>NC_083852.1:21993214-22326071 GCF_029169275.1 Apis cerana
GCAAATTACGCTAAATCGTCGGCATGCATCGGATGATTTTAACGTCATTATCAAACGTGCAAATGCTTAGCGCACCACGGCGAGAGTGGGGGAGAGGTGGGGCGAGGATCGATTCGAATTGCGTAATTAATTATTAGCCCCTGCTAACTTAATACGAGGGGCAGCGTTTCGCTGTTCGAAATTGCGAAATAAGTCATTAAATCTAACAAAAGGGGCGAAATATTTTCGAAATATATTCCCGTATATATATATATATGTATACACACGCCTCTATTTGCGATACATAACGAATCTACGCACAAGTGGATCCTCGTTGTTTCGAGATCGAATAAATGCGATCGAATAACCCGTGTGATAACACGTGATATTAACCGTTATAATCACGATACGTACAAAAGCTAATCAAGAATTACAAGAATCTACTTGTTAACGAATTCAAACGATGTAAACGATGTTGGGGGAAAACAGGAAGCAGGATGAGCATAACGCGTCGAATCAAATTCGATTTAGAATTAAAGAAAAAAAAGAAATCAAACCAAAAAAAAAAAAACACCATCATCGATGAAAACGAGCAATTATCGAATATTCGAGCAAAGCGAACTCCGAACGAAGGAATGGTCGTACATAATAATAAGGAAACAGCCGCGACGATCGACTCGAGGGAGCGAACGAACCGTTCGTCGACGTCGTCGCATGATTTATCGAAAAATCAATGTTGCCGAGTTATCGGGCAATGGCGGTCCTGGATTTAAGTAACGATTTAAATGGCGACAGGAAGGAGATACGCGCGCTACAGTCGTAGGAACGCGAGTGTCTTGCCTATTACCAACGCAGTCAGTTACTATAATACGGTGGCGCGCTTATAAACGCAAGCTGCGACATCGAAATGGAGCGTACGAGGTATTCTTAGCCTCCTCGAGGATCGCTCGCCTCGGAGTTGGAGCCACTCGGAGGTTACCGCTCGCGCCGTCTGGAACCAATCCAAAAGTAGGTATTACAATTTATGAACGAGTTGGAGCGCGAAGGGAGGAATCTCCGTTGAGAATCGTCCTCTCCCAACTGTCTTACGCTCGGCGTGAACTCCGCATTGTCTTGGGAACGGCGATGAACGCGTGCGCGTGATTTCCTGGTGATTCCAGGAATCCTGGTCTCCTCGAGATTCAAACACTCGCTTACCTTACGGCAGATTTACGTAATTCGGTGATTGGCGAAGGGGGAGGGGGAGAGGCGGGAGCAGCTGATCCCTGAATGGCCACAATGGCGATTGTTGCGATTGTTATTGGATAAGTGGTGCGATTGTCTCTCTATCGGCGTAGGATTATCATTTTCTTTTTCCTTTCCTCTCCTCTCTTTCTTTCTTTTTTCTCTCTTTTGCAATCGTTCGAGGCATTCGACCAATGCACTCTGCGGAAGGTTTATAAACGATCGAAGAAATGAATGGTTGGCGTAGAAAGTAACCACGTCCATATGTCAGGGATTAAGATAGATGTGGCTTATCGTCATCCGGGATCGGATATCGCTCGAATTATCCGTCTTTATTCGTTGCTGCGTTCGTTGTCCTCGAACCTACGCAATTCACTTATTCGTTCGAGTCCGATAATATCGCGACTCTTTTACAACTCTTCCAGAAAGAAAATAATTTCCAACGTTCGCCTAACTATATTAATCGCCGTTCCGTGAACCGTGGTGTCGGATACGGACTCGAACGAACCAAGGTGTAACGCGGTTTAACGCGTTGTCGTCGCCTTTCGCGGAGGCGGAAGGGGTTTGAAAAGGGGAGGAAAGGTCGAAGCGGGATGCTTATGAGAACCCATGTGCGTCTAAGAATTATTGACGTCGTTTCTCTGGCAAGTTTTCGCCTGTGTCGCGGCCGGATCGAGAGGCAGCCACGCGGATACGGAAAGAGAGGCGAGGATCCTCCTTCGAAATCCGCATCGCGAGGTCTTAGCGGTTGAATAATGTAACGGGCATCGGGCTTGAATGATTTAAAAGTAAAAGTCCTGAGCGACGTCACCGAAGAAGGGTGGATAAAAGGGACGAGGGGCGGACGAGGAAAAGGAGGAGGAGGGGAACGATGGTTCCGGGGGCGAGAAACGAAAAGTTTTATGTTATTCCACGGCGGCGGGAGGAGGACAAGCCCTTTGGGGTGCGAGTAAGAGATTAACATGGAAAGTTTCAGCGTTGCCGAAGTTGGCGTCGGGGTAGGGCAAATGAGCCGGCGTCATTCTTTCCGCCTGAATGGAAATGGAAAAGCTCCCGTTACCCGTGGATCGAGATACTGCGTCGTGTCAGCTTTATTTCCACCTTGAATTCTCAATGTTTTATCGTCTATCAAAAACTCGTACCTTCCTCTCGATGAAAACGAGTTCCATTGCCGCCACGTTGTTAACGTGCGCCCCGACTTTTCTCGTTTCGATTATTCACCTATTCTATATGCGCTATTTCGCGCGATCGACCGAACAATCCAAAATTAATTTCCTCTCTCGGACAATTAATTAATTAATTAATTAATTAATTTCTATAGTTGCGTGGCAATTTTCATACGAATTCGTTTCAAAAACGAATTTTCTTTTAAAAACGACGAAATTGGTGAATTAGTAAGAAAGATCCAGGAAAGATCGATCGCTCTCCTCTCATCGCTATTATCAACCGCTTAATCTCGATCGACAAATCCATTTGCACGAAGCGTTTCGCAAACATTCGTCCGCATTCCTGTCCAAAGAGCGAGCCCATCACTGGAACGTATTGGTCGAGCATCGATTACTTTCAACGGCCACGCGCGCGGTCTGACGGCGTTGAGGAAGAGGGAAAAAAAAGATTGAATTGTCAACGAGCAAGATACATTAGAGAGTCGATCCGTTGTCGCCGGCTAACGAACTATTCGCGTCACAGAAATTACCCCTTTATCCCGGTCTCGCTGTCATTTCTGGGTCACCATGGTGTGCATTAGTGCTTCCCCGCTGGACATTAATAACCCATAAATAGCGATCTTATATGCACGACGAACACCGTTTCAACGACCACGTATCTCTACAGGCTCGCACACGTGCACGAGTTACGAACGAAGAATTCATTTCACCGGCTCGGTTATAGGCATAAGGAATGGGGTCCCGACCTGGCCGACCGTTTCACGCCTAACACGCCGCGACGCAGATACGGCCTTATAATAATAAACATCGCGATTGCCGTGCGCATTGCTTTCGCGGTAGTCACGAGGCCACTCCCAAAGTCGTTTGTCGATATCAAACTGTCCCGTGCACGGATTAATGATACCTTCCGCGGTAACGCTTTCGAGACGAAGAGCTGGTGTCTCCCTCCCCTGGATAAAAAGAGTTAAAATTATAATTGAGAGAATTGGATGGAGGATTCGTGGAGAGTCGTTTCAAATTTTGATCGAATCGTTCGAATCTGCGTCTAATGCGCCGTTTCCAATTTCACGAAAGTGAAGAAAGATTCGACTCTACTGTTCGACGAAGGCGGGCGTTCGATCATCGGAAAATGCATATTTATTCGACGATCGATCGTCGATCATTCGCGGGCCGCCACGTAACCGAAATGGTCACGAGGATAAGGAACGGCGAACCGTTGTAAATTTCATCGCTCTGCCGATAATGAAACGGTATTTCTGATACGAAGATACGCGGCGAACGCGTATTTTCCCCCTCCGTGGAAATTTATTGCCAGGCATAAACCGAAATAATTAGTAAGAGATAAAATAAGGATAACGCAAGACGGAGAGGCGAGACTCGAGACTATCGATCGATGATAGAGAATCGTATTATAAATCGCGACGATTTAACATTTACGGCGGCAAGGTTGCAAATTAGAATGCCTCCGGAGAGCAATGTTGCGCAGTCGAAGACACACAGTGATATCTATCGACATTAATCAGACGCGCCGTTCTTTCCAATCCACTTCCACTCATTCTTTCCCTCGACGGCGACGTCTAATTTACGATGCAATATAAATACTATCTTATAGTCTTCGTGCTTCTACTACCATATTATCCGCTATACGCGTCAACGAGAATACTTTCACGAGTGTTTTCTTAGTATACTTTATAATCTATTGAGGATTTTGTTTATGCAGCCATAAATTATCCCTATTCGTAACGCTACCGTGACGTCTTTCTAAAGATGTCTTTCTTCAATTGTGTAAGAACATGAAATTTCTATAACGAAATTTAAATATCCTCTAACGCAAAGTCTCGTCAGACGGATCCAATTTTTTAACTTTACGTAAAAACCAATATACGTTGAAAAATAAATCTTTTGTAATATTTATGCATCTCTTTCCGAGAATATCCAGGAATAGCCAAGAATAGGATTGTTAATGCATCGTCGGCTATGATTCTTTATGAAATTTCTCTTGAAATAAACAACAAGTTCTAAAAATTGTTTTCAACCGGATGCTTTTTTCAACGCGCGAAAATTAGATAACTATATTTTGATCGAGCATCGATCCCGCTGCATCGTCTCCCTATTTCTTCTCTTTCCCCTCTTTCCCGCCACGATATCCAACCGATATTACGCTTCTCACGGCCGCCAATCTCGAGAAATGAAATCGGACGAATAAAAAGAACCGGCTATCTGCAAGTTAGCCTCGAGATCGTCAATAAACAAATACATTCGTATCGTACGTAGCGTATCGTATCTTGTAAATCTCCATCTTGGAGTCGATTCCATTGGAGAGGCGAGATACGGATTTCACCCATTCGGCTCACCGTCGTAAATTCGATATCTCGTCGATACCCGTTGATAATCGAGCTCCGTAGATCGAGCTGGCCGAATACAGCGCACGATCCCAGTCCAGGTACGACGGTGTTTTTCGCGCAACTGGGTTAATGATCTCTAAATGGAGAACTGTGTCACGAACGTTGGAACGATGGCTCGCCACGATAACTCGATACATTCGCGATCGACGACAAATACGTCTCACCCAACTTTCGATAGATTTTTATCGAAAGGGGATTCGATTAGACGTCGACGGATTCGAATTCAACCGGAGTCGAGTCAAGCTGCGCTGTGGACTCGTGTGGGCCAACTTTTTTTTTTTTATTACAGAAGCCAGTCATGCGTACGATAGATACTGCGGGGCATACGTGCTCGATCGAAATGAGTTAAATATTGAAAGAACGTACGTCATCGGGTCACGAGAGAGAGAGAGAGAAAAAAAAAAACGTCGTTCGAATGGAACGAAATTTAAAATTCGGTTCGAAGAATCTTACGTCGATTACTACGATAATTTGATTTGAAAAATCTCGCCTTCGATATTCCGTATTTAATCTTTGATACGTGAATTTTTACATTTTTCTCTTCGTCTTCGAAGTAATAAATTGACGTGTTTGTATTCGATTATATTATCGATACAATTTTCATGAATGAATATATTCTTTATCCGAAAAAAATCCGAAAAATGCCAACACGAGTGGATATATTACGATTCGTATTTAATAAAATATATAAGTGTTAAGGGATAGTAACGACTCGACTATAAAATTCACGAAAAGTATTAAAATTTTATTGGGAATAGAAAGTGTCGTAAAAACGGTCGAATCATGACAAATTGATCAATTACATAAATGCACCGAAATATAAAGAGGAATAGACAGAAGGATTTCCAAGCGAGAAGAGCGATAAATAAAAATTTTATAGCGATATAAAAGAGGAAAGTTTAACAAGAATCCATAAGGAAATTGCAGGGAACGTTTGCAGATGTAACATTTAAATAGAGAGAATCCTAGCTTAATGAGTATTACACCGTTAACGAACATCTATCAAATAATTCATTCCTCGTGCGCAATCTCGTGTACGTAAGTATCGTAACAACTCGCGATAACTCGTTGGATCCTGTACAAAAAAAAAAAGAAAAAGAAAAAAGAAAAAAGAGAAAGAGAGGAAGAAAGAGAGGAAAAAAGCCTCGTGGAAAATGGGGAGAAAGGTAAGAGGATAGCATCGAAAGAACAACCGATCTCACGTGATACGAGTGCATTTTTTCCGGAGGTAATCTCAACCTCCTGAGAATCGTGCTGCATCCTCTGGTTTCGTGAGGAGACGTCGTTCTCGCGGAACATTGCATCCTTCGATTGCAACGAAACATAATTTTTGCCGGATCCATTGCACGATATGTACAACCGACGTTTAAACATCGGGCGCAGTGTCGTAATCGCGTTTTCGCGTGTTACACCGGGGATCCGTCCTTTCTTCTTTCTTTTTTTTCTTTTTTTTTTCGAAAGACCTCGTCGAAACTTTCGGACGAGACGAGATAGCGGCGAGATAGAGCGAGGGCGTCGCGAGGAACGCGCCACTTTCCCCAGGAAATCTCAAACTCGCGCGTATCCGCCCAGGTGACGGATTCGAGCGTCTGGTTATCGCCTACCCGAGGATTATTCATTGTCGCTTCAGACAATGGAGATTGCTTTATCTTGGACGATGCGAGCGAGAGCTCGTTGCGTCACTTAACTTTCTCGAAAGATGCCGCGAAAGATGCCTCGGAGGAAATACTCGTTGAATCGATAATTTACACTTCTCGATATTGTCTTGTAACGAGGACAAGGAGACTTTGTTTCGAGACTTCATCAATTCGTTATATTTTTGTATATCTACGATTGGAAATTTTGAAACTCTACGATTCATTTTCCTCTATTATATACTGAATAATAGCGATTGATCTTGAACGATAAATGTAAAAATTGCGATATCATTATTACGTTGTCTCTGAAATTATGATAAATAAATGTTGCAATAATTGATAATAAATTGATCCGTCGAATTGGAAGTTTGCGTTGTAACGGTTTCGAGACGAGTAAACTGCGAGATACCACGAAAGATAAACCTCAAACTTCAATTAGAATTGTGTACATAAAGTACTTTAATCTCAGTTCCGTCTCTATTGAGAAAGGTAGAATGGCGAATGCAGCCTTGGCTATCGCCGCTTTAATCGCCATTGCCGGAGTCGCCATATTTTGGTGCCTATTATATCGTACGTACTTTAAGAAAAGACATCGTACGGGATAAACTTTATCCCGACAATAATAAGTTTCGACCAACGAGTATCGAATAACATCGTTATAAATTGAATCGTTTGTACGTAATCGAATCAAATGCAGATATGAGTTCGATACCTGTAGAAATTTCTGAAAAAATATTTGCACAATTGATACGATGACGAACGTTTCGTTTCGTACATTCTACGGATCGAGGGAAAAAAAACCGAATTCCTCGTGGATCGATTCGTACGACGAATATCCCATACTCTTTCCCGGAACATTAACTTTCTCGTGCTGACCATCGCCCATTCTCCCCCCCTCAACGTTTCGAATAACCCATTCCCGTTGCTAAGCATACCGAAATTCAACCACAAACATCACGGTTTGATGAGTCGTATCCGAAGAAGTTCGAGCGTAAATCACGACCATAAATGCCAAAGCATCTAAAGAGGAGGCGATGCGCGGGGGAAGCGGTATTAAGCGCTTATTATGACGGAGCGCGTGGAGAACTCTCGCGCCGGGAGAATTTCATCATTTCGATCGAATCATTGCGTTATCTTATCTCTTCCCTTGGAAAAGAATCGCTCGTAAAAACTTCATCCGCGTCGGAGAAAAAGTTGAAGCTCGCGGATGGAAAAGGTAAAAAATATCCCTATGGACTTTCTATATGCACATGGCCAGATATGCGTTTTCCCAGACACTCCTTGTTCACTTAGCCAGCGATCTGATAGCGGCTAACTACAATCGAAGTTTTCTTCGATCGCCGCTATTATTTACTGTACAACGTATACGCGCGCGCGCGTGTGTGTATGTGCGTGTAGGCGAGCATAGAGCACGAGCGCATGCCGATTGTCGATGTGTTCCCGACAGATTGGACGGATACATACGGGCAAGTTAGAGTCGAGAGTTAGAGTCGAATCGAGGCTCACGGGGTCGGGATTACGAAACATTGGATCAACCGCATGCCTTTTCAAACCAAGGCAAGGCTCTCTCATTCATCCTGCCTCTCCAATCTCCGCGTGATTACGTATTACATTAATATGTAAGTCGGGCCTACCCACGTACCCGCTACATCGCTATCGCGTCCATCCGAAATAGCCATCCGGCTTCGACTTTAATACCCTCTTGCTGCGCTCCCTCCCCCGTTTCTTTTGGCAATCTGTCAACAGACGGTAGCCAAAGATCCTCCACCAAAGATCCTTGCGATCTGTTGCGAACGCGAAAACGTATTTCGAATTTAAACGGTGGGTTTAAAATTAGAGAAAGAAATGGTTACGAAGGCAATTTCGATTGGAAGAAAAATATTTCGAGAGAGGGAGAGGGAGAAGAGGCACGAAATCAATTTTCGTTTATAAAAGCTGATCGAATGGTTGACGTAATCTTAAGTGCATTTCCTTCGAACACGGCCGTAGGCGTTCAAAGACGAGTCCACCACGTCGAATCGAGTCTCTTAGGGTTATTAGCGAGCCTCGAATAAATTAAACGTCGTAATGCACCGCATCATTGTTTCTCGAGGCAAAAAGAGAACGAAAGGGAAAGGGAGGGAAATCAATTCGATCGCCTCGCACGGTTCACAAACAGGATAATACTCGCTGAACGTACGAGGCATTACGAGGCACGGGTGAGGGGAGAGAGGAGCGGGGGGGTTCGAAGCGGCCTTGAAATACCATTTAATTCGCGGGCAGAAGATAGCGCGGAATTATCGGGGACGTTAATCAGGATATTGTAAAATGAATTTCGAGCGGGGTTAGTTTTTGTAGCAGCTGCGCGCCCCGTTTCGGAACTGTTAATTGTGCCATTTTTCCTCCGCCCGCCATAAATACAATACGGGGCCGAAGCGATATGATGCATGGCGCGATACACATAAATATCAGCGCGCGCTACAGCAACAGCGCAAATATCAACGGGCCTGTAACTCAGCCGTGGCCGGCCGTAGTCACGGCTAACAAATACTTTTTTCAGTTAGCCGCGCGATTACCTGCGCCCGACAGTATAAATAATTATCCGCTCGACAGGCAATCGTTAACGAGACCTAATGGGGTACAAAGTAGTACGGGTTATTATTTTCCCCTAAGCCGATCGTTTCCTCGACCTCCCCAATTATCCCCATATTTTAACGATATATACCTAGCGCGCAGTACGCACAACATTTGTCTCCTCGCGTTCGTGTGTACGAGGCGGTAAGACGACTCGGCTCATCGGTGCCGCCGCGCGCGTGAATTAATGCGGCAATTTTCCATCGACGCGCTCCAACGAGTGCGAACCGCGCGGCAGAAACTACGGTAGAAACCGATCGTCGCACGATATTAAATCGATCCGCGATTACAGGTACAAATCGAGCGAATCGAGCGAATCGAACTGGGGGCCCTTACGGTGACTGATAACGTTCCGGCTCCCTGAATCCCACACGCGCGCGCCGTACGCCCTCGCAGGTCCTCGAAACGTTCGATCCTCGAAACGTTGGAGGCGAAGTTTCGCGCAATTACCGCGATGAATAACGATTTTCGACGTGGGCGTGCGCTGCGTACGCGCCCCTTGTAACCGATCACGAGACGAATGCAACGCGTTCTGACCCGCGGCTACGAATCCAGGTATTTATAGGCGTGCTGGATCGCAGGTAGATTAAGTAGATAAGGGGGATGCCCGGCCGATTCCGATTGTCTCTGGCGAGCTCGTGCCGCGTTGCGTACCGGAGATGGTTTATAAGGCGTTGCGCGCTTGCTGCCGCGACCAGCTTCTTGTCGTAATTTATGTAAGACCGGGGAGGGGAGGGGAGAACGAGCCGAGCTCGTGTTTCAACCGAAAAGAAAGGGGGAGGGAGTGGCGTTTTCTTTTTCATTCGGAAGGAGTTAAAAGCGTGGGATACAATTTGTTAAAAAATATCCCTGCTTGAACGGGACCAGCGGAAGAAAGGATCGCGCCAATTCTCGCTAAGATCATTCTTAGAATTTCACAACTCCCGCGTTACAACCGAGCCAAAGCGTAAAATATGAACGTGCGAAAGGGGTCGAAAGCCGTTTTAACAATAAAACGGCGGGAACAATGAAGTAACCGGGGTATACGTTGGCCAAGTATTATTGAAAGGCGCGCACCGTGTATCGTATTAAGAAAGCAGGTCCACTTGGTAAAAGCCATTGTACGACAAAATACGTAACGTGAAACACAAGGAGGCCCCGTTGTATTTATGATTGTGCCGCGGCGGCGCACCGAGTGACACACGTTAACAATCCAACTGACGATTTGCAGCGTGTAACCTACCCACGCTGTCTACCGCCCCGCATCCAGTATCTATTGTCACGCCATACGTACGTAACCGGTTGCGTACACCTTTGATTTCTATCCTACCGTTACACCTATGCGAGGAAAAATTCCTATCAACAAGATCCGATGATTCCTCGCGCTTTTCGCGGCGAAATCGTTAAATTTTTCCATCCGACGTTCGAGCGAAATGCGTTTAATGAATGCAAATCGCCGAGGTCGTTCGTACGCCTTGGTTCGATTCCTCGAAGCGGAATTTGCAGAAGCGGGATATCGGTTTGAAAAAATGATGATCCGCGCCCGGTTTTACACGCAAATTAAGGTGAAACAGAGGAGAGGCGTGTGCACGGGCCAATTTGCGGGCAAATTCGACGGGTTCCGCCGAACGAATGGCCGAATCTTCGCGTGGTAACGCAAGTTTACCGTTTCGCCTCGGTGTAAATCAACGGTCATTACGGTGTCATTACATCGTGTAACGCGCATTCGTTCCTCGAACTGGGCTTCTGCAAGTGTGCGTGCACGGGCACTCGCGTGGAAAGCTCGCGATTCGCCCACGCTCGCTTCGCGTAATCTATCTCGCGCATCGTCTTCGTTATTCGAAACCCAGTGAAGACTTTATTTTCACATGTGCGTATTTCGCGCGTTCGTCGATTAATTATACGACTTCGCGTAGCGTGCCATTACTCAATGCGTGGAAAGAATCGATGCCTTCGTTGCGCAAGAATTACAGCGAGAGAGATAAACCGACAAGTTGAATCATCGAGTCATCGAATAAAATCCTGTTTCTATCGATGCAATTCGTCGTTTTGCAAATATCTTTTACAAATTTATCACTTCCCCGTAAAATGTAATATAGACACGAGAACAGAACAGACTTCTTATTTCTTTGATCGTCGGATTAGAGAATATCAAAGATTCGTTCCATCTAATTCTATATCCATTAATTTCTCCGTTCGCCCATTTCACCCCCGTTAGATATCCACTTTCGCTTTTATTTTCGAGCAAAACGAATCGAAACGACAATCCCGAGAAGACTCGCATCATACCAGAACTCGAGCAACCGGTTCATTTTCCGAATTAACGCAGTTCAAATCCCGTTTTCGATAGCCGCCAAACGGATTCAACGACGTCGATGTAACGATTGTTCGAGAAAATTATTGACAAAACGGTATCGTTTGCACGTAATTCCTCGTGATTGTAGAGAATGAAGGAACGCAGACGTAGCTCTTACTACGCGAGTGTAAAAGATACGCGAAAGAGTGGAGAAAGCGAAGCGTGAAGGGAACACGGCAAGGTTTCCCTGGCGTAATAGAAATATAAAGGGAGGAGGGGGAGGGTGGAGAGGAGATGGAAGATAGGAAAAATACGAGACGCAATTGGCATTCTGTGCCGCGGCGAGCAGCGAGCACTCGCCTCGTGTAACAGGTATACCGAGGTACTAACGTAATTACCGCGTACGTACAGGCTTACGGGCCGCGTATTCGCTCTCGTAGAAACTCGTGCGCCGTGCCTAATCCAATTAAATGGCCAATCAGATGCCCGATACGGCCGCGGTTAATTAACGCCGCATTCTTATGCATGTACCGAAGGCAATCTCATATACACACTACGTACGATACGTTGTTTCGTAGCTGCTTATCGTTGCACAAGGTGTCCCAACAAAGGAGGCCTGTAAGAAGGAGGCGGGGATATCTGGCCGTTTAAACTACGTGGTTACGGTCGAAAGACGAGCAGCGAACCCGTGGCTTTCGTTCTCGCCGCGCTCCTTCATAAGGAGGACGAGACGCGAGATCCGTTTTCAGAGTAAGCTCATAAATATGCAGTTTGTTATTCCGCGGTACGCGCGTGGTTCCGCTTTTCTTCTTTTTTCTTCTCTCTCTCTCTCTCTCTACGCAGCTTCCCCTTTTCTTCGACGCGTTGCACGAAGATGCGATTGAAAATTCATACACCTCGAATCTTCAGAGCCTGGAGGAGTTCAGAGACACCGGCGCGAACCGGTGTTTATCTTAAATGGATGTATCGTAGGGGAAGGGGGAGGAGGGGGGTCGCGCGACGGAACGTTCTCGCGTCACGTCGCTTTGGGAAGAATAATATTTGATCGTGTTTTCTTACGTGTCTTTTCACGTTGCGTGCCTATTGGAGTTTTAGCTTCGCGTATCGAAAGGATTCGAGAGAAACGGAGGAGGTTTATTTATATATTTACTTGTCGACGGGGACGAAACGCGCCGTACGGGTAGGCAAATTAATATAATGGAGTGCGGGGCGTGTAACGAGGAGAAGAAAAGAGAAAAGAAAAGAGAAAAAGTTGAAATTCGGAATAAAAGAAAATCGCAGGACCGTCCCAAAAATGTTCTGGGAGAAGAATTTGAATCGCGTGATATACACGTTATACGCGATGTTTGTAACAGTGTATCATAATAATAATAATAATAACAATAATAATAATAATAATGATAATAATAATAACAATAAAGATGAAACGAATCGAGAAAGTCGTATTCTCTCAAACTTTTAATTTTTGAGTTATGTATTGTCACAGCAAATGAGCAATATTCTGTGCAAATGTAAATGTAACGACGCACAACACGATATGCGCATCGCTTAAAATTGTACACATATAATTTTAATGTGCACGACAAATGTGTATACGTTGCGTATATTAACGTTACATTTACATTCGTGTATGAAATACAATAAAAGGAAGAAAAAAAATTCAATATCCGAAAGAGAGAATACATAAGAAGGAGAGAAAATTCGTCTAATTAAAAAAAAAAAATGCAAATAAAATGAATACGAAATTCGAAATTAATCGACGCGATATCTCATTAAACAAATCGATTAATCGAAAATCATCCGTACACGGCGAGGCATACGTAACATGTGCACGCTATTAGCATGAAGAATGCCTACCCCGTTCCCGCGGTTGAACACTCTCTCGATACGTTAGATATCAAACGTTGGCCGACCAGTCTCGAGATCCCAAGGGGCGGTATCTACAAGAAACGTTCCACGGCCAATAAATTACGAATCGATAGAAGAGAGAGAGAGAGAGAGATCGTGAACCGCGGTGAAATCGCGGCGCTCGAATCGACAGGGTCTAGTTGGTAAAAGATCGACGCGCGACCGCTCGGCTCGAACTAATTATCCGTCCGTAAATGGAATAGAAACGTTAGCGAGCGCGTAGGTACATAGTAGTAGTAGTAGCGCGGGTTGGAAACGGGCTTAAAACGAGGACGAGACCGGCGCTGCACAAAGTTCATGTGAAAGGGGGAACCAATGAGCATGAAACACGCGGCCAATATACGCGCGCTCGCTCGTCCACGGAAACACGCGACTCGTACAGGAGGATACACACTCGGCTTTGGCGTACGATCCCGTGGGTCTCGAAGGAAAACGCTCGAATCCGCTCCGTTCTAATGGGCCGGTGTCGAACGGCCAAGATTTATCGGCTCCCTGTTAACGTCGCTGTTAATCCCACAGCGAGAGATCGATATTCGAAATTTCGCGCAAGACGCACCCGCGGAGAAGATTTGTAAATTGTTTCGCGAAAATGTCGGAGATGTAAGAAAGAGAGAAAGAGAGAGAGAGTATTGTATTGTATTATTGATTTATACGCGATTGATTTTTGCACGTGGTAATTTGAGTCGAGTTAAACAGGTATTATTTATGAAATTGTCGAACAAATGTGTGCGTCGATCAACCACGAAGGTTGGAGCAGAGCGAATGGAGAGAGATTGTCTTTCTTAACTATGTAATACGATTGGATTTCTTATTGTCGATGGTGAATGGTTATAACTAGATGTAGTTTAAACGCAATGCTCGAGAAAATGTGCCATTTCTAATACTCTCCGTCTCTTTCTACCGTGAGCGAACGAACGAAGAGAATATATATATATATATATTTGCGTGCGCGATTTTCAATCGGCTAATTCGAAGGAAGCCGGGACGACGCACGGTGTAACGCGTGAACGATTCAGCGAAAAAGGGGAAACAATTTAATGCGGGGGAAGGATCGACAAATTGCTCTTCTTTCGCGATTAAACGGCGCACTTGCATCCCCCTCGAGTATAATCGAGGTTCCTGTTTGGAAAAAAAGGTTGCTTCGACTTGGCTGCCTGTATCCCGCGTGTTTTCGTGCCAGCTCGTCGCCGTGCAATGGAAAAAACCAATTTCCCCTGTGGCGAACGGATGGCTAGAGGTTGTCGGGAGAGGTACAGGGGGAAGCGGGTGGAGGGGAAAGAATAAAAAAAAGAAAAAAATATAAAAAAGAAGAGAAAAAGAGAAGAACGGAGGGAAGGGAAGGGAAGGGAAAGGGGGGGAAAAAAAAGGAAGGGAAAATAACGTGCGATTTCCTAGACTCTCTGACCGAGCATGGCAAAGGGAGCAAACATACCCCAATTTAACACTTTGACTGCGACGCGTGGAGAACGAAACGGCGGAGAGAAAAAACAACGTGCCGAGCCCGTGTAAACTCGCGCATACGAGAATCTCGTTCTGGAGAGCGCGTGACACGTCCGAGGGAATGTTTCACGAGTAAAATCAAATATCATTGAACGTGAAAAAGCTGTAGAGGAACCTGTAACGGGCACAACCCGTGGTTTTTATTGGATGAGTAGCCGCGGGCGACCGTCTGACATTCGCCAAGACGAGTGACGGATACGCGATATTTTAAATCGTCACAGGGACGACGACCGACCATTGTGAAAACGAAACATATTATGAAATTAAATTTGTACAACGGTTAATTAAAACCGTTGACTGTGGCCGTTGAATTTTTACCCGCCCTCTAATAGAAATCGTAAAAGCGATGAATTTTCGGATTACGTTTCCCTCCTTTCTCGATTATTTTAAATGGAACGCAGAGAGAAACTCCTCTCTCTCTCTCTATATATATATATATCTCGTAACGGGATGCACGGAGCAGATGCATAGAACGGAATCCCCCGTGTCGAAACTACTACCTCGGAGAAGAACCGTGCCTTTCGGCCCTCTATCGCGAAATACTATCGCGACGGATTGAATCGCGAAGGTGATGCAGGAAGTCGGGTAATAGTCGCGTAGTTACGTGAATTACGAGAGCGTTGGCGAGCGAGAATAGGCTTCCCGCGCGATAATCCCGAAGGCGTCGAGGAGCAAAGGACATTGAGGAGGTGGGGGTGGTACAAGAGCACGCGGAAGACACGGGACGAGAGGGTTGAAAGAAAACCACGCGCAACAAACGTTGGCGCAAAATGAGTGCCGGCCGGCTATATTAATTCTGCATTTAAAGCTGCGGTCGGGGCACGCCGGTCTCGGTGGTCGAGTGGTTACTACGAGTGTAGGTAGAGAACGCAACAATTCAGAGGGGTTCGCCGGGTGTAATGGCTGGTAATTAGAGTGCCATGATAGCAGGCTCCGCGAAACCAGTTATCTCGCTACGTGCATCGTGCATGCCCATACAGAAACCCTCTCCAGAACCCGGAGAGAGCTCCCCTCTCTCGCTCTCTCTCTCTCTCTCTCTGCCTCTCATCGTCCTTGCCTGCTGCTCACCTCTCTTCGTCTCTGAACTCGTCCTTCTTTCCCTCGCAACCTCCCTCTAACCACCTCCTCCTCCCCGTGTTGCTAGCCTGCTCTCTTTCCTTCTCTGAGATCCCGTCTTCCTCTCGCCAACGTTCCACGTGATCCACGTTGCGGATTGACACGTCAGGGAAAATCTACGGTAATCGGCATCGCTTCTGGCCGGAGAAACGTGTTCCCGCCTGAGCCACGGGAAACGCGAGGAAAATAATGGCCCGGTGTGATTGAAAATGATGGTAATTATGGCGCGGGTTAATCGAATTCTTCCTTCGCGATAACGATCGCGCAACGTTGTAATCGAACGAGTGATGCTCCTCGATGTATCCTGTGCATAGATGCACAGACGTAACGTTGGCTCAAGCGTCGAGAAACGAAAAAACAAAAAAGAAAAAGAAAGGAGCGAAGAGAAGAGAACTCGGTTCCAGCTCTCTCGGCCGTTTTGAAAAATCGCGGTATTAAAAGAGGACTTTTGGACCCTTATCTAAGTTATTGTCCAGCTCTGGTAGTTCCTCGAAGATTGGTCGAAGGGAATGGCGCAAACTTGTACGTATATCCCGAATGGACGAGCGTATGCTACGTTCACCGCTAGAATAAACCGAAGGCCACGGACAGCGACGACGAGCGAGATCCTTCTCGAGGATCCTCGCTCTCCCCCTCGGCCGTTATCGGTGTCTTATGACGTGCATTAAAGGATTGAAAACGCCAAAGATTGTCAACGAGGCCCTTTATCTGTCCATTAGCCAAATAGCCTCGTGCGAATTTCAACGCGCCATTCAACGAATGACAGAGTCCTCCTTTCGTTTCACGACACGCTGATCCCCTCTGTCCATAAATATGGAACGTATGGGGCTTTCTTCTTCCTTTAACCACCATCGCGTATTTTCGAAAACTTTCTCGATCGGCCATGATGAATCTGACATTCCGACATTTTTCGATCATCTTTATCGTTATCTCGTTACATATAATTGAAGAACGAGAACAAAAAAAAAGAAGAAAGATCAGAAATAGTCTCTCGACGAAAAACTTGATCACAACGGGAGAGAAAAAAAAAGAAACGTTCGATGACACAGGAGAGAAAAAAGATTAAATAAATGCACGGGCGGATAAGGATAAGAAGGCGGGTGTAAAAAGCGAGCAGGAAGAGGGATTCCTCCCGGGCTGGCGGGCAAATATATTCCTCCTTTCATGAAAAAGTGCCCATACGAGTGACAAAATGGACGAGAATCGTTCGCCCCATTCCGTATAATATCCTTACGGTGAATGGCGCCTTTATGGTCAGCGGCGAGGCACAAATGTACGTCTCAACTTTCCTTCGATTGTTCACGTCCCGGTCTTCCTCTCGTGACAAAATGGTCCGCCGTTAAAAGTGCTGCATCCGCAGTAAGTGCACCGGGGGTGAAGGAAAAAGAGGGAGCGGGTGCAAGGGAAGGGAGGAGAGGAAGGGCAAAGATGGCGAGCTCCTTTTTATTCTCCCCGGTATGGTCGAGGCGTTTCCTCCTCGCGGACGAAAACCGATTAAGCCCGGCTGTCCTGCGGCGAGGATGTACCGAAAATGAAATTGCTCTAGGAAGTGTCTGTATTATCTTTCGCGGGTAAAGATCCCCTCGGCAGTCGGTTTTTTCATGAATAAAAAGGATCTCCCGCCCCACTTTCGCCGGAGTTCTCGCTGGGTCTACGTCCAACTACGTGGCATGCGTATCGTGATATATAACGTTCTTGATAATTCACCGTTAAAGAATGGAGGAGAATTCGCCCGTTCGTCGCCCTCTTAGACGGTCCCCGAGAAAATTCGAGAGCACACAATTGTAGAAACGGTGGATTCCACTGTTGAAAAGTAAGGTGTATAATTCGTCACCGTACTTATGTAGAATAGTGAAACACATAATCGTGGAATAGCTCGATGCGACGAACGGATGAAAGTTGTTGAACGGAACGGCGTAAAATAGGAATCGTTCCGCGATTCCTTAGATGTTGTATTTATCGATCCTCGTTAACGTTATTACAGTATCAGAATCAGTAATTAAATGATTCGGACGAGGTAATTTATAAGAGAAAGAATACGACGCGTCGTCGTCGAGGGGTGACACGCAACGATAGCAGTTATCGGAACGAGCCAAGCCAACCGAGTCTAAATGATCTCTCGTATCGCGATTTACCGAGACCTCCTGGGATCGCGGGTATTCTAGCCTTTCTTCTCAAGTGACGTTCTCAATGTGGCCATTGAATCTTGCACGATCTCAAAACTTATTCACCGAATCAAGAATCGGTTCCAATCGTTGTGGAAATTCTTCAAAAATATAATTTGAAAAGATCAATTATTATACGCTCAATTTTTTCCACTATTGCGCAACGTTTAATTTCCGATCTCTCCGACGACAAACGCTCGTCTGCCGCGTACGCTACGCACTAAAGTCGTTCGCGTGTACACATTCGGTCGTCGACCAAAGTCGGCGATCAATCGTGTGTATTCGTTCGATGTTTGTTGACAAAAGCGAACGATCGATACCGACTTTAGGATTAAGGATTGAAATTCTCCGATAAACACATCGTACATTCTTGCACGATACTCGAGAGAAACTCGAGCGCGAAATCGCGTCGAGTTTAATAAGAAAGAAGAAAATCGCCTACCAAGGGGGATATTAAAGAGAAGACCGGCGCGTTTCTGCGCTCACGAGCCCCTCGACAGTTTCACTTTCCATCTCGCGTAATCTCTTTGCACGTCTCGAGCCACGTCTAAAGTTCAACAAGTCGGAACGTAAAGTCGTTACCGCTAATTTTTTTTTTCCTTTTTTTCCTTTTTCCATTGGCCGAGGACAATCTGAATGCTCCATTCCTATCCCTGCCACCCACAACGGGAAATATAATTACGAAACACGATAATGATACGCGTGTCGACGTTGCTTAACGACATTTTCACCGAGGCAAACTTCTCGTTTTCATTCGTGACAATCTCGATGAACCTCGATGTAAATTATATTACACACGCGACGCGAGAGGGAAAAATCATGGAAACGACGTTCGATCTTGCGAAACGTGTATCTCGAGTCCAGATAAGCATCGAACAACGGATCGCCACCAAAAATGAAACCGAAGATTCTCCCACGATTCTTTCACGATTTTCTTCCCTTCGCGGTAAATCGCTCGTTATTTTACACAAGCGATATTTTAAATACGTCGTACACTTTTCTCGAGGGATATATCTTTGTATTCTAGAGTAGATATCCCATTTTGTTTTATTCGTTAAGAATGAAAAAATATTTCACGATTAAATTCGGATGTTTTATATGTTTCTATATTATTTACAAAACTTATCCTATTATATTATTTGTATTTCTATAAAAATTAAAGTAAGAAGGAAATTTATTTGAATTTCCATTTAAAGCAATCGTGATCATTTCGAATAATTCAACGTCGAAAACCACATTGGATAAATCGTTCGTTTCGTTCGAAGATCGAATCGGCGTAGACCGTCGTTCACAGTCGGTCGAATCTGAACGCCGTCTTGTCGCACTATCGTTGGGCTTTTACAATGGAAAATAATTTATGCTTTTCGTTATCAGTCAAAGCAATCACGTGAATACGGACGAGAGGGTGAAACGAAGCCAGTCAGAGGGAGGGTAAATAAAAAAAAAAAAACCGAGAAGCGAGAAAAGAAAAGGGATGAAAGAGGGGGAGGGAGGAGAGAGAATGATCGTAAAGGAGGAGAAGGGAAGCGGCGACGGCATGAAAAAAGTGGAAAGTGCTCAGCCTTTACTCATTAGTCTTTGTACCTCTGGCAAGAATAACAAGTTCGAGTTAACCAGGCGTTTCTAAAGTCTTACGCAAATGAAGGAAAGAAATGAAAAAAGGGAATGGGACAGCTTCTAGAAATGGAAAGTACAGCGAGTACCGGGGAGTACAGCTTAATCAGTCGTGGCTGTTCAAGATTTTCTTCTTATTTCGTCTTTCCCTACGGAATACGGGATGAGATTTAAAAGAAGGGGAGGAAGAGGAGCACGGCCAGACCCTCGATGCACTCGGTTGCACTCCGAAACCCCTGGATCAGGGCTCGGCCGAGCGCGAATAACAGATGTAATCGAACGTGATAATCGAGGATCGAGGCGAAAGTGCGTCGATTAAGTTCCTCTCGAGGAGGAATTCTCTGAAAAAGTGGAACAACGTTCGATCGCTCTCGTATCTCCCCTATAAATTGAAAAAGAGAGAGGGAAAGATTAGCAGGTAAGGGTTGGTATGGAATGTAAATTGTCAAATTTCATCTCTACGCTGATCCCGGGACGATGGAATAAAGAGGGTCAAATATACCGAATATAAGAGGAGAAAGAGGAGATGGAGGAAGGGAGGAGAAGAGAGGAGAGGAAATATGCGGTAAAAGGCCGTCTCGGTATCGCGAGTCGCATAGAGAGAAGAAGAGGGAGGGAGAGAGAGGAACCGAATCTCGGATTCCTGGAAGGGACGGCATGTAAATGGAATTAAAGTTTTTTTTAAATATCGCATCGGGGCTCCCTCGCGACGTCCTCACTTGTAATTAGCATTATTATCGGGGCAACTGTCTGCGAAACAGACCGTCCAGGCAACAGAATCCACCACGAGAGCGCTGCGTGACTGGCACCAGACCCGATGGGAATTGAAAAAGGAGCAATCTTAATCGCACGTTTGCCGTTTCAACGGGCGAGTCGCGCGTCTACAGGTATTTAGCTAATTATAAACGGGGACAAGTGTAATAGTCTCTATCGATGCGAATCTTTTGACGAAGGGAGGGAAAAGGGAGAGAGAGAGAAAGAGAGGGAGAAATGTGACCTGAAATTAACATTCTGCGACTAAATCTCGCTTTTACGATCGTAAACGCCGTTTAATCCGCATTTTATACTTTCTAAAACATCGATGCACAATTAAGGAAAGTCGCGTAAGAAGAGTTTCCAAAGGAGACGGAGCCAAGTTAATGAGTGAAATCTTCAAAGTATCGTGCCCTGTTTCCGAATAATAAAGCCTCGTTATTAAAATAAGCTTCTCTTGAAGTGTTTTACGTGCTTATAAATGCTTCAGAAGAAGAAGAATGCTCGTTTATTTCGCTCCGAGATTGTACGACGCATCAATTATTGCAAGCTGGCTCATAGCTTCTGGCCGTTTTCACGAAAATCCTTAACGAGCCTTCGCTATTCAGAATCGAATTAAAAAAGAAAAGAGCGAAGAAAGGGCGGGGAGGGGGAGAAGCAGGAAGAGAAAGGAAAGAGGGGAGAAAAAGAAAGAAGGGGAAGGGAAGGATAAAACTGGAAAACGGATTACAAAAAATGAAAATGGTAACAAAAGGGAAGGAATAACGCGAAATGGTAGAAATTTGACGAGGGGGAGAGCGGAATTTTTCGGCCGTTTTTTTTAAAACCGCGCGAGGCGAAATTAGACGCGGAACGGTGTCGCGTTCAACCATTTTAATTCGGGACATTTCTTCATTTCAGAAAACAAAGGACAACGCGACAACGTGTCGTTGAATGTAACAAAACTGCGTCACTGCGAATAGCACCAGCTAAAAATTCCGACCGCGAACGTTTATGATAGCGCGAGACAAACTCACACTGTGGTCAATAGATCTCTATGCATAATAAAAAGAATGGACAATGTTACCTCTGTGTAATGTAGATCAATTCAAAAAACGCGCTTATTTGTTCTTTTTAAACCCTTACAATTCTTTATTTCTAAATAATACGATTCGTTTTTTCTTTTTTCTCTTTTTTCGTATTTCGCGTGGAAAATTTTTAATACAAGAATATTTTTTTCATAGTTTGCGTAAGGAATCTAGAATTATATTCTTTATTGTTCTCAAACAATATACAAAATTTTGAGACAGTTGAATCGAGATTTATTTCGTTGTACGTTTCAAATATATAATATATAAAATGTCTATCGGCAAAAATAAAAATCCCTTCGAAGATATTGCATCAAATAAACTACCCAAGGATTAATAATTAGTATCGAATATTGATCACGTACTTTTTATTGTTTAAATATTTTGATTTAAATTTCGAAGGAAATGATATTTAATAGCGTTACAAATCATGCCTCGACTATGTTAATGGTACGATCGATACAAATTATCGATACGATGCTCTTTTATTATTATTTCTTTATTATTCTTAGCATTTCGATGGAGAAATAATTGAACAGCCAAGTTGAAAGTCGTTAACAATGGAATCGTTATTAATTTACAACGTAATTTACAACGAATACGCTATCGCGATGATCTCGAAAATCAATGGTTCCGTTGAATTGCGGAACAGCAGAGGAAATGCAATACTCGGCACAATCGACAAGAAGATAATCTTCTTTAAAAACAATTTTCGAACGGTTCTATCTGTTCCGATAAATTTTAATAAAAGGTTTAATTAAAGATTTAAAGTAAAGATTAAAAAAGCTTACATCTTTAAAAGAAAATCTATGAATCGTAATTTCTGTGTATCTGAAATTGATCTTAATATTCATCCCCAATCCGATTGAAAACGTGCACATCTAATAAAACGTTGGCTGCAACGAAATCACGATAATAAATCTCTGAAATTAGGATAATAAAAGGGCAGATATCGAACAATGTATACCCGTGGTGATATAACGGTATATAAATATTTACGATTACAACGAAACTTTCTCGAATGTCTATGATCAATGTCTGAGCTGGGCAGAGCGGATAACGCGGCGAGGCAACTTTTCCCGGAAGAGCCCGATCATCCGTAATCACCGATGCAAATCTCACACTTTGCGAACCGCTTCGTGCCGCGCTTGGAGAAAGTAGAGAGAGAAAGAGAGAGAGAGAGAGAGAGAATTTCGCGGAGAGCATATTCGTACTGTCGATAGAAATCGCCGCTACGAGTTCGATTAGAAAAAAAAAAAAATAGAAATCTCATATACCACTTAGTAGAAGCGTGCTGCACGCTGATCCCTCTACCGCCGTTGCGCAAATATCTGTTGATCGAAGATGTCTGAGAGGCCAATTACAACTTAGATATGGTCAGAGGTTAGATAGCTTGGGTGAAACTTCGTATGGATTGATGATGGTTTCGGTGAAGATTTCGAAATTCGAATTATAAAGAAATTTTTTAAGAAAATTAAAAGTGAAGAGAGATGGAATAGATTCGAAAAATGAATATAATATTGTATGAATATCAGGAAGAAAAATATTAAGAAAGATTTAATCTTTTTTCAAAAATAACATTTTGATCATTCAATTATTCGTGTCAATGTTCCTTCAATTTACGATCTAAATATTATATCATATTGCGTATCTTAACGTCATTAAATCCTCGTTCCTTTTTTTTTTACCTGCTAATTATAAAAGTCCCTCTTCCAACACTACCTGTTTACGATCAAAGATTTGCGTGGTTAATTCGTTTAACTGTTGAACAGAGCAGCGAGCGAGAATCGAGTTAATATCGAGTCTATCATCGGATCTAGTCGCCGGTTATTTCTCTCTTCGTTACCAGACTGGAGTGAAAAAAAAAAAAAAAAAAAAGAGTACTCTGTTACCATGGCAGTCAAATCGATTACTGATTGGCAGGTAATGCGCGTGTAATGCATCGACCGACGTCTGCCACCCTTCCGTTTTCGACGTGTACACTTGTTGAACGGGGAAACTGACGAAGGATACGCGTTCGACGCATTTGTCTGCACCGTCGAAACCCTCCAATTAAATCTACGTGTAATCGCCGTGTAAGAGCTCGACTATTTTGTAATATACCTTAGAATTTACGTTGATCCTCGACAACGGGGTACAAATTTTTATTATCAATTTCCGTTACGATTCTATTGAATCGTTCGATTGATCGATTGTCCGTGTTTCGCACATAATATTCACAATTACACGACGATTAAAAATGGAAAGGCTTTACTTATCGATAGTAAGAAAAATTTTATTTCCCTGTAATTCGCGGTAACAATATTACGATCATGTTACATCATGTATAATCAATAGAATTAAAAAAGCAAGATAAACTAGAAAGATTATTAAAAAAAAAAAAAAAATCTGAAAGTTGAACAAATTTCAAACTTGAATTTTCAAATTATTAGATCTCCAATGAATTTATTCTCTCCTGTTATAAAATCAATACGCCATTTTGTCTCGTAGTCGATAAAGAAATCTCGAAAGTTACTCGTTGCAACTATGAAAAAAAATAAAATCTTGGAGCGAAAAAAAAAAGAAAGAAAGAAAGAAAGAAGAAAAAGGAGGGGGAAAGAAGGGAGAAGGGAAGAGGTAAGGAGACCACTGATATTCGCAACGGTATTTCGATGTCGGCCATAACCATTCAACACGGTCGTTTGAATCCAGTATTGGCCTGTGACTTTCAGCCCGGCATAATTTTCTTGGACGAAACGTTACGGCGAGATCCCGGAAATGGACAATTGCGGTGAGCGGCGTGTTGCTCGACCGCGCCAAGGACATCGAATCAATTGCCCGGGAAAATTTAAATTTGAACGCGATTGCCTGCAATAACCCTTCTGCATCCTTATTACATATTTTCCGCCAAATTAGGAAGGGAGGAAAAGGGAGTTCGAATAAATAGAAAACAGAATTGCACGAGGATATATATATATATATATATACATCCTTCCTGCGTATTAACGAAAAAAACTCGCTGTGAAACTGTATGGATCCCGTTGATATACACGAATTGAATTCTTACTTATTGTAAAGAATTATACATGGGAATATTTTTTTAGCGGGATATTACGAAAGAATGGGCTATTAAAGTTTCAACATTATTTTTCGAGCATTTAAATATAATTTTACGATGGTACGAAATAGAACATCAAATCAGAATTTCACACACGTATATTAATATATATGAATGTTTAAAGTTTAAATTTGCTCCATCATATCATTGCTGTAAAAATATTTTTAAGTAAAATTATTGATATTTAAAGAAACTTTATCGTTGAAACTTTATTGAAGGATGAATTTATAATAACTCATTATCTTTGCATTCTGGATTTTCGGATTAGAAATTTTTCTCAAAAAAAAAAATATTCTTTCCTGAGCCACTATACGTGGATACGCTGTTGCAAAAACATACCTCGAAATATCGTCATTCCCTTTAAAATAATAAGAATCAAATTTTATTCCAAGTACTTTAAAGATAAATCTAAGATAACGCGAACAGGTGAAAATACACAAAACTTAATTAGACGACATGTTCCATTAGTACTCGCTACTTAAACACTTGCCTGCATCTAATTACTCGTGTTTGTCTCGCGTATCACGGTATCGAGAAGTTTGTCAAACAAACGCACAAGGATAAATACTTTCGTACCGAGTTTGGATCGAATGGATCTTGACGTCGAGAACGAAGAGAGAGAAAGAGAAATATAAAGCGGGAAAAGAACGTTGACAAGCCGTAGGCCTGTGACGAGACGCATTAAAAGTGTTCGATCAAACACAGGTATAATTAAAGAGCCGGAATCATCCGTCAAAGGAGCATCGACTAATCGCTCACGGGCATCCTGAAAGCGGCCGCTATTCGATTATGATTAAGCTAATTCGAGTTTGATCCGCGTCACGTGGAAATAATGGAGGTCTCGGTAATTACATATAAATCAAATTATACTTCGAGCCGACAGCTCCATTTGATAACTGGTGGCGTGCCATGTCAAGTGATCAAGTCAATTAGGATGCAGCCTACACATAGTGAAAATTTTATCGCGATAACCCGGGCCGCGTTAAAACAGGATGTCGCGAAAAATGAATTTTCCAACGTGGATGCATTCGAGCGCGAATTTACCACGTTATATTCATTTTCCTAATTACGATCGGGAAATTCGATTGCATTCGCATTCACCAGCCAGAATTAAGCAAGCTTCGACGAAACGTGAGAAATTTCCCCGCCCGGTTAATCCGGATAAAAATTAACCAAAGATGCTACGAGAGAGGAGAAGGATATCTACACCCGTTTACAGGATCGGATCCCCAATACGAGAAAGAAAAGCTCGACTCGACTATAAATTACACGAATGTAACAAAAATATTTCGAAATACATCGTGCAAAGCTCTTTTACAACGGACGAATCCGAACATCTCTATCCTTCTCCGCCTTCTCTCCTTTCCAGAATGGAAAGCAAAATGCTAATTAGGATAAATTCGCCGCGTATCCGATAATTAACATACATTACCGCGGAAACGGTTAGCATCGATACCGATCCCAGATATCTACGAGTGATTGACGTATCCAGGCTCATAGCGAGCCGGCTGCAAACAGGCGCATCTTCCCATGCAGCTTCGGGATCAGAGCCGTGCAACGAGGTACACGTAAAAGGCGGCAATTTATATCGAACGGTTCCCTCTTATCGACGTCGGATCTAAGACCCGTTTAGAAAGAGATCTGGGCGCCGATGCGGCAACCAAATCGTTCGTCGCCACCGGCCAATCCCGAACTCGCCTTCCTCCTCCGCCATTTCCTCACTGCCGCATCTAATTGCACGGAGAATCCACAGAGAGAGAGAGAGAGAGAAACGCTATCGTGTAAAACGCATATTTATATTACGCGCAAGGGTTATCGTACGCGTGGTCTCGAGATGGGAGAGGATCTAGAGGCTACGGTCTGGCCACGGCTCGTGCACCTGGAGGATCTGCATTTAAAGACAATAAATTAGATCCATGGCGGCGGCGTAAAGCGGGCGTAATTTCGGTTTCCTGCCCGTCCATCTCACCCGTGTCACCCCACGGTAGGTTGCCTCTCTCCCCTGGAAATAGTTCCTCTGGAAAGTGCGCCGTCCGGATACCAGAAGAGAGGAGAAGAGAAACTGTTGATTTATCGTATCGTCTGTCAGAACTGCCCGGGGCGGCGCCCCACGTATCCCCAGACGAAACATTCCGAATCTCGGGAAGATCCTCTGCGGGCACAGGTGTGCGTATGTATATGTGTGTGTGCGTGTATGTGTGTAGCCACTCACGTGGACTCGTAATGGACGACGGAAGTCCGTGGTGCGATCGGTTCCCAGGCGAAGAATACTCCTAAGAATAGCCGCGAATTTGGAATTCAACGTTCAGGAATGATCGAACACGCCACTTGTATTCCCACTTCCATTGGTCGAACCAAATCTTCTCAATTTTATTAATTCTTTCCAATTTTATTAATTTTCCGACGGCGCTGCGTTTTTTAATAAACAAAGAGCGGATGCACAATGCCCGTGCACGCGGTAATTTTTAATAATTCGTGATCGTTATCCTTGCGCTTCTTCGAGCTTCTCGAGATGCAAAGTACAGATCGCGTTTCCGATCTCTTATTTCTCAAGTAAAATTCGATTCGTTCGAGCGCGGAGATATCTCGGTGAGAAATTTAATTTCTCTTCGCTCTAAATTATTTTTTCCCTCCCCGGTTAAAATCTCGCCGGGGGAAGAAGATTGAAGTTTAATCGTCTTCGGTTCAGGATTATAGTTTCATAAAGGAGGTAGCGTGTAATTTCGGAATTCTCCGCGGAAAAATCCAGCACGACGTCGGATGTGTCATGACGGGTTTCTCTCGAGCCCGTGGTGCACGGCTTAATTAAACGTATCCGCGTAAGACGATATCCGAGCTCTTTGGAACATGGTTTCTCACGTGAAAGCATGCTTACACGAATGGCGTAAGCTCGTCGTAAAAGTTATCGTACAATTATCGTACTGTACACCCATCTGGATGACGTTTATCGTTCGACCTCCTAACATTTTCATAGTCTATTGCCGTCCTCCTGCTCGCCATCGCGTCTTTTATTCTTGCACGTCCTCGCAGCGCGCGGTGCTCTGAAACCGCGATTGGTTCATTTTCTTTGGAAGGCCCATTACGCGGCGGAATATACTCGAGGTAGTAATATTCGTTACTCGCGGAATCTCTTTCTTCGTTTAATGTTTTTTCCTTTAAAATAAATTCTTATGGGAGAGTTATTTTATCCATCGAATAATATTTTTTAACATTCGTGGACATGAATTTTCTTCCGCACAGGTGTAAAACACGTATGGATATGAAGAATCGTTATCATTACGTTCGAAGCAACAAGAAAATTTCGTAGAGGAAATTTAATTCGTGTTTAATTTTAAATACGTGATCTTGTATTATATTCGCGCATGAAACGAATCTTACGATCGAAATTAATAAGAAAAAAAATAATCACCCTCGGGGAATCTTCGCGGAGGGATAAAATCAAATGCGTCTTACGACGCGTTAAATCAGAGAGGGAAGAAAAAAGGATCGACCACGGGAGACAAGCTGGATTATAAATTCAACGAGAATCCACCCTTTCGTCGAGGTCGATCCATTCCACAGCGGATAAAGAATTCATTGGAAGCAGCCCTCTCACCATTAAAATCTCTCGTAATTACATTTCGCAATTTTATGAACCACTTTCGGACCAAATTCTCTCGATACTGCAAGCTCGCCTTATCCTCCCAGTTATTCGATTTTATTGGAAACACAGGCTGGGCGTCCACGAGAGAACCCGATTATCTACACGCACCCCTCTTTCTACACGCGTATTCTTATACCCCATCTACGTATGCATAAACACGAAATCTACCAGATTGGTATAACGGTTGCTCCGTTAATCGGATGCATAAGTATAGAAGAAGAAGAAGAAGAAGAAGAAGAACCGCGTTCTCGAGTTACTCCCATAATAAATTAGCGGCGAGTCTAATTTAATGAAGGATAGATCGAGGCCATTACTCAAGTAATTCAATCCCCCCGACTATCTCACGATTCCTTTCTTCCCGTGTAAATGGCCGAGAATACGTACCGCAACGAATATTACTGTTATAAGGGTCAGAGTTAGAGATTTGAGCGACGTTTATCTTGGAAAATGGGGAATATTCGATGTGACCCCGGGCTCGATACGGTTTCCTTCCGCTCGAACGCAATTTCCAAGAGTCGTCGTCACAGGCACACTCGTTCGTTTTCGCTGTGGCGTTAACGATCTTCGTTAACCGAGATTACGAGCCACGATTCTCCCGAAATCCCGACGATTTCATCGACGTCTTATTCGGTTGGTGTATTGTTGGTATCGTTATTATGCATTAATTAGTAAGACGAGGAAACGATAAATACAATAGAATGGAAAAGGGGGAGGAAAAGTGGGGAAGAGAAGAGAGAGAATTAATTTGAAATTTAATTCAATTAATTAAGAAGCGGGCACGGAAACTTTCGTCCATCTAAAAATATGTTAATTTAATTTTTAATTAGATCCGTCCCCATAAATTTATACGCGGGAACGTTACAATTGGAGATACGATTTTAATTTTCTTTTTTTTTTTTTTCACTCTCTCGTTAATTCGCATCGATCTTGCCGCGATAAGGATACGAGATATCTTCTTTGAAAATTGATTTTACGCAATATAATGAAAATTGATTCGAGGTCGTGATATTTTTCATCAGTTTTTTAATTAAGGACGCCGACGGGGCCGTGGGTGGGATCGTTATTTTAATTGAATTTTTCGAAATCTTGTCAATCCTCTTTCCAACGGTTGCCTACTAATCTCCGATTTGGTTATATATCATTCAAATATGAATTTGCACGGAATGTTCGGCCCGGTCCGAAATTCTCGTTAAAAATCATTTTCGTCGTGGGATGGAATTAATCGCGAATCCGGTTCACTGGTTAATCGAAACAAAATCTATCATCGAGAATAATTTTAAGATTATACCAGTGAAAATACCTCGGGAGGTATTCTCCAAAGGGTATGATTCATCGAAATTCGATTGCGTTAGCTAGCAATTTCCTCGGGTTAGATTTGAACTTGCCAAGTCGATAAATAATGTATCAGGGAAGCGTGCAAAGCTTCAACGGCCGATGAATGAACGCGCGTATACGCGTGGAAACGAGATAAACCGTACCGATATAAATCAAACCGGATGAATCGAAATCAGAAACGTTCTTTCCTCCTTTCTGAATCGAGCTGATGCAACGAGATTAACGAAGAAGATGTCACTGAAGAAGTCGCTGGATGTATGGACGAAGAGAAAATAGAAAAAAAAAAAAAAGAAAAGAAAGCCACGCGTCAATTAGTGACCGTCTTGATTAACCGAGGAACATCGAGTTGATGGGAAGAAAGTACGGTTTCCAATCTTCGATCTTCGATTGCTCGATGCGAAAAAAAGGAAAAGAAAAAAAAACTTGAATAATATCTCCGTTAAAACCGAGGAAAGGAATAATTAACGAATCGAAGGAGGAAAAAGGGAGCGGATAAATTTCCAAGGGGAGTCCTCGTTTCACTTTGTCTTAGCCTTTTCTCGTCCCTTAATAGAACGTCGAGGAAATCCATCGAAATCGATGCCTTTTCTAGCGAAAAGTTCACAAGCAAATCCCCGACCCGTTGAACGATAATTACAGATCGATAGCAATTCGATGTGGAGTGGGATTGGGGAGTGGGATTCGTTGTTGCAAGCTCGTTCACCCTCGAATCGTGAAATATAACGAATGCCTTCCAAATTAATACGCTCTTAATTCATTACTCAGCAGCAAATTGCGCGCACTCGTATCAACCAACAGGAGAATATTCGATAATGATTCGAAAACTCTATGGGATCGATGGATGGATACCCTCGTCCCGAGGAGCGGAGATCGAAACAACAAGGCTTCCGATGAAAAAACCTTGATACCTTTCGATGGAACCGCGTCCCCTTTCCTCTCCTCGTCAAAATCAACGCGAGAACCGCGCGGGATGTGACGCCGAAACGGACGAGCAAAATAATATGCCGGATTAAAGCAAAGAGCGGGATGGAACGAGACGAGGCAGCCTCCTAGAAAGAAGCATCCTGGCCGACGAGAGCCTTGATAACGCGGGGCTCTCAAAGCCGCGGCGCGACGCTTTTGTTCGTGAAAAACGGGGAAAGAGGAATTGGAAGTCCTCTGATTGCTCGCGAGAGATACGAGATATAAATACGTCTCTTTACCCGTAAAGGATTTTAATTACACTCGTAATTATATTCTAATTTACTCGAATTCGACAATGTTATAACGGAATATAAATTCTATTTATACGAATCTATCGGAAGATTACATTTTTTTTCTAAAAATCTTATCTGATACCGAGAGAGCAAACTTTCACTTCGTAATATTTCGCTCAACAGTGGTTAACTATTCTCTACCAATCTAACGCGTGTTGATGCGTCAAAGACACAGTTCGACTCGTCTCTAAACGTAAACGTGACTCGGTTAACTAATCGAATCTGCTCGAATCGATTAATTAAATCTTGGAGATTAAACGTTTCGTCGAATACGTGGCGCATCGAGTGGAGCGTAAACGTAAGAATTGCTTTCGTAAATGCCACTTTTCTTTATAAGGGACGTTTTCGTCGTTTTCAGCGTGTAGACCGTGATCTTTCGAGTTTCTTGCGAGATCCAACTATGCCTATCGATGTCGCGGGGCAACTTTCGCTTTCCTGGCGAGAGGAATCCACGTCGAATGAAAAATCGCGCGTTTGCGTAATTAATCGGGATGACGAAGAAATCTCTCGAATTTTTTCCTCTCTCCCTTCCTCCTCTCCTTTCTTCCATCTCGACTTTTTTTCGAGACTTTCGATTCGTCGAATAACTCGATTGAACGAACGAATAAAAACGTTTAAGAGAGTAGAAGAGTAAAAAAAGGGGGGGATAGGAAAACGAACGGTGGAAAAAAAGTATCGTTACGCTTCTATTTGATCTGAGCAACAGGAATTCGTTTTTAAGCCCCCCATTTTCTACAAACGAACGAGGCGTAATTGCTTTTTAGAAAAACATCTCCGATTACGCCCAACGATCCCCTATCGGATGTCGGCCTGTATCCTATATCTTGGATAAAAAGAGGGAGGGGAAGGAGGGAGGTAGGTAGGGAAGAAGGGGATTTAAGACGTAATAATTATTCTTGGCACTTAACTTCCTAGATTCCTGAGAATAATAATAGAGAGAAAAGAAGGAGCAAACGGGGGGCCGGTCATGGGTTCGGGCTTCGCCGGCAGAAATAATAATGGCCCCCTAAAAGGGCTTCCTGTAAAAATTTTCTTTGAGGACTTTTGACGGATCGTGAATGCTCGAGGTGTTCCGCGTTATGGATTATGATGAATATGTCGTGTCGTGTTACCGCGGCCAATGCTTTTCTCTTCCTCCCCCACAATTTTTTTCCCCCCTTTTCTCTTTTCCCTCCCCTTTCTCCCCCTACCCCGTGTTCCACACTCCTCGACCTCGTTCGAGAAGCGATTCTTCTGTTTCACGACCCTCTTTGAGACGCGAATTTAGGAGAGGAGCGTCGAATTTAGGAGGAATCCCGTGTTTTCGAATCGCGTGTTTTTCCGAGCGTGCGACACGTTCGACCGATTTCACCTGGTCGCCGTAAAAAACACGGGGGGGACGTGGGAAACGCGGGGAAAAACGGGTCGGATGAAAGGGGCGCTTTGCGAATTAATTCGCTGGAAATCGTGAATCGATATCCGGGACGTTCTTCCGCAAGCGGAGCGTGTTGTAAATAACTTTATCCGACACTTTCGTCGCGATGAAATTTAATTACACCGTAATAGATTCGCGCCGATATTATATTAAAACCCGTAATAAAGTATAATTAAGCCGGCCAAAATACGAAAACAAATTAATTGCCGCTGCTGAGACAGAATATCGGATCGTTAATTTCACACAAAGTGACAACATCGATGAGTTTAATTCGTAAAACGTATATACCGATGGGTGTGGGGAGCGTGAATTGGGGAAGAGAGGGAGAGGGGGAGACAAAGAGAAAGAGAGAGAAGAGGGGTTGATTCCGAGCGAATTTATATTTAACCGAATCTCGTATTGTTTCGGTGACAAGAATCGAATCAATATCCGTCCGCGATAATTTTTTTATGCATTCTCGTAATTATCAAACGCTGTCCAAATAAGTAAATTTATAAATAAACGGGCGACGAGAGGAACGGATACGGGATATAGAAGCGAAGGAAGGATCTTTCGAACGGAAGATAAATGGAAACAAAGATCTCGTTAAAAAAAACCTATATCAACGGATCGGTTTTGTTGTTTCCTCTTCTCGGTTCTCTTTCTGTTCTCTTTCTTTTTATTCTTTTTTTTTTTTTTCATTCTCTCAACGAGAACAGAAGTCCGCGTATGAATATTTGAATTTTTCAAACGCGAAATCTTTAACGAATTCATGAGCGTGTTTACGGCCGTCGTTTAAAACGTAATGAAAGAGTAAGTGCTCGTATGCGAGTAGACACGAAATACGAGCTTAAACCGCAATGCCGCGGTGGCCCGAGTGTGACGGGCAAACCAACTCCCTACTCTTCGTTTTTAATCTAGGCCAAACACACTTCACCGGGTATATCCCGGTGATGAAAATTGCCGCGGCTGCAATTTCAATCTTACCATACTCCCCTATATATATATACATATATATATATACATACATATATCGAAATATTAAATTCATGCGTCTCGTCGACGCGCGAACGACAACTATATAGAACGGTATAGAAATATCGACGGAACGAAGCTTCACGCTACCCCCTTTCTTTTTTTTAAAAACGCATGAAATTTCAGATCGAAAGGGCGACTCGTTAAAGTGATGAGAATTGATTCGTCCTCTCAACATCTGAACGTTGCCAAACACGTGCGCATACATGTACATACACCTTCGAATTCGCTTCGAATTCCGCGTATACATTAAAATTCGTGGAGCAGAATCGATGGTGTAAACCAAATTCGACTCCGATCAACGTCTCGACCACGAAGATCGTTCCGATCGAAAAAATTCCCACAAGACGGCCCCCTGTTGCGGCCCCTCCGAGCCTCGAACGAGGACACCTCTCGTTCGCGCATCGCTTTTATACATTGGCGTGCGAGCGCGTATCGTACGTGTAGACCAAGTATCATTCGAAACTTTTAACACGTCGTTCCTTATCGAGCGGCGTCCCTCGATCGCGCGTTAATACAACACGATGGCGCTATATACGGTTCAGCGAGTCGTTCATGCTCGAACTGCTCGGGACCTGTTCTCGGTCCCAGAAGCGTTCGGCTACCTGTCCTCTCCGACAAGTGTATCTCGCGACCGGATTCCGTGGAGCGTTTCTCGGTAAACAGCGAAGCGGCTACCGGTCCTCTCGATCCAGCGCGTGGTTCCGCGCCGATGATCAACCGGAGTCGTCTCGCGCCACCACCTCATCGCGCCAACACCTTTCGTTTGCACGCGTGTACGTTCCCGCTCGAATGGGAAACGCTTGCGCGTTCGCAAAACGATTTCGCGCAAATCGACAAGCGTGAACGAGGGAAGGAATGGTTGGATCGGTGAATTTTAACAACCGGCGTTGAGTTTTAACAACCGGCGCTCGAATTCGTTGGCATCGAAGGAAATTCTTCTTTCCTTCGTGTCTCCAGCTCCAACAACGCCTATTTTCCTCCTCGCCCTCTGGCATTCGCTCGATCGACGCGTCGTCGATATCGATTACTTCGAATCTAGTAGAAATTTTAACTCAGAGATTGAAGGAAAGATCTAAGTTGGAAATTCGGTAGTGGTTTCGTAAATAGGAGGATCGGAGAGATTTTCATAATCGTATCTGATGGGCGAAGGGGCAGCAGGGTGGTTGGAAGGGAGCGGTGTTTCAAGGGTCTCGTTCCTCGGCCATTTTCGATTAGCTCGCATAGCGAGATAGCCAGTCCCAGAAGCGTCTCGATTCTCATCTCGAGTGGCGAGGAGTGGATGACGCCCGGTCGGAGAGACGGGCGTACAATTCGGTGTTCGGCTCGGCTATAGGTCCATCCGGCACGTCCTCGAATTCCAATTGTGGAGATGTGCGTGGTCGGTTCCACGCATCCACGGGCCCGGATCGCTCGGAACTTAGCATATCAAAGCCCTTATCGACTCGGGGGGAGCGGGGGTGGCGGTAACCTCGAGTACGGTAACCCTCAGACTCCGCGGCCAGGGCCGGAACTCGATATCCCCCTTGGAAACGCCTCGGGGAAATGTGAAATTCAGAAAATATATATATATATATGTAGAAAGAGAGAGAGAGGCGCGCGTTTGTAAGCCGAGTGGCCGGTCAAGCGAACCGTAAATATGCGGTCGCGTAGTCGACAAATCACGATCCCTCCGACGGGTTGTATCCCTGCCACCACCCACGTACGCGAAAGCGTACCGCCATACGTGTCCGACTAAAGTGGAAAATAGTGAGCTCCGAGATGGACATCGACCACGATAAATCGAATGTATGACTGTTTTATTAAAAAGGATACCCTCCGCGCGCCGGATTTTCAGTTACATCCACCAGCCAGACCCCATCTTCCCTGGCCCGCTATCGCCCAGGGATGGCCGGCCTCTGTGCTCTTTCAATCTCTGCCGCGGACGATTTATTGCGACATCGGGATGGAGCCTTTTGGGATATTTATACGGACGTTATCTAGGTGTGTCGAGGCTCGCTCGTGGCACACGTCCCTTCTCGATGATACCTTTAAACATACGGTAACACATCGTGCCCCGTTCTTCTTGCTATCCGTAGGAAACTCCTCGAAACTCGTGATCATTGTAAACTCGAAAATGAAAAATTTATCATTTCCTTTTCGGAAGAGTTTTTACTTTTACGAAACGGAAAATAGTTTCTCCTCCTCCCGAGTAATATGGGATGCTTCTTGCACGGGAAAAGATCGAGAAAATCGACGCAAAGTTTGGCAAAACTTGAATCGAAAGTTCAGTCCCGCGTCGGGTATAGCTCCGTTTGCCGCGACGAGAAATCCTTCGTTCCGGGTACTTCTGGCCGATCGATAGCCGAGCAACTACTACGATAAATGCAGCCGGGGCCCCTCGCGATATAACCTCTGGCTGCGCGTCAACTTTGCCGCAATCTGCATAACCGTGAGCTCATTACCTTTTAATTACCAGTCCCGGCGGCCGCGATGATTTTCATTGCCAGTGAAACTCATCTAGCGCCGCGGCTCCCCCTCCTCTCTCTCTCTCTCTCTCTCACACAATAGAAGGGACTTTTCCTCGACAATGTTACACGCCCATTAATTTCGTTGCTAACTCCGCCGGGCGTTGAGGCGATAATTCTCTCGCTCTTCGTCTCTTTCCTTCCTCCCCCCTCTCTCTCTCTCCGTACACCGAAGAAGTAAAACGAAGCCGAGTTGTATTGTAAGTAGCACGTTAAAACGCGGCGCGTACACGCGAAATATCAATAAAGAGAATACCTAATTATATTTGCTTGCGAACCGAGCGCGCTCGCGTTCAACCCCGCGAATTATTTTCGCTTTACCTCGAAGCCACGTACACTCTACACGGGGGATAAACCCCCTCGTACACCTGTTATCGTTTAATCTGACGAATTATTTAATTTTTATCTCGCGCCGCTACTAAAGATAGAGGGTCGTGAAGCGATTGAAGATTTACACGGATAATGAAGCGATTCCCGTACCATCGTTTGTACGAACAAGGCGTGAAATAATAATTGTACAAATGTGGGGGTGAATTAGTGCTAGCTCGATACTCGAGTTTCGTATTATTAGACGATCGTGACAAGAAACGAGAGCGGGAGAACTGTGAAATTCGTAGAAAGGGGGGAGGGCGATTAAACGGCAACGATTTTCCACTCGACTCGTGTTATTCGCGCCGTTTACGCGCTCGGATTTTTGAATAAACGCAAATTAACCCTCGCTGGGAAAATCGATAACCCTCAATCTGCATTTAACTACACTGTATGATAAACGAGAGAAGTAACACGCCCATTAAAACACGCGCCGCGCATCATCGGCGGGGGATCGTAATCTACCCGCCATTACCCTCGCTTTTTCCATCCCTCGCTTCAATTCGAAAAATCGAAACTAATCGATAATCGAACAACTGAACAAGTGACAACTTCTTTCCCACGTCGTTTAACGCCGTAACTTTATATCTTACAATTAATCATTTATAAATCCTGCTTAATCATTATATCGATTCGTAAAATAATACTTCGATCTCGTCAAATATTACTTTCACGAATTCACGATTTAAATAGTTGGGATAAAATAGCCGCGTTGGGGAAAGGATTGGTTATAATGATACCGCGTAATTTCATAATCCTTGGAAATGATAGCCGCAGGTCTTTGTTTGTTCCCCGACAATCCAGCCGGGAGACATTATGAAAGCGGCGACGGACGACACGATGGCCGAGGACGGTGTCGCGGAAATTATATCGGCGAAGGTGCAACAGGATGTCCACAGGCTAATGACGGTAATCACGTGTCGGCCGCGTATAATGTCTTTGTTCCAAGGCCCTGGCCGCGCGCCACGTCCGCTAAGAAACTATTCATGAGACACGCGACTGGCGCTGACGAGGAAAAAACGTAAAGGCGTCGAAGAGGCGTGACGATGATTGGTTTTGAGTGTTACGCGTGTAATCGTTTCATTGTTTTAATCACCGAAAGGTGTCTCGCTCGAATGTATTGACCTATCGTATGCTATATATATACTTTATTCTCGAGATAAATTCGAGCGTGTTAACTATGATTAGAGGGAGATCGATCCATTCGATCAATCGGAATTTTTAATGAGAAAGCTGTTAAAGAAATTTCCAATTCTTCGAGTTTATTCTCCGAGTATACGAAAAAGTAATTCGGATAATTCTTCCTATTGCCGAGAGGATTGTTCCAAGTTTCTACGTGGTAGAAAAATACACGCGCTGATGAACGGTAAATAAGAAAGTAGCGATGGAAACGAAAAGCGATAAAAGGAAAATTGTTGGGAAAGAGAGGAGGGGGTAAAGCTGAAAGACAAATATCGGAGAAATTAGAAAGAACGAAGGATATCGTACCAGCTAGGAGAGAAGCTGAGCGAACAATCCAAAGAATCTCGAGAAAAGTTGAAGAGGCTGGAAAGTAAATCGATGCAAGGGTTGGGCGAGGAGACGCGAGGCGCGACAGAGAGGATGTTACGAAGAGGGAGGCAGAGGGCGAGCAAAGTTGGGCGTTTCGAAAAATTTCCAACAACTGTAAAGAACAAGGAGCGGAGAAGCAGAAAGAGAAGAGGGAGGAGGAGGAGTGGCGGTCGCGCGACGGAGACCCGGAAGAATTCACCGGGAACTGGAAACGAGTGGAAACTGGAGAGTGGTGGAGAAAAGGGAGAAAAGAAAAAAAAGAGGCGAGGGTAACGTGTACGGGAGAGGGGAAGGCGATCGAGTTCGACGAGAGGGAAGGTTGGGACGTATGATTATACACCATCACGTACGATTATGGTCGTTGAGCCGTGCGAGACCGATGCATGCACCGCATTATAAGCTTATCGTAGGCGTACGAGATAACCACGGTCGCTAAATTGAGATAGAAGCGAGGCAGGCCGAAGTCGAGAGCGATAGGTGGCAGGTCGGATCGGGATGGGTGAAGAAGCAGGCCGAGAGGGAGGGCATACAGAGGCCCGACAATCAGATAGACAGACAGACAGGATAGACGGATAGACGGACGGATGGATGGATGGATGGACGGATGGATATCCTTGGAAGGAGTGGAACAGAAGGCGAAGGAAAGCAGGATCGAGAATCCTAATTAACGGCATTGATCCGTACTCATTTGCATACGTAAACAGAGGGGCCGGCGTGTAGGCGCACTCAGAGATTCTTGGTGAATTCGAGAGCGATTCTGCGTTAAGCCACCCTTCCCAACGACTGTACACTCGAGCACTGACGCTTTCCACTTTCCACGTTGGCAACGAACACACCATCGGGGATGATCGGCACACCGTCGACATCCACTGCATCAGCCGCGAACACACCGAACGAGAGAGAGAGAGAGAGAGAGAGATGGGGAATGCACAGGAAGAGGGAGCGCAGGCGCCCTGATCGACCTCCGGGAGAAATGAAAATGAAATCCAATATGGCGGTGGGTAGTCATCCTGCCACGTCGAGATTGGAGTTGGAGCTCCCCTTTCTCCCCCGTGTGCTTTTCGTCGCACTCTTTCTCTCTTTCCTTCTCACCTCTCCGTCTTTGTCCCACACTTTTCTCTCGGTAGTCTCCCTCGTCGTTCGCCGATCTCCGCTCGCTCCTCGTCTCTCCCTCCTGTTCCAACCCCTCCACCCGCCCCCTCCCCTCCTCCTCATCCTCTATGTAAACTTCGACCCCCGCGAGCCCTATCGACACCTTCCATTAGTCGGTGGCTGCGTCGAAGGGTGAAGGAGCAGGTTTTATCGCGCTGTGAACTGTCTTTGCCCCGAGTCGTTCGCCGAGTAGAAGTAAACTGCGGGATTTCACGGTTTCCTAGAAAAGCTTACCTATCCCACCCACCCCTTTCTGACCCCCCTCGAGACCCTTGTGCCCCCCCCTCGCCTCATCCACCACTTTTACCGAGCCGCTCTTTTTCCACTCGGGCCCGAGTCGACTCTTCTGCGAGTGGAATAAAGACTATCGCCGTTGAAACGAAGAGAGGACGGTGAAGCGTGGAGGATTCGATTGATCGTTCGATTACTGTCCTCGAGCGGATTTTCGGGGAATGACTGCGGTGGCGGTTACACTCTTTTCCACTCGCCCGAACAAACAAGCGCGGGAGAAAAAAATTATTTTAAAAGAATCGCGGTATGCAAAGAGAGGGGAAGAGAGAGAGAGAGAGAGTAGTAATCCATTCTCGTTTCAAAATAAATTCAAATATAAGCCGAGCGTTTTTCAAAATTTATTTATCGTTTCGAAAATATTTCCTCCGATTCAAGTCCGATTCAAACGACGAACAAATATTTGGAGAAGGGAAGGAAAAAAATAATTTTAGAAGGAAATGAAGCGAAAACGCACCGAACGGGCCGAAGATTATCCGGAGTAATGGGAAACGCGGCAGACAATCGAAGGTATCGATCTCCCTAATGCACTTACGTCGTGATTAAATCCATCGCGCGTTCGACGCGCGATTCGAATCCTGTCACGCGTTCGACGTCGAACGAACTTACCAAGAGATAATTTCGAGCATTCGGCTTCCGTCACGTTGTATCTCTACTCGTATCCGTGGATCGCGTTTTCTCTCCGTTATTTCGAGGGAAGAACCGTCTCTTCTCGAAATAACGGACGCTGCTCGCCATGCCAATTAATGTCGCGAGGAAATCGGCGATCATTCATCGGCTGATGAATTATCCGTTTTTTTTCGTTCCACGTGTTACTTGGGAAGGGACGGCGCGGGAGAAGAAGGATACAGGTGGAAAGGAAAAAAGGGGAGAAAGAGAGAGGAGGAGGAGGAGGAAAAACAGAGGAGAGGAGGAAAGAAAAACAGGCGCGTAAATTGTTTCCCCGCGGCAAACGGGAGACAGTTGAAATTGAAAATATTGGATTATTTGCATCGCGCGTTCACACACGCCTATACACGTGGAACGAGAAACAAATGTTACGCGTCGATCGGCTTGATCTCGTGACAACGGATTCGAGTCAAAAATCCCGAAATCAGTATATCAGGGAGAGGGCGATGGGCGTCGAAAATCGTAGGGCTCCGGTGGAGACAGGGGGTTAGGGCTGGGGGAGTGAGGTGGACGGGTTGGATATGGAACAAGCGGACGGCTGTCACAATTTCCGGATTTCAATATTGACGGGTGCCGGGAGAGCGCGCGCGTTATCCAATGTGTAAACTTTCGCCCTGTATTTTAATTTCGCGACGCTCAATATGCCGCCGTCTACGACGACGATGTCGATGGCTAGGACGATGACGAGGACGAGGACGACGATGTCGACGCCAACAGCACCCGCGGAAAGTTTGCAATAACAGTTTAATCCCCGATGATGAGAGACTCTGTGGAGGCCTCTTACCTCTCTCCCTCTCTCTCTTTCTCACCCCTTTACCCCTTTTCAGCTCGAGTGCACTTCAATCAAGCCGTGTGTTTGATTTAGAGCTATCCAAGATGCACTGATAATAATCGATAAATCCCCCGCTTCCACCGACGCACCTCGATGCCTTGAAATCTTATCGCTGCCTTACCGCTTCCAGCCTCTCACCCTGGCAACGGAACGAAGGGTGTGTCAGGTGTACCGGGTAATGCCATTGTTTAAAGGGATTTTCGTGTCCCGTCGTATAGGAGAATACTCCGCACACGTTGGCCCTTCGAGTCGATTCGCTTTTATGATAATTAGTTATTGAAATATAAATATGATAAAAAATTTACGTGGTATAACGACCATAAATCGGCCGTATCGCCCACGCTTCTAATGTAATTACGAAAATAGAAGATACGAATCTTATTATCGTAACAGGTTTCAAGTAATATTAACGATAAAATTTTTATATGTGATCCAAGAACGCGAAAGTGCACGAAACAATAATAAATTCTGCAAAGAACTTGGTATATTTGTTGTTTTATCTTTCCTCGAAGATAAATGAAATTCTAAATTTAACCTACCTAATGAGCCTAGTGGAGCGATATATTTTTTCCTCCTTTCCGCGATACCGAGCAATTTGTACAGCGAAGAGATACGTTTAACCACGTCCCATGTATTTCCCGCTTATCACCCATCGGCCTAAAAAACGAACATAAGAAAGCCGTGTATCGTGATTCGTCGTGGTGGCTCGCGCGGTCGACGCCGCGCCGCGCCGCATCCACGTCAAATCGATTTGCCGTTTCTAACACTTGCTTCTTAATAGCCGGTAATTGAAGGTACACAGAGAACGGTCGTTTATCACGCACGTTGCGGACGTGCGCCTCGTAGCTTTCGTCGGAATGCAACGTTTCGTGCGGCGAAACAGCACAGGAATTGCTCGCGGCAATTCAAAACGGAACGACAAATTTCTAGTAATTTTCGTCCCTTAATAATAAACACTCGAAAGAAAATCCGGCTAATGATCTTCTTTACAGGCACAGGTACACGCGTAGAGGAGGTGTACGTATGGAGGAAGGAAAGGACAAAGGAATAATAGCGGTATTGCCAAGTCGCTTACGAGGCACGCGCGGCCAACTGTTACAAATCTATAAACGTAATGTTCAATAATGTTACCCCCGAAAAGTGGGTATCGCATGACCGCACGACACCCTCCACACGCGACAACCACCACCACACGCATCCGCGGCCTGTATCAGCGTTTATTGCCCGACCAACCCTCGAAGGAGGACACTAGGACGTACGTCTCTCTGTAGGCATTGCTCGAAGCCCTTTGTAAGATCTTGCGGTTTGCCGGACTTGGAGGAATATCCCTGTGGGATCAACCGCGTATCACGTGTCACCGGGACGGCAGATTCGGGGTTGGAAATCGATTGTCGCGATTAGGGAAAATACGAATGTTTACATTGACGATCGTATTTGATATAGCTGCTCATATCTAGTATCCGATATTTTTGATCGAAAATTTTTTTAATCGCTCGTCCAATATTACGTTATTGTTTTTATCCCGAACAACACTGTATTCCAAGGGATTAAGATTAATTTCGAGACGAGGCTAATGGGATATCGTATACAGAATCTTTCCCCCTCGTCGATCCTTCGAAATTGGATACTTTTTTTTTATCGGTGGTACGAACAAAAGCAAACTATCTGTGTAACAGTTTCCTTCGACGATTTCTCGAGGAGATGTATCGACACACGGCGAGATAGATGACAAAGAGAAGATTGTCGTGTTCACGAATGGAGGAATGGAGAGAAGGAAGAAAGAGAGGAAAGAAAAGGAAGAGGTCGCGTCTTTATGAGGCGAAACATTTCGCCGGTAGGGAAGAAATATATCGCGGCTCCCTCGGCTCGGTATCCTTCGATTTAAGCATTTGTCTCGCGCCAAATAACGCGTGTTATTCAAGCTATAAGAGACCATGAAACGCACATGTTAAGTTCCGCTCAAGCGTTCCATCCAGCGTCCTCTGCCATCCTCTTTTTCAACCACCGATGCCCAAACCCCGATGGATAACCCCCTGCTTCGAGACCTTACGAACCAGATACCTTTTTTCCACGATATCCCACCAAATCCGGCGTATTTCCAATTGTCTCGTAGAGCTGACGTAGAGAAAGGTATCTTCTTCTTTCTTTTTTCCTTTTTTTTTTTTCTTACAAGGGAGCAATGGTTACTGAATATAAACGTCTTGATATATCGTGCGATAGGGCGAGTTCGACAGATCCTGAATAACAATATCTTTTCTTGGCTTACTAAAATCAACTGCCTCCCTTTTGAAAACGCTTACTACGATACCGCAAGTAAATCAAGAATTTTCTTCACGCGTTCGTGAATAAGAACCTCTTATGAACCTCATTTATACAAACAACCAAATCGAACAATCAAAGTTTCCAAAAATATATATATATAATATATACATAACGTCTTTGTTTCCATTCGTAGCAAACGTTCGTAAATAGCCGTATAAAATAAGAGCCAAGATTTCACTTAATCGACGATAAAACTTTTCCATCTCCGACTATAAAGACTCGACGCAATCCTTCGAGCAATTCCACCACCCTGCTCTCTCCAGAGCTAGAGATCGTCGATTTTTCACGGTGCGTGGAACGCGCTTAATCCTGTCTTCGCGGTTAACCAGCGTGCAATCGCGTGCAACGACGGCGCGCATCGTCTTCGACGCGGTGATACAATTACGCCGCCGAACGAATTCCCTTATAGATTCATTCCCGCCTTTTCACGCCACAGCAGAGAAATTACTCGGCTCGGCTCATTATCCCAGACGAGCTCGATTTACCGGCGTGGAATTCGTTTTTCGTTTCATTTTCCACGAAACCGGAGATTACGCTACGACACCCACTTACAATTCGATTTCTCTTTTCGATTTCTCCTCTCTCTACGTCTCTGTGTCTCTATCTTTCTCTCCGTCTGCGTATGCACCCGCTCCTCCCCAAGAAACGTACACATTACTGCTCCCTCTTCCGCCTCGATGGATACACGAGGTTAAGGCACGACGGGGCATAGAGGGAAGTAGACTTTTACCCGGTCATCGGGCTTCCACGGAAACTTGATTATTTCAAGTGCAATCGGACGATCGACGCCCAAACGCTTCGCAGGATGTATCCGTGTGATTGACGATTATTCCTCGTATCGGGATGGTAATTCGTAGGGAGATATTGGATCTCGTAATAGAATCGTAGGAGGTACGGATATCAAGGAGAAATTTTAATAAAGATAAATCTTGTCGCTCGATGTTAAGAGTTTATGCATTGACCAAGTTCAACTGATAATTTTCTTTAAAATTATTTACTCGTGATTAATGTTACAATTGATCCGCTCTTCGTGTGCATCTCGGCCGTTTGTCAATTATCTTCGATTATTCGATACAGTTTGAATAATAAATTATATCGAAGCAATAATTTATATTGAACTTTTGTTTCTTCAATTTTATCTGGTGATTTTATTGGAGAAATAAAAAATATACAACTACGTTTCCTTTTCTTTTCTTTTTTTTCCCTTTTTTTCATACAGGAATACAAAGAGGACGATTTGTGAGGAACGATAGGGCAGAAGAAAAATGAAAGGACCCTTACTAGGTTTAACAGTAACGTTGGATGCGTTGGTCAGGTCCGATATTCTTTTGAAAGAGATGGATGCGTATATATAAAGCGGGTATCGCCCTCCGTGTAAGGACGATATCGGGTCCTGCTCTGTCATTGCGGGGCTATCTATCTGTCCAGTGAGGCATGCATACCTCGTACTCCACGGAGAAAGATCACGGGCCACCCTATCGTAATGGGCTGCGGGTCCGTAATGCAGCCAGATCCCTTTTCATTATTTTATGGTAATAATACGCTACCCACCCTTCCCTCCTCTCACCGGCCGGACGCCATTTCCATCTCTGGCTCCGCGTAAGAATAACCTTTCGAACCTCCTTTCTTCGCGCCAATCGAGATGATAGAACGATTCCACGGTTAATACCGATGATGAACTTCTGGATGGGGCGTTCGATGAAGGGAGGGGGGAGAAGACCTTCGACTTCCTGCATTTGCCCTGACGGCATTCACACGGCGACACGGCGATTAGTTCCTTTGCCACGTTGATTGCCAATTATAAGTTAATGGAAACCGACTATCGAATTATAATATTAGCGGTCTTCCCGTGTCTCGTATTTGGAGATACAAAAAATTATATATTGAATCGTCTGCGAGGATACGAGAGATTCGAAAATAAAGCGGTTCGATCGATTTCCGCAATTTCCCTTGAATTCCGTCGGTTCATTCATGGCGGCAACGTGAATGAAGTTCGATTCCATATAAAAAAAAAGGACGAGCAAGGAGAACGAGGAGGCTGTCAGAAACACGTCTGGAAGGCAATTTGACGCGCCGATCAATCAATAAACGCAAGAATGTAAGCCGAATGAAAAATCGGATGGCAATCCCCAGCGGGGAAGAGGAAAGGAAGTTCGTACGTGAGTACGTTTTCTGACCGTTCTAGGCTAGCAGAGAAGTGTGCCCATCGTCCTTTGCCAATAGAGAACGTGAGCCTCGTTTTAAGTTCTGGCCCTGCCAAATCCCGAACAGATTTGGGGTCTAGCCACTTCGCCCGGTCATTCGTCTTTCTTTTCTATCAGTATGTGACGCACGGCGACCGGCTTCGTTTCCCACTCCCTTGCTTACTCTCCTCCTCCTCGACACTGGCTATCCGTTTTTTCTTTTTCCCTCCCCCTCGAACGAAATTTTTACCATCCTCGCAAATAACTACGAAGAGACTCTTGAGGATCGTCGATGATTTGTATAATTTCCTTTTATGAAAAATATTTGTTGAGGTAAGCTTCTAAATTTAATAATTATTTGTAGAGAAAAGTTGGTAAATTATTCCATAATATCAAAGGATCATCGTTGGATTACGAAAATTGTGGAAAAGAATCCTTGAACCTTAATAACATTGTTTTTGAATTAATTACAATTCGATTGATCCTGTGTTATCAAAATTTTCCAAACACCTCTCTAACGAAAGGTTCATCCTATTCATTTTCTTCCCTATCTTGCATCTTGTAACTGGAAGAAAATTACCAATTCAAAAGGCGAGTTCGTCGATACCAAAAGCGTCGCCCTAACAGCCCCTTAATAATCTCATTTCACTAGAACGACGTGTAATACACGTGGCTTATAGAAGCTATATATATATTTTTTTTTTATCCAAAATCCAATACGGCGAGGAATTGCAAGAATTAATCGAGGACGATTAGAGAAGAGCTTAAAGAGCGCGAATTAATAACGTCTCGGTCCGTTTAAAAACCACTGGAAGAGGCTGCAATTTTTTTCAGCTACGAGGAAAGAATTCTTCCGCGAAAGAGAATGCAGAAAGAAGAAACTGGCCACGGTCGAACGTTCGCCTCTCCTTTGTAATCATGCCGCCCTTCGTTACGCCCGTCGACATTTTTATTAATCAACCCCTGGCGATCGTGCCTGGAGAAAAATGTAATTCCGCGAATTAAGCGATCCCGAGGCGGGCAGGAAAGGTCGGAGAGGATTAGAAGCAACAACGGTGCGGAACGAGGTCGACGATTTAAATTGAATCGATACCGGTGCTCACGAAGACGTTTTGAATAATTCGCAGGCCTACCCTACCCTTGCCTAAGCTCTATTTTGACCGTAGAAAGGGTAGAGAGTTGTGTTTATTTCTGATTACGTCGATGAAAGAGGGAGAGGGCCCCTCTGTGTAGATGAATGACGCTTGTCAGCCACTCGACGATCCACCAACGCGGTGATTAAATGCAAGATTTAACGGAATTACCATCGCGACTCTTGGAGCGGAGAGGATTTAAATTGCGCGCAGGAAGATTCGATAAAAGAAGAAAATAAATAAATGAATAAAAGGAAAAGATCCCGACTCTTTCATCGTTTCTTCATCTTTTCAAGATACGAAATTTTCTACTCGTAATTTTTATTTCTCGATCGAAAAAAATTTGCCTCGAGATTTAAAACGTCTAGAAATTTGAAATGAATCATTCTCGAGTTCAAGTGAATACCTTCCGAAGCGACAGTTATTTTTAGGGCGAGTTCCGGTAGCTCTCGGAGACAAGGCAGACACGGATGGGTGAGATTGTCGACGCTGGGCTCAAATCAAGACGCTGCCTAATCCAATCAGGGATGGTAATTGCGTGCGTAGCTCGGGGCAGCAAAGCCATCGGGGGGCGGCTGCAGACTACATCTCTGGTTTGCGAGGGGTGAGTCAGAGTTCACCCCTGGTGCGCGTGCCCATTTGCTTGTCTCTGCCTACCTAACTCAACCATTTCTATGACGCCAATAGAGAGAGTAGACGCATCCGTTCCCGGTGTAAAGGCAAAAGCGTCAGACCACGTCGTTAGTGTGTCGGCCGACAGAATTCTGGTAAATAGTAATTGCAGAGCTACGTACGCGCAACAAAAGGGAAAAAGGGAAGAGAGAAGAATCGATGAATGGATGAAAGGATTCCATCGATACAGAGTTATTTTCGAGAACCGTAGCCAAAGTTTATCGTAGCGAAATTGTTGCCGGGAAAGTGTTAAACAATCGTGGCCGCTTGTATTTTACGGGAGGAGCGCGAGAAAAACAAAAAATTCGTGGAATGGAAATTGGCCAGAGTATTTGACAATAACTCGGAATTGCCGGTGAACCGAATAAAAAAATCGAAGGACGGGTGGAAAATTGAAACGATAGTGCTACGCGGTGCAGGTGAAATTTTTAACGCCGCCGAGAATTGAAGGTTATTCGCGGACAATTTGTAAAAAAAAACACGGTGTACCGGGTGCGGTACACCCGCGGCAATTTACCCCTATCCCCGATGGAAACAAACCCTCGTTGTGACCCTAACCGGTGTTTGCGGCGGCGAATATGGTATCTCGGTGAACCGAGCGGTCCAACTTGACGCTCCGCATCGGCTATTGTAATTTAGATTCCTTCGATCAGATATATACATATATGCATATAACGCTGTTGTTTTTCATCTTGCTAACGATCGCACGAGTGCTTTCATCCGTGCTTTCATCGCTCGATCGATCGCAAATTACAACCGGTGTAATCTGAACCTTTCGTTACCGCATGCTATACGATTAATACGATTCTATATATTATTGATATAACTTACAGTATTAAACAAACCGTCTAAATGAAAGTTACTATTAGTTGCCATTTAGTTCGGTTCCAGAATGAAAACGTCAACAACACATTAGCCGGGCCAATCATGTATAATATAACGGCGTTGCGATATCAACGCCAAACAAGCTTTCAGTTGAACCGAAGAAGAAAACTACGCTCTCGCTTCGACCGTTCAACCAATTTCCATCGAAATCGTTTTGCCAATTACGTCAATCTGCAACAATAATCCGAATTGAACTGAGATTCCTACTTCGCCAATATTTTCCTCCCTTGACTCTTTAAAAAAAAAAAAAAAAACCGATCGTCACGGAGAAACAACAAGATTAGCTTAATTAGAGAAATACCTTTGCCACGCGATTAATCGAAACTGTTTTCGAGACGGCCTAACATTGGCTGTCCGCGACACTTACGATCGCACGACATATCGTTGCGCTAAGGTAACGGCACTGTAAACAGGATCTGGCACGATCGTTTGCAGTGAAGCATAAAGTCGATACGTGTCAAACTGGCAACAGTAATTGCGCCCACACCGTATATATACCTGCAAATCTAGACGTCCGGCCGCGACTGTACACGTGATACGTGCCTGTACAAGATAATGATCCTGCATACTGGCAAGGATCGGCTTACGACACGTGTCAACCAAGACCAGGACATCATTCCGCCTGGCCGGAGTATCCATTGCACTTTGTTCTCTATACCGGTGTACAAGGATGTAGCAAGATCGTAAGATCGGTTAAAATCTATCGTGTTCAAGACAGTTTGGAAGAGGAAAATTGTTGGAAATTTGAGAGGATAAGAATTCGATACGATACAAGTATCTGGTATTTGCTAGACACGTAAGTATAATTCGATAAATTTCGAGTTTAACTTCGTATCGTTCGAAGCGTTTGTCATCCTTACATTTTTATCAGAATCTTTGGAATAAAATACTACGTGCAAATTTTATCTTCTCTCGATATTATTTTCTTGTTTCCATGATCTTGATCTTATTGTTTATTATCACTATTGTTGTTGTTGTTATTATTGTAATGGAGAATTCTGTTATAGAAGAAAAAAGGAATGTCGTATATCAATCCGTAATCCTACTTAATATTTTAATAATAGGATTTTGCTATATTACGCAAGTTAATATAACGCGATTAGAGATGGAATTTGCATACCACGCGTGCACAGATCCACTTCACCACCGTATCGCTGTTACAACTCAGGCTCTTTGAAGATATATAATCGAGGACTCGTTAGAGAAACGCGTATTAAATGTCCTGGCGGAACAACGGGCGCATAATTATCGAGAAATTAGTACGGACAAATTACAGTTATCGATTCTCGATAGTTTTACAGTTGACGATGTAATCGATAGGTATCGATTTATACCTTAATTTACAAAGTGCACTCAACGTTCAAATGTTCAACTCCTGAATAAATCTTGAATAAATATTCGATGATAAAAAAAAAAAACAAATTTACACTTTAAAAGCTATTATTCGTTCCGTTGATTTATAGAATATTCCCCAGCCCGTTTCCGTATGCATTCATACGTATGCATCGAACGTTACATTTACTATTAACGGTTGATCTACAGGCATGCAAAACAACCATCAAGATGACAGTCGAGAATCATTGTCCGTAGGGTAATACGAAATGATCTAACTGCATCACTAGTCGGTTCATGCATGCCACATTGTTCGATCGGACCGTAACTTTGCGATTTAGATACCCGTCCGACACGACGATAACACTCGCGTACGTTAAAGAGACGTGAATCAGAAATTACACAGAGATTTCACGGAACGTTTACGGAACGGTTATCTATGAGAACTGGAAACGTGTTAAATTGATATTTTAACGAAGTGAATAACTAATAATGTGAAGATATCCATGTAATTTCTGAACTCTGAATTATTTGTTTTCGTTTATATTAAATATCGTATAATTAAATCTATGCGCGTTTTATTATTTATGGAAATAATGCTATTGTATATATTTCTATAAAATTATCACGAATCTGAAAGCTACGACTCTGCAATATTTGAGAACTAGCTAGTCCATTCTCATTTTTAATTCAAACCTATTTGGGTACAAGTAAAACAACAGATTGTCGACGATACAATATAAGTCAATTCTAAACTTCAGGATGGAAACAAGAACATTTTTATTCTTTTATATATATATATATTGTTGAACTTTTAATTAACCAAATATTGGACAACAAAATCGATAAATATATTCCCATTTTATCAAACTCTAAATAGCCAACAAAATTCGATCAATAAATTATTAACAAATCGATAAATAAACTTTCCCTTCACCCCGACTGATTAAATCTATCACTACGAATCAATAAACGAAGCTTTCTTTCACGAAACTCGATTAATCATATCGCGATGACACCCGGAATAATTCATCGATATTATTTTTCGCTCGAGCAAACATTTCGTAAACAAAACGCAACAAGTGAACGTTAATCTAAAATTCGATGAAGCTCGACGAGAACAACCGGAACAGAGAAAAGCGCCGTTGATCGCCCTCCAATAGGCGTTAATCGTTACCCTCCGCGAGGACTAAAAAGAAGCAGTAAAACAAGGCGAAGAAACTTACTGGCTAAAAGCTTTATCTCAACGAGCTGGGACGATCGTTTCATTGGACGAGCCGCAATCGCGATACCCGTTATTTCCAACAACTTTGTATCTACTTCGGGAAAAGTAATCGCGAAGAATACCAGCTTCGAAGAAAACAATGAGAACTCAGAGATAGCGTGCATTAAACACGAGGAATAATCTAATATTGTAACGATACTATATTCGTTTATACGTTACGTAAAGATGGGAGGTTTTACGAGGTAAAATATCTAAGCGTTCCAGATTCCACGAGCACATTGTTCTAATTTCTCTTTGCCTAACTTTATCCAGCCCTATGGTTCTAAAAATTTTGCGTCGTGATATACAAAGAGTTCGGATATGGAGCACGTGTCGCAACATAAATTTTTCAAAACATTGGAAATATTTAATCTCTCTTCTAAATTAGATTTAATCTGTATTTAGTAACGAAAACGTGCATCAGAAATAATAAATGTTAATATGTTCGAAATGGAAAATTTTTACAACCGAGTTCAATTTCAAGCGAACAGTGATTAAACATATCATGCAACAAATCCTATAATATCCCGGTTTAAAGATATTCTAAAATTTCCGATATATCGAGGATATCAATCAATCCCAGCATCCGCAAAATTGAATCAGGAGTGACAGTCTCGTTTCGTGTAATAACGTTAATGCAATAATAATTAACGTTACGTTTTAATAACGAATTAGATTAACATCGCCGAAACGAATAAACGATGACTAATAATCTAATTGTGCTATCTTATATATACATACATAGTTTCCGGATATCGCGATTAATTATCAATTGTGCTCCAATTAATTAACAAGATAATTAAAAATAATAATCAAAACTCGATTTACCGCGCGAATATTTATAATAATAACCAGGAGGCTCGGTCGAAGAGCGAGCGAATCAAAGATAAGGGAAATTTGTCTTGGGAGTGGCGCGCCATATATTTCCTCGACTCGTTGTCACGATTCGACGCCCCCCTTGGACGTGGAAGGTCTATCGGTCATGTATCCTCGATTACCCAAAATAGATTTAATCAACGGCGTATTTTCCACGGGAGAAAAGCGGGCGAATATTCGAGGAAGGCAGGGGATGGAAAGCTGGCGTGGTGCGAAGTGGGTGCTGATCATGACGAATCGATGAGATCGGGCATATGCGGCCGTGTGAACGCCAACATGCATCCCTGGCCACGCTCTCCACGATATTAGACCAATATGTTACCGTCGCCGCGCGGTAAAATCATCCCCGAAACGAGTGGATGTACGAAATCGATGTACACGCCCGGCCCGCCATTATTGTCGCCACCGATACGTCCTCGTTACGAGAGCACACGCAGGAACGAGCGAACGCCTCGAAATCGTGCGCCATAGGCGAGAAGAAGCCGGCCTCTCCTCTCCTCTCCTCTCCTCTCCCGCCGAGGAAATCGATAGTACTCGTCGGCGATCACGATCGGCGAGCCGTGACGAGCAATCGTAACTAGATAGCATTATAGTTGTCGTTTATTTGTTACAGCGAGCGAGTTTGATGTACGCGGAGTTTGACGAATACACTGCGCGAAAGTTTAAGCTCGTGACGCGAGTGAGGAAGGAGCAAAGATCGCGAAGACCGGTTTCTCCGCCTCGATTCAGAAAACAAACATTCTTTCGAAGGGAATATCGGAATACGGAGGCGAGCAGAGAGACGCGCGACACGTTCGTGTCGGCAAACTGTATAATTTTCAATCTCTATCCCGTGCACGCGATACTCGACACTGTTGCGACATCGGCGCAACTCGTTACGCCGTCTCGTAGTCGTTGTGCTCGCTAGCTTCCGGAAGTTGGGCGTGATAAAAGGGCCGTGCGGAGGAAGGGGTGCGGGAACGACGGTGCAGAAGCGTTGGGAGACACGGCAGCGCGAGTGCATGCAATAGTTGTGCGTGTACACAGTGACAATCGTAACAGCACAGAGGCCCCGGCTGCGTCGCGCGAGACGACGCGACGGGGGCTTGTGCAAACGCGCCAACGTGCAAACGCAAACCTGGCGAAAGCGAACAGTTTCGCGCCGTTGTAATGATTTTCGGGTGGCGTGGATGTGGCGCGAGCGTGGCCGCGTGTGAGTGAGTTAAAACGATTAGGAAGGTGAGCTAACATCGTTGCGTTCTCCACGGAAACGCTGAGACAGAGTCATTCGAGGAGCGAGGAAGGGCGGGGAGGGAGAGAAAGAGAGAGTGTGTGTGTGTGTGTGTGTGTGGTAAACGAGGTGGATGGGAAAGGGTCGACGATGAGAGAAAGAGGATTAGCCGTTAACAGAAGGAGGAAGAGGATGGCGGAGTGATAGAGGCGGTTGCCGAGGGGTTGGAGAACGTATATGACGAGAACGCAACGACAACTTCGTACAAGTGAATTACGCGTAATTGGCCTTGGACCGTGCAAGTTTAAAATATATTTTTGGTGATGCGATTCCAACGGTGTTTCAGACGCCCGCCCATTAGTCCGACTTTGTCTAATTGTTCGCTCCGTTATACGGCTTTCTCGCATTGCCACGCAGGTAACCCGGCCGACGTCGCCAATCCCATTTCGGTAATCCGACTGCGTCCTTGTTTACTCGAACCCGGGGCCACCGAAAACGGAATGTGGCAAAGTGGAAAGGGAATTAGAGGCGGATCGTCTCTTGGCTTTACGAGTTTCGTCAGGAGAGAGAGAAAAAAAAGAAGGAAAAAGTTGAAACGGCGCCTCTCCTTTGCACATTTCGAATGTGGCGTCGCTCGTTCGTTCGATGTTTAATTCTCGTCTCCTGTTCAATGTTCACGGAACAGGGGGAGGAATTTATCGAATCTCGTTTTGGAATGTTCATTTACGGGAGAGTAATAGGAAGCATCGTGTCCAATTGTTTCGGAAGGTTTCGAACGTATGTTTCATCAGCGACCACGAAGGGCGTCGTTAATGTGCTATCGCTGGGTTGCGATGATGTTCAGGGTCCGACCCTAGTATATTTATGCGCTCGTACTAATGGGCCGATAATACCAGTCGTGAACGACTTGGTCGCCCAGACGGCGCACGATATACTACCGAACACATTTCTCTCGATAGTTTTGCAATCCCCCGCATGTCTGCTACACCTAGTCTTAGCATAATTATCCTTTTATCAATTGCATTCGACAAAGGATATTTTTCTTTTTCTTCGTATTAAAATTCTTGCTATCTTGAATCGCCCACGTCCCGTAACCTATCTTCTAATAAAAAACACTTCCAATCACTCGATAAAATCGATCATTCAAAGTCATCCCGGTTGAAGGACCTATTCCTTTACGCAGGATAAAACGTTGATAAAATTCACATTAATCAACCGACCGAAAACGAAGCAACGAACGACACGTCGCGCGTTGAAGATAAGTAGTACCGTTAGGGCATCCGGCAAGACCAAGACCGCGAACGCAGAGATATGCCGCGGGACAAAGCGGGACGAAGGGTAAGTGGATAGGCGCAAGTATAAAGGCCGTTCATAATTGCCAGTGCATCGTGGATATTAATTTCGTGGCTCGTTCATATCGAAAGTAATATCGACCTCGGCCCTGGCCGAGGGAAAGTCTAATAGAAGTCGTCCCAAGATGAGTTACTGCCTTTAATTTCCCGATAATAGGGCTCGAGCAACCCTCCCGAGCCGTCTCTCCCGTCCCACGATGCATCCTCCCCACCCCCGATTTCGCCCGGTATTCCTTTCTCTTTCCGTAAACCCTCTCCTTAGCCGCTTGGAAGCCAACGAGCCATAGCGATCCTTCTCGAGCGCGACGTATCCTCCTCCGCCCTTCTCGCCGCAGAGTCGGCTCGCAGAATTGTTCCCTGATAGTTTCCGCGCGGGGGACACCCGGCCCAGTAGTTAACTTTGCGGTCGGGGCCATTCATCCTCGTGGAACAACTATTTTATTGGCAAGCCCGCAATAACCCTCCTCTCGCGACGGACGTTTATCAGCGGCCAACTATGTTTACCGGGGCCGCTCCAATTTTTTTTAATAGACGGATAAATCAACCCCCGCCCAATTACCGAATGGAAAAGTAATTAAACGATGCTTGCTCTATTTTTCGTGGATAGCAGATTGGAAGAGAATTTTATTTATCGCCGAGGAAGATATTCTCTGGCTCGATTAAAAATTGTCGACAAGCGCGGTTTGTTAACGCGGGGCATGGCTTCGGGATTTTCATCGCTCCTGGGAATGGATGAAAGACGCTTCCGGGAAAAATATTAATTTTTTCTACGCACCGCTCCTCCAACGGCCGAAGCTCCGTTACACTTGGCTAACTTTCCGGTCACTTGTCCAATGAAATTCCGGACGCTGGCCAATCTGCGTCCTTCCGCTTCACGCGACGCCGCGTTTCTTTCTCATCGTGAACAAAAGGCAGTCTATCAGAAGGAGCGTAGAGCACCGTAAAGTCCCAAGGGTACAAAGTGATGTCGCGTAATTGAAACCGTCGAATCGTGGCGGTGGAATTCTTCCAGCGTGCCTCTGTCCACCGCGAATCAAGTTATTAAATATTTTTTTTTTTTTTAACCAACATCGCAGCTGTGACCAAGTTCATCGAGACCACTCGCCGATCCCTTTCCACGAAACAATTTTCTCCGAAACGGCGCTTCTCCGTTCCCTTCTAACGAGGCGTCTATTTAAAAATAACGAGGACCGCGATTCGTAAAAAGAAGGAAAAGAAAGAAAAAAGAGAGTTTATAACACATAACAATTCCCTCCTGGTTGATTCGAGCGAGCGGACAACGACGGATGTCGAATGAATAAGAGAGGAACGCAAGGAAAAATCGTGACCCCGGCTAATTCCTCGGACGCGATCGATCTTATTGAATTAGAAAAATGATCTCGCTCTTCTCCCATTGCGTGTACACGCCACTGCCAATCCATACGCAACGCGCATCGTCACCTATGCACTGTCACGCTGACGTTGCTTGAATTCCCTTTCCCTTGTATCTCTTCTGTCTCTTCTTCAACCGTGTACAAACGCAACCGCAAGCCACGCTGTTGCCGTACCTACTTCACCAAGTTTACCCGGGCATTCCGACGATATTGAATTGGAATAAACCGACTCTGCTCTCCACCTCCTCCTCGCCGCGCGTCTCGAAAGGCTGGCGTGAAAAAAACGTCTCGGTCGAAACAACTTTCGTGTGTAATGCAAATCATTCGGGGAACGTACGCGCGTTTCTAGGAACGCTGTCTAAACATTCGACATCGAATTTATAATGAACATATCGCGCGTTATTTGGAACACGTTATTGGGAAATCGTAGATGGATAACTGGAATCAAATCGAAGACGATTGAAAATTGGAGGGCGATATAGGATACGATGGCGTGATAAATCGTTGCCCCAAGATTTTCTTCGCAATTACTTTTCTTCTTACGTGATGAGAATGTTGTTTTTCTCGAATCGAAGATCGGGCTTTGAAAATGGAAGGCGTAAATAGAGGTTTGGCTTCGCGGTATAATTATCGTCGGTAAGAAATTATCTCGTGGAACGAAGTAACGGTAGAACTGGTGGAGCTCGATGATGGTCGTGGCCGTTTCGAAAGCGGTACGAATGATTCATAAACCCGTGGCAATCTCCAGCCTCGATACAAACCGCACAAGAGCTATTGGAATTTGTGACCTTCGGCAAAGCGAGGCGAAGCCCGCAACGCTCGCGCCCACTTGTGGGCGTTCGCACACCTCGCTCGAGTTTGAACAAATAAATTCTATTCGACTCTCAGGTACGCGCATACCACGACGCGAATTATTTTAAACAGCGCGTAGTTAAAAGTGGCATTTCGGACATTGCAACGCCTTGTTAAATTCGCTCTAAAACATGCTCGGATCGAAAGATCGGCTCGCTTTTGTAATAAACATTCGTTCCTCGATCGGGACTCTCTCGTCTCAAAAATGTTTGAAGAAAAAAATCCTGATTCTTCGTTTATTTTCGCACGGAGAATAGCCTCTTTTATTAATTAATCTAATTGGAATCTAATTGGAATCCAATTGGAAAATAAGTACTCGATTAACTTCCAAATGGATTATTATTATTTTTCCTTTTACGAAGTTTCCAACGCTTAATTTTCATTTTACTTCGAGTCATAGAATTTTAAAAGCGACGTTACGTTTCTTCGGCGAGGTTGGTTAGAACGAACGAGCTCGTGTTTCTTTTTTTTATTCCTTTCGTGTTTTGCGTTGGTTTCCACGTACACTCGAAGGTTGGTTGAACAGCACTTATCAGAAATGGCAAATAATTTCCCGCGGCAGCGTGAGGAATGGCCGAGGCAGCGCCTCATTAGCCTTCCTTTTTGTTCCTTCTGAAACGATTTCGCCGTTGTCCCTCAGAACGGAAACGGCTTTCGGCGAACGCTCTTATCGCGGTTCCTTCCTCTTCGTATAAACCAAGGTTGCAGACAAGGGGGACACGACATCCTCCAGTGGCAGAGCTTCCATCTTTTCTGCCGCGAATGCGTCCCTAATCGAGGGAAAAATCTGTACGAACGCGCAAAACGCGATTCTCTCAACCGTGAAATAACTACACGAGATATTTCGAAATATTATCTCGTCTTACAATAAATAACAACAGAAATCCCGTTATTTCGTTATCGTAATGAGTCAGAAATTCGACGGATTACGGGAAGAATGATCAAATTAACTGAGCCTGCACGCTCTTAACACGGCCGATATTGGTGGTGCGAACACGGGGCAATGAAGACATCAAGCGTCGAATGGTGCGACGCGTGCATTAGAATGCGCAAAGCGAGGACAGATGTCACGCATCCCCCGAGTGGTTTAGCGGATTTTCCACGCATGTGTCGCCACAGATTTGCCTCGATAGCGGTGGTCGCATATGTCGTCGATATCGCTCATTAATTATTCCAAGATTTTTTCCACCGTACACGTGTAACGTCCCATATTCCGTGTACACGACACGATCGGCGGCGGTTTAACAGGCGATTGATCGATAAAACAAGGGCGAGAGGGAAATTCGAGGTATCGTATCGAGGATCAGAAAATTATCCCGATGTGTGTGGTTTCATTCCGAGATTGTATCGTTGGAACACTTTCGAATCCAGGAACGGGGGGGAGGAAGGGGAATCGATGCGTTTCTACGGTTTACTATTCGAGATCGAACACGTCACTCGCACGTACCACGAGAAAATAAGATTTCTACGAAGCGCGTGTACGTATTTGCGCGCGATCGCCGATAGCAATAGGAAAACTGGCGAATTCCTGGGGAGAAAAACGCGCGATTACGGCTAGCCGGAGCGCGGTCAGGTGTATCCACCTCCTTTTTATCATGAACCAATTGAAAATTTCATTACCAAACGGTTATTAAAAGTTCATCGAAATCCGATACATATACATGGCCCGATTCCATTAACTTTTCCATTTGGCCGGATCGAGTGGGTGCGCGGGGGGCACGGCGCAATGAAAAAGTACGATAACCGAGAGAGAGAGAGAGAGAGAGACTATTCCGCGCGGGATAACTGGTTTCCTAAAATAAAATAGATCTCTTTAAACGGGGCGGGACGGGTTAGTGGAGCGCTAGTTCAAATCTCTGGGAGATAGATGTTGGTTGAACCACGTCGCGCCCCTGTTTTCCCACGTACGGGCGCGTAGTACACACACACACACACACATCGCTGCCGCTTCATAAATAAACGAGTTTCTTAATTAACCAAATTATACGCAACTGCATCAAAATTTCACATTACCAGTTAAGGGTTAATTGCATTCGCACCAGTCAACCGCTCCACCACACTAAGCCCTTTACGCCGCTCAACTACGTGCCAGAAACGAGATTTGCATCGTCGCAATTTCCACGTACAGATTCGCGCATATCTTCGCGTCTACCGCGCGCCGTTCCAATCCACCCGTATCCGGAATTACAATTTTCAGTCCGGGGACTCGGAGAGGAGATCCTTTCACGGAGCCAACAAATGGCCGCGCGAGAACAACGTTCGTTCCGAGGAGGGAGCAACGCGGATCAACGTGGAAACAAAGAAACGTTACGTGCGTTTAATTCCTAGTTCGTTAAACGAAAATAATAATCGTGGCCAGACTCTATGGCCCGAAACGGATTTATCTCGGACTGCCGGCTTTCCCCGATGATAAAAACAGCGTGCGTCTCGCGTGGCCGACGATAACGATAATAGAATTGTGAACGGAGGAGGGAGGAGGGCGAAGGATTCTGTTCGAAATAAGAAAAAGGGAGAGAAGGAGAGGAAAAAATCGGCGATGAAAAAAGTTGAAGGAGATTTAAAGTACGCGAGCGGAGAAAAAATGGGGCAAAGGGAAGGGAAGGATGGTTGGGGAGCACGGTTGAAAGAGCGAAAGAGCGTATATAGGGGGGACGTGCGTGGAGAGGGGCGAAAGAAGGGAAATATAAAGGTAAAAAAGAAAAGGGGAGGAGAGAAAAAATTGAGGAGAAGATAGAATGCAGAAGGAAGAGGGCGGGCGAGGAAGAAGGGAGCGGATCTCGCAGTACGGTAGCCACGGCAAAGGTGTATCATAGCAGGGCCCAAAGTGTCGGATGCTCGTGGGATGTTCGGGGCCGTGAAACCCCTTGCCGGTCGGTTCGGTCGATGGAGGCAGAGGTAGGTGGAGGATCGAACGAGAGCAAGGAGGATGCACTGGGGCGAGCGGTGAGGGGCGGGCGGAGAACGAAAAGAAGAAAAGTTGGCGGCGGCGGGGTAGAGGGGCAGTCGGCGTTCCGTCTTACCTTGTAATTTACTCACCGCAGGCCCCAGGCTATCCATCTCGTGGCATAACTCAGGGATGGGCCCATCGGGCCCCGAAAATGTCACTTCTTCGCGGGGCACCGAGTCGAGGAATTTACAACGTCTTGCCAACGCGTTCAATTCTCCGAATTGGATCATCTGCCGCGTGCCAATTTCGCGTTTCGATCCATCTTTTTCTCCGCTCGAATAATCTCATCTCGAGCATCTCGTTTCCCTCGCAATTGCGGAAAGATTTTTTTCCCCGAAAAACGAAAAACAAGTAGAATTTCCCCACCTGACCTGTCCATGCCATTTCCGTCCATGCTCCACAGCCTACCACGAACGATCGTACGTGACAAATAGCGGCATCGAAGATAATAGAATTTATGACGGTATTATACAGGCGCGTCTATTGTTCGCCAAGGCACACACGACGCGCTCATCCCGCTCCAACTGGACGCTCCAAGATGCTCGATCCACCGACGGATAACCACACTTATTCTCGTCCACGAACAAGCAATCGCTCAATTACCGCGCGCCGACTAATCTCGTTAGAGAACTCGCACCACCTACTAACTGTCTATTGTTTCCTAAAATTATTACAGGATGCCGTATAGTGGCGCGGTCGAGCGTGTACCAACAGGATGAACGAAGAAGATCACCGCCCCGTGTGAACGGTGTCGTGCAACGAACTCTCGCTCGAGCGTGTGCGTATGAGCTAACGCGGCCACCAGAAAGAGGCAGAGACTAGGCACAGCCCTGAGTATTCCAACCCGAGCTTCGATACAACGTTGCATACGTTTAGCTAAATTACACTTTATATGTACCATTATTATTTCATGGGTTCCACCGATGCGCCCTCTCACGGCTGACGCCTTTTTCTCCTCCTCCCCTCCACCATTTACCCCCCTTCGTTCCTGCCCTCCAGCCGAGCAAAAAAGCGAGCGTTCTATGCGCCTCGAATAATCTCGTGATCGTTTCATTGCGTTCACCGTTAACTACGTTTCTTTTTTCTTTCCTGATTTTCATTCGAAAACGTTGCGGACCGTTTTAACGTTTGCGGGATAAGAAAATCGTGCGTTATCACGGTTCATGTTTACTACTAGGAAAGGGAATAATCGATAATGCACGAAACTGCGATCGTACTTCGAGAGTAATATTTCCTTTCTTCCCTTTCTCGCGTTTTTGACGAAGGATTGAAAAAAAAAAAAGAAGGAAAAGAGAAGAAAAAAGGGGGAAGAAATAGGATTCACCGATCGACTGATAAAACCATTCTGGAACGTCAATGGTTTTTCAGCGAAGGAACTTCCAAGTCACAAAGACCCTTTACCGTAAGTAATCAGACATGCAAAATCCTCCTTTTGTGCGCTCAATCTCCCCCTATCCTCGTTCAACCGCGTGCCACCGCCTCTTCCCTCCTTCTTCCACCTACTCCTCTCTTAATCGAACCGACCCGTTTCTCGATTCCAACGATACTCTCGCTGCTAACGTCGTCGTCCGTTTTTGACGACCCTAACCGAGCTTCTCTTCCACACGGCCAACTTTTCACAGTCATTAGAACAGAAGCGGTGTATGATGTACGAGCTTTCGTCTTCGCCCCCCTTTTTCCTCTGCCGTGAAGAGAAAAAACTGTATTAATCTTGCGACAATCGCGCGGTATACCCCATCTTCTTCGTTTCTCTCCACCGTCTCCCCCTCTACCCCTTTCGCCACCTTCCGCCATCGTCCAACAGCTTAAGGGAACGTTTGAGACTAAACTACCACTAAGGTTGTCATATTGCTCCCGATCTCGAATCTGAAATTCAAATGGTCGCCGCTCCATGACTTTCAAATCTATCGATTAGCAGATAGCACCGCGAGCAAGTACAAATTCACAGTAGCAGACGGGAATATTTATGCTTTCGAAAAACGGAAGAGGGTAATATCCCTGGCCGAATGAATGAAAAATTTATCCCGCGAATCGTCTGTCATTTTGTATCTTCCTTGGAGGGTGACGCGCGGAATACGATAATATCTACACGATCCGTATATTTTCTGACCGAATATTTTCTTCGTTCGATTCAAAACGATTCTTTTCAACCTTCATTTCATCGATCGCCTGTTCCATAAATATTCCATCAAAAAAAAACCGATCCACCCACGAAAATACGCTACGTATCGTTCCCGTGTTCATCGATCCAGAGCCTGAATCCTTAATCGTAAATCGCTCGGAAAGATTTACTTATCAACCGTCCTGCAAGGCGATAATTAATCATTTTCTTCGTTCGATTCAACGCAAAACGATTCTTTTCAACCTTCATTTCAAAGTTCACGCGACTAAACAAAAAATCCACGAAAATACGTATCGTTCATCGATCTAGAGTCTGAGTTCTGAGCCTTAATCCCGATCATATGTAAATCATTCGGAAAGATTCTGCAAGGCGATAATTAATTATTTTCTTCGTTCGATTCAACACAAAACGATTCTTTTCAACCTTCATTTCAAAGTTCACGCGACTAAACAAAAAATCCACGAAAATACGTATCGTTCATCGATCTAGAGCCTGAGTTCTGAGCCTTAATCGTCACCCAATTATATGTAAATCGTTCGGAAAGATCCTGCAAGGCGATAATTAATTATTTTCTTCGTTCGATTCAAGACAAAACGATTCTTTTCAACCTTCATTTCATCGATCGCCTGTTCCATAAATATTCCACAGAAAAAGAACCGATCCACTGACGAAAATACGCAACGCGTATCGTTCCCGTGTTCATCGATCCAGAGGCTGAGCGATAAACCCCTTAATCGTCGCCCGATCGCACGCAAATCCTTGGCTCGGAAAGATTTACTTATCAACCGTCGTGCAAGGCGGTAATTAATTATTTGGCCCCGAGGCCTACGTGGTTCGCGCGCGCACGCTACGAGAGACCGAAATTAATTCAATTTAATCCACGTCCACGCGAGGCGGCCGCGAAGATCCCCGCTTCCTCTTCCCTTCCTTCGTTCAAGCGCAAAAAACAAACGGGCCAGCGGAGCCACTTATGCAAAACACCGCCGACGGCAATTAAAACTAAGTAACAATTAGACGACGAAGGGGTCGAAATCCCTGGCGGTGAACGCGTGACCCTTCAACGACGCGACGCGGGCACAAAAGCGGTTCCTTGGCCCTTCTCCTTTCTTCCCTCCGTCTCGCGATGAAAGACTCCTCTTTTTCTTCGTCTCGCGCTCGTCTTTCGATTTCGTTCTCTTTTCGCGCACGAGCCACAGTCCTTAAGGATCTCGATTACGCAACTTGGAGTAATTTAACGAACGCGGAGTGTGGAAACCGCGGCGGTAATCAGAGGTAGCTACGCCCCCGGATGCGAGTAATATCGAGTAATAATTGGTGATATCGATTAAAAAATTTCCCCTCGTCACTGGCAATTAATCTTAGGATCTTCGTTTCTCATCGACTTCTTTTTTCTTTCTTTCTTTCTTTCTCCCTTCATTACTGATGAATCCACGTTCAATCGCGCGTTACTCGCAGGAATTTTCCATTCTCCTTCTTTTTTCTAGGGAGGTTATATATATATATATATGATATTTCGAAAGAGGTCCGTTAAGAGTTGCAATCCGGAAAGACAAGAATAATACAAGGATGGAATAAGTTGCAGTGTCACGGAAACGATATTCGCTTCTCTCGGGGGTATGTTTATGTGAGTGTCGTACACGAGTCACTTTAATACGCAGTTAACAGGACCGTTTACATTACCCACGTTACAAAGTGTAATCGCGTAAAGAAGATTGGAAATATTTTAACGGGGGAAGGAGGGAATAAAACGGAGAGAATCTTCTGTTCGCTGAAAAGACGAGGAAGAAAGAAATTATACGTAGGATTGAATTCCACTTCGCCTCGTAATTAAGCAATAAACGGGTGGAACGGCCGCGAACATTCCAGCGTCCATCCTGATAAACGGAAAACATTTACGAGCCCCGCGTCTAAAAATTCTACGTGCAATTAGCGTTTCGCGCGAAACTCGTACTCGAATTGCCATGGCTTCGCGCAAATTTATCAATCGGAAACGTGCTCGAGAAGAGAGGGAAGCGAAAGTAGCGCTTAACGAACTCTTACGGGTAATCGCGGGTGAGGAAGCGCGAGAGAGATCGGCGGTGTGTCTGCGGGTAATTATAAGTTTTTCGAGATGGGCCGGGTATTGCTATTCAAGGTCTTTTCCATCGTGAACATCGGGCCAAGTGCGATCAAAGTCGTAACGACAGCTCTCGAGGCACAAACTCGAAAGTTTTCCAAGGCGGAGAGTACGCGCCAACTACTTACTCGCTTTCGCCAAGTTAAATAAACGATACCTGTTCTCTTCGCGTCAAATCTTCCCCGCTCCGTTATGACGAAGCTGTCGGAGAAGGGAAACTATCCGATTATTCTCGATCGTCGACTTCAAGATCTCGAAGAAACCTCGTTACTTCCACGAAGGATCTCGTTTATAATCGAGTTCGAACGGTCGAAACCTCCTTTTATTCTTGCGTGTTCGACAAAGTTGAGGCGAGTTCTCGAACGGGAGGGGCGTTCACGTAGCCCGGAACCAACGCTGTAATTCCCGATGATCCGGTCGCAAGAACTGTCAGTAACAAATGTGCAGTCGGCCGCGAGCCGTAGCACGGCCGAAATCGCGCGATCAGAAGTCACGGTAACTTTAATTACCAGTTTTCAATTCGTTAGCGGTGCGCAACCGCGATACGTGACCGGAATCCGGCCGTTTTGCCGGGCAAAAAATTAGCATGCCTCCCTGCGACGTACCGCAGTCCGGTTAATTTGCAAAGACGCAAGGAATCGATCGGGCGGAATTGTCGTCGTAGATTGGCCATCGCCGTCAAAGGGGAGTGGATAATTTGAACCGGCCCAACTTCGAGTCGAATCGAATCGTTTTGCAATTAAGTTTTTCCATCCGGAACGTGATCGACGTGATTTCGCGTTTCGTTATATGTTTCGTTATATGATTCGAACGAAACGCGTTAAAAGTCTTACATCTGTAGATTACATCCTACGATTCTTAAAGTTTACGAGTAACTCAATTCTATAACGTAATTGAAACGCGAGGTTCGATTCGATGTACGAAATCTACGAAAAACTGTTCCACTCTTTACGACATCCTTTACACTCTCGATTCTAACTAATCGGGTCGGAAGTAACAGAATAGGTGAATATCAAGCGAATTTATCTCCAATTTTCCACAATACCGTTAATTATTATTTATTATGAACATTCATCCATCAAGGATGCGGTTAAACACGGTCCATCGTTTTCGATTTCTCATCGAGAAATCCCCGAAGCGCTGTCTATCAACACAATGACGTGATTCGTTGGATAAACTCTACTCTGATTTACATTAGTACGAACTATCCTCGCGTGCATCCATATATATATATATATATATATACTTTCAAAGCAAACGCGTGAACATCGAATTTTATATGTACATTCGATTCGTCGATAATTGTTGTTTCGCAGGGATCTAAATGCAATAATATTAATAGGAGGAGCTCCTCTCTCGTATCGAATATCTGCCTATCGGTCTAACACTGGCGGGGAAATATTACGAGTTATTCGTCCAGATTAAAATTCAAACGAAAACTCGGAGGGGGCAGCGATGTTTACGAGAATTTCGCGTATCCGCCGAGGAACACGGTTGTTGCTACTCCCGTCGAAATTGGAAATTCGAAGCGTTCAAAGCCACGCGATACGATACGCGCGTTAATTTTAAATAACGATACAATTGATACGTTTACATAAATTCAATTAAGGGATATGCGGCTGGAAATTATCATTTACCCGCATCACCGTAACGCGAGACGCATCGAAAAAACAAGTGGTTGGGACAACGTGGGTTGCCGTGGGCGTTAGCTTGTGTGCGAATCGTAATCGCGTTATCGTAACGCCTGCCGGCCCGTCCAACAAAGGGAAATTCGATTTGAAAATACCACGGCGCAGAAAACAATGCGTTTACCGCATTGCGAAATAATTTGCTCCGGTGTCATTACGCGTCCTCGCGACACTGTGCCGCGAGTGTAATCCAATGCCTCCTCCTCTCCCTTCTCTTCCTCCTGCTCCTCCCCCTCTCTCCGTACCCCCGCTTTGTTACACGGGGAGGGGGAAGGGGCTAAACATCATTATTTGTAAACGGGCGGGTATTGATTGATCGAAAAGCGATGAAAGTCGGCCGACCTCGGTCGGGCATCGTGCCACGCCTCGCCCCGCCGCTGCGAAAGATAGATCGACGTGGAAACGAACGCCATTTCCTGCCACGGCATAAATTTCGTTTCATGGAAATGAGCGAAACTCGTCTGGGCTTTTGTTTAAATCTGTTTCCGCGCGGAACTTTCACGGGGGGCCCAGAATTTATTTTGTTACCTCGTAACGCGATAGACGGAAATTCTACGACTTCGTTTCGTTTCGTTTCGTTTCGTTTCGTTTCATTCGATGATATATTGCGAGGAATTCCTTTGTCGAAGTATCTCGATTCGATGAACTTACTTTCCAATTAAAATCCCTCCTCCTCCCCAAGTATTGAGAAATATGAAATACGAACGATATTATCCTGGTTGGTAATTAATCAATTATTTTTCCCACGGTATTTCATTTATATAAATTCGATAGACAGTCAATTTAACGGATAGATTCATTCGTTATCTCGATATTCGTTTTCTTACTCGAATGAGTGAAATTTATAATTGGAATAAATTCTATTTAATTTCTTTTATAAACTTCTATCGCAACAAGTTCTTATCATGAGAAAAACAACTTTGTAAGATGATCTGAATGGTGTCAAATGATTGAAATCGCGATCTCGTTCCTCGAAAGAGAATGCGCATACCGTTGCACCGCATCGATCCCCTCCTTCCAAAAATCGCCGAGCTCAAATCGCTCGTAACAAAGATTTAATTGAGGCAATTAACGAAGACAGAGTTTAGAAGTGGGGAAACGAGAACGAGAGTGACAGGGAAGTGGTGCAAGAGAAGGGTTGTCTGGGCGAGTGTGACGATCGAAAAAGAGAGACACGCGTGTGCCTCAATATTTATGTACAAGGTGTTCCAACAACGCGATTTCCAGCTAAAAGGGGCAAATTAATCGCTGTTATTACGAGAGAACGTACGCGTCTGTAAGAAATTATTTACACACGAAGTAATTCCACTGATAAAATTCAATTAATATATCCTTTGAAGCCGAAATTATAATTAAAATATTGATCGACAGGCGTGTTTTTTTCGCAGGCGTTCGACCAAAGCTTTTTAAAAGCGTCAAAGATGGATTTAATGTCGTGCCTCTTTATTAACTCTATTATAATGTTGGCTGAAATTTTTAAAATAGTTGCGAAATGAACCGACGCTTTCATTGTTCGAACGAAATTCTATTTCAATTATTCTTGCGAATATTCTCCGCACGCACACGTGATTGCTCTCGATAATTAACTAATTTCGTTACTGCGTCAAAGCTTAATGGATAATAAAAAAAAAAAAAATTAATTTAAACATTCAATCATTTTACGCTAATTGTAAGGGGTCGGAATCGAGTGATCGATATTCAATCATTAGGGAAATTTAATCGTACATTGCGGAAATAAATTAAAAAAGAAATAGGCGATGCTCGGAATATTCGAAACGAAATAATGTAAAAAAATTATATCACGTTTGAATATTGATACGATAAATTTTAGTGGATCAGTTTCTTCTATTTTGGAAAAAGCCATAAACGATATCAATCCAACTATTTCTTATTTCCAGAACACCCTGTACGTCACGGCCAGCCACATCTACACGCGCGCAAGCCAATAGATATACAGCGGAGTGTGAGACGGTCGGCGTAAGGGTGGAAGTCCCTGTGAAGGGTCCTCCACTTCGCCGAAAAGCAAAGGACTTCGAATGCGTTATTTGAAAAGGGACGTCCGTTCCGTTGGGGTGGAGAGACGAGGCCGAGAAGTGACCCTCCATGTATTATTCCCTTCGAACGTCATTTCAAAAACGGCTTATCCGCCGCGAGACTATTAATGTCAAGCCTCCTCTTCGTCGACGCGTAAACGGAAGGGAAGGAACGAGACGGATGACGAGGACTACTAGGACGACGGACGACGAAGACGACAACGACGTGAACGACGATCTGATTTGTCCAGAATCCTTCCCGATTTAAGGCGACCCCGGATTTAAATCCTTCCGACGAGCACTCCGCCGTAATGAAGCTGACACCGAGCTCGCCACACCACATTTCTCTTCGCCAGAGAAAGAGAGAGAAAGAGAGAGAGAGATTTTTTTTATAATTATTAACGTCCGACACGCTGAGAATTACGTTCAACGTAATTTTCGATGAAATAAAATATCATCCGGCTGTATATTACGGTTTTACCGTCGATATCCACCATAGCCCGACACGAAACTGGCCGGATATAAAATTATTCGTGTTCCTTTGCGCACGATTATTCGCGTTCCGTTGTGGAATTTTCGTCCAACGTTACACGCCGCGTTTTACCTGCACGCGGTTCACGTACGCAACGTTGATCGATTCAAGCGCATCAAAGGGGGATCAACGCGCGAACGTGTTACGCGCTTGGCTGTGAATCGCTGTGAATAACCGACCGTTCACCCTTGAGCGAGGAGAGCCGTGAAGTCCGCGATTGATTCACTGTGAATTGGTTCACAGCTGAATTTCAATCGGTTGTCTTGAATTGTATGAAAAGAAATTATCCCTAAAGGGTAAAAGCGAATAAGTTTACAGCAATGTCTCAGGAAAAGCATGCAATTAATAATAAAAAAATATATCGAGGAAAATCGTGACGAAAAATAAAACACGAAGGCAATCGAAAAGTAGAGAAACATCACGAAACAATTCGTACGCGAAATAAAGCAACCTCTGTCAGTCGCGAGATCCTCCCATTTGGAAGGATTAGAACATAACGTCGCATTCTCGTCGTGAATATCCTTTGCCCCTTTTTCCTCTCAACCAACCCTACTACTTCGTAAACGTTTTCATAAATTCCGTGCTTGGAACGCGGCGCCACGATGAACAGGACATAAAAATCGGCCGATTATTCTAGCTACGTGGGGGACAGTTAAGCGTTATCCGGCAGATTGTCTGCAACGTTCGAATGTTTCCATCGCGGTACGGATAAAAACGCATCGCTTATCGATATCGAAAAATCGTTAGGAAGAGCGTAACCCCGCCAGATATATACGTCGAGAGATTCCCCGGCGTTGCGTGTATAGGAGCATCGAGGAGAGACGACTCGCGTATACCTGCTACGGTCCATACCCTAGGCTCTCACGCCATTTCAATTATTCTTCGTTACAGATCTCGCGGCCGCGAAACGTTTTACTCATTTGCGAGCATTGCTCACGATCCTCGTGTTTGCTTTCCGAAGATTGCCGCGATAAATCAACGCTTCCACTGAGAGATCGGGAGAATCAAGGAGGGCGTCGAGTTTTTTATTCGGTTCGATTTTCCAGCGAGCAAGCATGAAGGATGGCAGCAGGATAAAGAGAACCGAGTGGACCGAGTGATTTACCGCACGAGCCCGTTTGTATAGTTACGTAACGAGTTTTCGTTTTAATCTAAATATTCTGTTTCTATTGTGCCGCCCGTAGCGCAAACATGATTTTTTCCCCCAAGCATCGATACGAACGATAGAAGATAAATAAAAAAGAAAAACAAGACGAGACGCCTACCGTGTCCAGACGTCTCGTCGACACTTTTATTATGGCAATCGTAAAATAAGTTAGCGATCACCTGTGTTCGGTTGACCAAATTTATGGCGAGGCTGATTTTATATCGTATCGAAAAGGATTTTTCGTATTGGGCGATGTTCACGGCGACGGAACGCGTTTTCGTGGCGTTCGAACGAAATACAAGATATGTTTAATTATGATAAAAACCGGACGAGAATATCTTATTTTTAATTCCGTCGAATGAAAGTGTAAAAATCGTGAAAGCAAAATGACAATAGGAAGAATGGGGTGCGGGACTGAGGAAAAGAACGCTTACGGTTTTGTTAATTAAATTTCTGAATTAATCCAGGTCGTCGCGACGCCACGGGCGGGTTAATAGTTTCTCTTTATCCCGGCACAACGAACAGCTGAGAAAGTCGACATTTCTAGCACGTGCGACTACGTTCTTACAACTGTTTTCCACGAACCTGGAAAAAGGAAACTTCCTTTCCTTTGCCTTTATGCCGATGTATACGTATGATCGTCGGTTTAAGATTTACTGTCACCTTCGTCGATCACGAAATTACGAACGATCAAAGAAATGAATTGGATCGATAATTTTACAAAAATTCGATATCTCCACGACTAAATTTATGTTAAATTTTATAAATCACAATGGAAACTTCCGAAAAAGCTCAATGAATTGAAATTTTAATGTACCATATAATAGAGGTAATCCTAATATAATACGGTATTTACATAATATCGTTTTAATAAAACATAGTTCATAAATTGTAACAATGCTCTTATGGTCAATATAACAATATAAATTTTACAGTCAATATAAATTTTAATAATACTGACGTAATAATACTGTAATGTTTTCATTTTACAGTATTGAATAAAATTGAAACAAAAATTTTAAAAATACAAACATTTTCCTCAAAACTAAATCCCGTATTATAGGATTAACCGTGTATAATAATATACGAAAATATGAATAATAAGCTATTTTCGTTAACGAAAATATTGAAATCAATCGAATTACTCAATCATGTCATTAATTAAATGTTTTCAATAAATATTCATGCATTCACAGAAATTACAAACTTACCGCATCCGATGAGATGTCAAATCATCACGATTCGATAAATATTTACACGATGAAGATTCTCCTTTGCAAACATGCTGTGCCAGTAGTTCGTGCATGTAATGATATTAAGTGTATTTAACCTATATCCTGAAAATAAAGCAGAAAATTAATATCAACATGAATATTGGATTATTACCATTAATGACATCATTGTGTACTAAATTAGTGTACCGTTTAAAATCGTCAGCATTTCCAAAATAAAGATAAAATATACACATTCGTTCTCGAAATTTGCGATCGAAAATACGACTCTGTTAACTACGCAGCTAACGTGATTCACGTTATTATCTTAACGCGGGAACTCTTATTGGAGTCTATAAACGAGCTTCAAGTTTAGGTCTTGACGTTTATCACTTTTCACTGCTCACTTCTTGAAAGTTATGAATTTCTCTGAAATTATGAATCACAAACAAATGTCGTTATTTGATTCTAAATGTACCGAACCGAACTGGACGAAAAGAACGTAAAATTCCAACATGGCTGACAAAGGAATGCGCGATACGTCTCGCGCATCATATTGCGCATACGTCTTGCGCATAAACCGCGCGAATCGTATAGAAAAGAATGCCAACAGCCAGTGTTCAGAGCAATAAATTACTACAAAAAACATATTCGAGATAACTCTTAATAAAATTGTATAAAATAATAAGATACGATTACGTTTTAATTATAAATCGAGTAGATAACACGATGTGATTATAACGCGATCAAGAAAGATTTTATTAAAGCGATCTTGTTTTTATATATATTTTTTTTAAATATCTATTGTTCACTTTTTTCACTGCTCACTTCTTAAAACTTTTCTAAAATTATAAATCAAATAAACGTCGTTATTCTCTTTCGATTCTACAGATGCCGAACTGAACCGCACGAAAAGAATTCTAACATGGCTGATCAAGGAATGCGCAATACGTCTCGCGCATCAAATTGCGCATACGTCTTGCGCATCAATCTTACATACATTTTGCACATCAAATCGTGAATATATCTTGCATATAAATCGCATGAAATGCATAGAAAAAGGCATCAAGATAATACATTATTTTAAACAGTTATATTCACGATAGTTGCTGAAAAAACTACACAAAATAACGAGCTACGGTCTTAATTATAAATCTTGATTATAAATCGGATAATACGATGTAATTATAATTTAAGAGAAATTTTATTGGAATATTCTTTTCTTATAAGTCTCTTTTTTTAAGAATAATCATTCTTTATTGTTCACTTTTTGAAAATTATGAAATTTTCTGAAATTATGAATCACAACTGAACATTGGTATTTGATTTTACATGTACTGTATCGGAAAAAAAAAATACAGAACTGGCTGGTAAAAAGATGCGTAATATGTCTCGCGCATCAAATTGCGCATACCTCTTGCGCATCGAATCGCGCATACATCTTGTACATAAATCGCGCCAAATGTACAGAAAAAGACGCCATATTTGTGTCAAATTTCGTTCGACAATAAATTACTTTTTAAATTGACGTATAATCGCGATAAAATTGCATAAAATAACGAGTTACGGTTTTAAAATCGGGTAAACAACATAATGTGATTATTCATCATGATAATTCAATCAAAGAAGTTTTTCTTAAAGTGTCTTCTGTACGTTAATAACCTCTTTCAAGTCAAACTTCACGCTTTAAAAAGTTCTTGTTAAGAAAAGTGTGTCAAGATTGGATGCAGTGTTTGATTGTTCTATTCAACTAAAATAGAGACAAGATTCCTAGGATCCCAAATATGGATACATAGAGGTACGTACTCATCTTTGTCAGAATAAAGGAAGTATTCATGAATTTTTCATGAATATCCCAAAGACCGCTTTTCTCTTTATTGAATCTCTATTACGCTGTAAGAGAGAGTACACTCTGCTGTACAACTTAAAAATTCATAACCATATCATTTATTAAACGTTTCGTTATATATCCATTCTCTCGTGTCTAGTTCAAAAACCATTAATTTTATCTATCATTTCGTATAACGACATTTCGTATAATGATGTAATTAAACAAGTATCACATATTTTCGATAAGTAAAAATAACGTCTCGTGTCAAAAGATCGTCGTATATCGTTATCATTTTTATGAGACCAACTTTATATTGCAACATTAATATATTTTACAAGTGATTGTGCCCTATGTGTATCCGCGCAAATGGTAAGAAAAAACGAATAGAAACTAAGAAGTAGGTATCGTCGGACAGGGAATGGGAATGGCAGCCCTATCCTTGTGTTTGAAATACGATTGCGACGCTGATATAAAGCATGTCACAGGGCTGGAACTTTTATAGCATACTAAAACCACAGGATCGAGAATGATCCACAGGATAAAGATTCGGAGACACCGAACGGCTGGAGATATCCGATCCTTCGACCTCGTACACACGGGACCAGCTGATTGTTTGACGTCGACGTGATATCACTTCCTATCGCGATATCCACACATAGCTCGATACATCGGATTTGAACATTGTTTACAGGTTAAATATCCTGGTGTGCACGGGATATTCTCTTAGTTGGTGACGATGCAATATCGGTGACGACTTTAAAATTAAAATTTAGATAATAGAAATAAAATATTATTTGTTGAACATTAAAATTTCCCCGTATGAATATAAATCTTTATAAATTTTGAAGTTGGATAAATTTTGAAAAAAAAATGTAATTTTGTCATTTAATTTTTTAATCAGTGATAAATGATAATAAAATGCAAAGAATAATCTAAAGTTGGAATAAAACAAAGAATTATAAGAGGCGATGAAAAATGTCGTTAGGAAAACTATAACTTGCGCGAATAGGATAAAAAACGAGGATTCATAATGGAACACCGTGGTCGTAGAAATTTCTTTTATTCGGCATCGAGCGGGCAATATATCGCCTAAGAAAATTAGTGATCATCGATTTATTGCAACTTTTTTTTATCGGTCCCGAGTGTTTTCCCACGAATAAAATGGCGATGAGGTCGTAAACGAACGTCGAAGAGACAAGAAGAACGATGCCACTTCACGAGAGCGGCCGTTAAGGTTAAGTTGAGTTATCGCCGTGGATTCTTGCAACGGATCGACGTTGATACATCGTTTTACAAGCTTACATGCCACCTATTTACAATAAATTAACCGATCAAACATGTACTTCCTACATATTGATATAACGAAACTTGAATTTATCGTAGAAAATTTTGATAGGCAAAGCACGAAGAAAGGGAGAACATTTTAATCAAAATTATGAAAGATGCACAAATGTTACAAACGATAAAGAATTCCGGCTATTTGAAAATAAAGAATCGAATGATACTTTTTTTTCAATTAATTTTCAATCGCGTTGTTTAAGAATCGATTGACGTTCGAACAACGATAGTATACGCATAAATAATAAAAAAAAAAGGAAGAGACGAGAAAAAATAATAGGGAGAAGGGGAAGAAAGGCAAAAGCAAGAAATAGTCTTTATTCGAGCGATATTTAAACGAAACGACTGGATTCGCAGCGCGATTCATCAAACGATTCGACAGTTTAAGAGCGGATCAAGCCCAAATTTATAACGCCGTGGCTCGAAACGGACGGTAAATTTTAATTCGGGATTCGTAGCTCCCGGCACACGGATTCTCATATATATTTAAATCGTTAAATTACAATGTAAAAGTGTGACCGTTGTTAGCATCGACACCATGGCAATTCCATCCATCGTTTCGCCGCGCAAAAATAATACGCGGCTAATGGAGCTCGTACGAATCGTAATTATGACACATTCAAACCATCGATACGAACCGTGGGGTGTGAATAACAATTTACGAGCACAGTCGCGTTTAACGAGTTCAAAGACCCTTACGATCCACGTCATTACCAGCACGTACGCCGCGTGGCTTGATGTTCGCGCGTTGCAATTAGATTCCTTGCATATTATTCTTAATCATCCGGAAAATACCGCTCGCTACGTACTCGTTGCCACCCGGTTAATATTAATTCCATTTTGAATTACGTTAATGGGGGGAAGTTAATTTACCTCTTCGTCGATCATTCTCGACATTTTCACTTAACCATAAATTCCCGAAGGAATATCTGAAATACAGTGTGACATGACGAGCCTTGTTAAGTAATATAAAATATAACCCAGAGAAAGATGAATATTACATACATACGCAAAAGATATTTAATCCTATTTCATTTTCTTCCGTTCGTACCAACGTTTCTCAATTTCTTATCGTATTTTCAATATTTTCACTTTGATGATCTTTCGATCTTTTTTTCTTTTTAACTTAACGTAGACACATTTCTTCTCTTCTACATTTCGTTTCTATATAATTCAATTGTTGGTAGCATAAAGCAACGCGACATTGTTTGAAATTTTGCGTTCGTTGTTCACACGGTGCCAGTTTTCCGCGTATCCGTACACGCGAACCGTGACGTACCGTTATATCGTCTATCAAAAGGAAACGCCACTGAGACGGAAATCTGGAGAAAGTGTAACCCGGTAAACTCGTATTATATATCTGTCCGCGCTAGACGGCATATCCAGCTCTCTGCACGTCTATACAACCATTCGTTTCTCCAGAAAAGCAACAGACAAGCCAGCAGCAACGCCATTACACACCACCCACCGCGAATTTTATCGTCTGCACGACCGCAGCAATAAACCGCTATATTTAGTGCGGCCCACGAAATCTCAACGTCGAAGTAATGAAAAGCTCGGATCACAGCTCGGTTCGTGCAATATCCTTGAACCATGCTACACCCTCGGGGAAAATGTCTAATTGGGTCAAGGGGTCGTGACCTCTTAACGGCTAGCATGTGTGCCTATCGGCTAAGATGAGCTGAAAAATGAGTGAAAAAAATAGGAGAGAGAAGAAAGGAACTGCTTGCTTGGCAAATGAAGCGAGTGGTTAGCGACCGAGTTTGTTGCAGATTGTCGGATTATTATTATTTTTTCCCTCCTATTTGGCTAAAAAATTCTCCGCTTCGTTCTAGCCTTTCCTTTATTTATTTCTTTTTTCTTCGATGACTTTCTTCTCGAGTTACAACTTTTTGATTTATTAATTCTTATAATTAATAACTAACCTAACTTGACTGGCATTGGTATTTTCGTCCTTTGTTTACTTTGTATATTTACTTATTTATCCTTCGAGATGAGATTTCTTGTTAATTAAAAAATTGTACAAGATTTTCTCCCTTAATTGCCATTTCCCGGGAAGGTCTCGTTATTGTGCCAAAGACAAGGTATTGCCATCAAGGCCGAGGAAGTTAGAAACAGTGAAATTTCTATTCAGCTACGATATTAAAACCATCCCCCGCCGCTTTGTGCAACGGTTGAATTACGAAATTACTTAAAGGATCTCCGGGTAACTTCTACCGAAGACTCTTTTAATTAATAGTTCGCCAGCTACGCGTTGAATACCCAGCAGTCACCCAAGTGGTTATCAAAGTAATCCCCGTTCAACGTACGGAGAGTTAAACGAGATTTTTCTTCGACTTATCCGCTTCTCATTATATATATACAAAAAATAAACCGATAAAGTGGAACGAACCGATTATCAAGGAATAAATCTCGTCATAAAGGTGCATCCTCCATTACTCTTTTTATTACTTTGCAATCCCAGACACGCATTTATACAATATAATCTTAATATATGCGTTAACAAGATTCACTTGAAACACAAACATTTAACGTTTAATCTCTATCCCACTGATCGCCACGGAGATATTTTAAAGTGGATAAAATTTGTATTGAAAAAACAAATTCGATCGTCGATGTTATAAATTCGTGGCCTTGTAATTCGATTGTAATTCGATTTTTCAAGATTTCCATCGTGCAAGAGATATAAAAAAAATATATATGTATAAAAAAAAACACGATCCAATCCGAGTCATCGGCATTTTATCGCGTCATAAAAGAGCACGAATGTATCGACTACGGTCGATTCTCGATTCGCATAATTCGAAAAGATGGAAGCTACATTTTCCTCGCCGCTTTACTCGTTAAACGACCCACTGACCTAACTCCCTTTCGAATCATGTACCACCGCCGGAATGAACGGAAGCGCCTATAAAAAGCGAAGTCTGAGCAGTAAGTCTGGGTAAGAACCATCGACAGGGTTAGTGCTCTTAAAAATGCATACGATCCAGCTCATGTGTTTTTTATGCACCTCCTTCTCCTCCTCCTCCTCCTCCTCCTCCTCCTCCCTTGGTATCCCTTCACCGGCTACCCTTTTCGGCTTAGCGTGCAGCTGTGCGCACTCGATTTTTCGTACGAGTAGTAGTAGTATCAGGGTTTCTCAACGCCTTTATCATTCGAAACGAATAACGCATAAACGTGTCGACGTTTAAGGTTACGATTCTCGGTTCGGCGTAATCGATAGATCGATCGTAAAACAGCGAGCGAAGACGATTTGGCGGAGCAATAGTCTGGGATAAATAAAGTTAGCCAAGTGTGGAATATTACGAGGTTCGTGCAACTCGTAGCTGCGAATGCAAGTAGAGGCATCAATCTCGGTACAAGCTCCCATAACTAATTATAAGTTTGTTTCACTTTGGTAGATACTAAGCACACCGTACTCCCCATTGTTTGCCAACTTCAACAGGGCGTTGTCCCTTTGTGTGCAACGTGAGACTGGTAGCTGACCCATCCACTATCTTCGATTCTACGATACGACGGTATTAATGTTCGAGAACTGTTGCCAACTAATGACGAGACCGACCGAAGGAAAATTCCCTTCCTCTAGGTGTATCTGGCTTGTTTATATTAAAGCTGACTATTGTTGTGTAATTCTAACTAACTCCGCAAGTTGTAACGTTTATCGTTTACGAATACTCTGGACGGATAGATAGAAAAAGAAGAATAAAGCTCGCAATAATCGTTTCATCGCCGGTAGTTGAGAGTTTGTTTTCGCTCCAGTGACCTTCTTTTCGAAGGGAAAAAACGGGAGGAGGGGGGAGGTTGTCGAATTAAACGATATCCAACAACTCGACCGACAGAGGAGGAAATGATTAATTATCGAAAGTATATCGAGTAGAAAGCGAGCAAGAAAATCGATGAAAGGGGATATCGAGTAGGAGCGAATTAATCATCGTGACAAACGATGCATGACACGCTGACAGCAATAGTTAAATCATACTTCACGGCGACCATGACTGTTTATAATCGTGCAACACGTATTATGCTCCGAAAAGGGAAAAGGTGGCATCTCACCGGTGGCATAAATTAGTTTCCGATTCCATATTTGACCGATCGTTTAGCTGCCGGAACAGTCTTTAATCCTTGCGCACGAATTATCTCCTTTCTCTTTCTTCCTTTTCTTCTCTCTTTCCCCAATCGATTAAAATTCGGTGAAAATCTTTGGCCTCCGAGGAACGCATCGTAATCGACCGTTTTAGCATTGCTGAATGCGCTGGGTGTCGTTACGACGTCTTAAGTGGAAAAAAGAAAAAAATAGGAGGGAGAGAGAGAGAGAGGTTCTACAATTTATTACATTTTCCCGTTAAATAACCTCGCTCACAGGTCGGAAGGAATTTGATCGATGGAAATGTTGGCCTGGAGCCCAGCGATAATGCAATCTCCTTTATCATTATAGCAGCTGGGTTATGTAATTATACTCGAAAATGCAACGTGAACAGTGTGTAATGATTTTTGAAACACGTTTTTATATTCTTGTTGAATATGTATGAAGCGCGAAAGATTGGGAATGTAAATCGAGGGTAAAAGAAAACGAAACGAAATGGGAAAAGAAAAAAATGCGTTGCGAATGTGTTCGGCAAACGAAACGAAACGAAACGAACCTCGTGCCTATGAATTTTTTAAAACGAAATTGTTTCGCGTACAGCAAGTTTTCTTCCGATATCTGGGAAAATCGATACGATCAACAATGGTGGTCCCGCGTCTTTCCATCCATTTGGACGGAAGAAGAAATCACGATTCACCGGGGACAGATTTAACGCTGGCAAACAGAAAGCCAGTGGACGGACGATATTTTCTCGTCATAAATCAGGGGAAGAGGGGAGGAAAGTGGGTCCGATTACGTCAGTCCAGGTGTTTTCTCGAACAAAAGGTGGAGGGAAGAAAGAAAGGACGTGGAAAGTAGCAAGAAATTCCGAAGCGCGTCCTGACGCGAGCGGATTTCGCAAGTAAGAAAACAGGGGAAAGGAGGGGGAGGAAAGAGAGGGAAAGATAGGTGGAAGACATTAATTTCTAAGCTTTATGCGGTTCTTATTAGAATCTCCGTGGAGACGGTGGCCGGGTGCGGCCAGCTGCCCCCAGAAATATGACTCTATTTTTCGTCTGGCGTCGACTTATTTGCGCGACTGGTGAAAATCGTCAGGGATGGGGGGAACGACTAACAGTTTATAAATTACACGAAAATGAACAGTTGAGATTTGATCGTAAGGTTACTCACCCCCTTCCCTTCTTTTTTTCGTTTTTCCTTCCCCCTTCCACAATCTCGATATCATCTCGCCTTCTCTCCTCTTATTTCTCTCTTCTCCTCCCTTTATATTTGACGGGGGCGGGTTATTTTCAAGCGGGTTTCACGAGCGGCGAGCGATATATCGGCTATACCGATAGAGTTTTTAAAATTCTCTCCGCTGCGTGGTTCCTGTAAAAACGCCGGGATAAAATGCCACGACTTAATTAAATGCATTAAAGTAGTTTTTTGTCGCTCCCGCCCGTTTCTTATATTATCACCATATTCATGAAAGTAATGGTAATTACATACGGGACCTAAAACCGTAAAAAGCGTAATTTTTCACGGGGAGGGGAGAGGGAAAAATGTTTCCCTGATAAAGAGTGCGTAATTCTCCTCTCGCACCCATTAATGTTTGGCGCGTGGAGCGTTTGCACGCACGTGCACATTTCGTGCCTTTACCACCATTTCCTTTATATTTCTTTTCTTGTTTTTCTTTTCTTTTTCTCTTTATCATCGCATCCGAAAATAAACAAATATTTAATATCGAAACTCGCTCAGAGATCAATCGCTTTTTGTCGCTCTTCTCTTTATTTTTCTTTTTTTTCTTTTCCTTTTCACCTCTTCTTCTCCCCACTTCTCCCTTTTCTCCCCGCTTATTCCCCCATCGTCCCCTCCCCCATTGCATTACAACGAAGCGGGGACGACGTATCTATCCACGCTTTTACGCTTATCTCTCCCCCTTATCTCGTTCTTCTCGCGTTTCATCCATACGTCGAAGACGTCCCGATATTGGAAGTCAGTCAACCGAACGGGTCATATGAAATTCTGCGCCATCGTTTTCCACCCGGTAATAGAGTATTTTCTATACAAGGCAGGGAATTTAATTCAACGATCCTTTGAATGCCGCGCGCTTTTCCCTTTCGTTCACTCTCTCCTCTCTCTCTCTCTCTCTCTTCCTTTTCTCGAGAGCATGAAAAGTTGGAGGGCTTCATAAATTCGGTTGCAAGCGGAGAAGCATCGCGCTTATGCGAACAAAGGGATCCCGGGAAATCAGCATGCATCCGGGACCGTGCATAACTGGAAAAGAAAAAGTTGGCGCGAATTGGGCGCGGGAGGGAAGAGGGGGAGGAACGGTACATAATTACGTAGGGCGAATAATGACGGAAATCTGGCGTGGTAACTAACGCGAACGCTTAATTATACGCGTTAACTTGAGCAACAATTTTCCCTGGTAAAATACACATCAGAATTGTAACTATTTTTCCTGCGATGAAATTGTAAAATAAAAAAGAGGGAGGGAGGGAAAAGAAAAATAGAAACGTAGGAGAATAAAACGTTGGATTTTTAACCACGTCGTATCGCCTATTCCGATAATAAATCACGGAAAGGATGAAATTAAACAATCTGTATCGATTCTCTAAAATTGCGAAGCATCGTATTTTTTTAATGATGAACTCGAACCTCGGCACGGATATCGCACGGATGATATACGGAAAATCTACTCGATTTCGATGTTGCTAAAAGCCTTGGCGACCAGATAACAGGGCATAAAAATACGCTCGCCGGTTGCAGTAATAAAATGAGCACAAAAGATTATTTACGCTCGCTGCACTTACATCCAATAAAGAACAAGTATTGGACGACACCAGCATGCACGTGGATCCAATATGTTCCCTTGTGTTGGATACCGATGTGCACCGGCCACGAATACAAATAGCAACGAGAGAGACGGCGAGTTGGAGCCCTGCCCTTTTAACCAGACTTCCAGAAAAATTGATATTCTTGTTTGCGTCCTCGTGCATCCGTCTTAAAGCGTAATAAAGCTTATCCGACCGACATGTATGTGTGTGTGTGTGCCAGATTTGCAAGCGTGGCGTGGATTTATCAGAGCTGGAATTTAAAAGATCGATATCGTATAATTGTTGATCGATTGTTTCGGGAGCGTGATCGGAGAGAGAGAGAGAGAGAAATGTGGAACGATTTATTTCTCGATTAATTTCAGTTATCGTGGCCGAAAGGGATGGAATTATAAGAAAATTACACGATCGTTGCACAACATGGAGAAATTTTCGTAGAATTTCTCGTCCGTGGGATACATAAAATAGCGCACGTATTTTTATTCCTTTATTAAAGATATTACGGGATGTATCAAGATAATCTAGAGAGAAGAAATTTAAGAATTTGGGGAATAAATAGTAAAATAAATAAATGTTGTTTGCGCTAAGAAATACTAACATCTTCGTTATTCTTTGTAAACAATGAAACGAAGAAATTAAATGACAAAGAAGATACATGGTGTATTTGTAGGAGTAACAAGGACACGAGGAAGCGAGCAAACGTTAACAAGAAAGAGGTACAGAAATAAAAGTAAGTACGATAAAGGATAGATTCATTCTGGTAGTAACCGTGAACACGTGATTCTTACAAAGATGGAACAAAGGAAACAAAAGAGGCGAAATTGAGAGATAGAAAGATCTTTTGTAACCGTTAAAGAATGGAAGAAAAAGGGTATCCGAATCTAAGAGCGCTTTTAAATCAGCGTAACCCAACGTATTGCTCGCGGCGTTCACCTGTGGTAATGGCTGCATAAACTCTAGACTCCGGGGTTCACGTCCGTTCTTTTTCCATTCCGTCGAGAATTATTTGCTTGTACTTCTTTCTTTTTACCTTTTCCTTTAACCGCCCATGTTACTCTTACTTTATTTGTATAATCCGTACGTGATTACTTATTCGCTTTAATATCTCATTTTCCCCCTTTAATATTAATAGAACAATATTATTAATATAATTTTCAAAAATAAAAATCACCGATCAAATTTCAATATTCTAAAACACCGAATAGTGAAAAAAATCTAAAAATATCAAATTTCACATCGAAAATATAATTTATATAACGAAGTCGTATCAAATAATATCAAATTTTTCATACAATCGAGCATTTTGAAAGAAGCATTGACCAATAATTCTTTCCATGTTACTTATCGATTCCCATCGTGAATGGGCTCCAACTTGCCGAGAGATTAATTTAACGGATCCAGACGACAAAAAAACGTATATATAAAACTGTTGGCAATTAATAAGCTCGAGGATCGAGAGTGGAAGAGAGCTCGTTCCGTTTTGCGTTATACCTACGGTGTAATGGCGAGGTGGTCTGAACTGGCCGGTGTCGGAAAGATCCTGCTTGCACGAATTAACCATTATAAGTACGAGGAGAGCGGACCAGGATATCGGATCATTTGTAAAGCAATAACGCCGTATAAATCTCCATCCTTTCATTACAATAAATTCCCGGCCGTTGCGGATTTTTGTTCGTCGCCACCCGACCGGTCCAACGGCCGGCAATAAATGTTATATAGGTATATAAAATTCAGGCTGCATCCGCGCGGCTGTGTTGTATATAATCACAATTAGCGTCCTATTAGGCGCCGAATGTGCCTCCTTATTTATACCGTGCATTAACATACCTACCTCTATGTAAACTTATATCATTTCCATCATCCCCCTTTCAAACACGGGGTACATCGCGCGGCCATCCTTCCATCCTGAGCTCGACCCGAAACGACGCGATCCACCACGCGGAAAGACAATAACGGGTTCTCCGCTCTTGCCACTGATTTACGATTATACATATTTACACCTGGCCAAACGTTAAATAACGAATACGTATACACTTTATAAATGGAATTACTCTTGCAAACACTTTGTTCCACGAACAGAAAGCGATCGTTTCGCGGAGCGTGCGATCTCTTTGCAACAAAGATTTTTCGGATAACGATATCTGTTGGGATGATTATCAACATAGTCGATTAAATAGAAAAATATAATTTGATCTTTGGATTTTTTTTATCATTATACGCATTTCTATCGTGGATAGACATTGGATGATGCGGGGATTCTTATTTTTCTTCTTTGATTCTTGGGACGAGTTAAGTTATACTACGCTTCTGTGCCATCTGTGAAAAGAAATTGAATATTTCGTTAGATAGTTGCCTCGAGAAATCGAATCGAGAAAGAAGCATCTCTCCGGGTGCGGCTCTCGTCGTGTGTGATGCCGCAGTTGCCCAAGAAACCCAAGAACCATTCCATGGACTCCGGCGATGGTGAGGCCCCGAGGTCAGGGCCTTGCCCATGGTGTATCGTGAGGACCCCAGCAGGGTGTCCATGCTTTCCTCTGTATTAATAACACGGTCTGGCCACTGCCAGCTATACATTAAGGAAAATAATCATCATAATCGTGCGTAATACGTCCGGTGAATCGCAATTTTCTGTACCTTCGCCCGACTAGAGACAAATAACACCCCATCCCCCCGTATACAGGCATCGAATTTATTGAAATTTATTTATATTCGACTTTTGCCAAACCTCCTAAATGTAAATACTTCGATTCAGCGATCATACATCTACAGATCGTTGAAAGATACTCGGCAATGCGCGGAAGAAAATTTACGTTTTTCTAGAAAGATTCGACCCCGTTAAATCGGAATTATGTGCTTGGAAAAAGTGGCGTGGAAGCAGCGCGATCGTAAAAGGAGGTCGATCGTGTTACCGGCGGCTGGTAAACTAGCGAATAAAGGGGTGAGCCTTAATAAACTGCGAAAAATTATATTTGCTTTTTAATCTAGCCGCGCATCGTAAAGCTCGCGCGCTCACGTAGTTCGTTAAGGGGCACGTATTGCTAACAGGGTGTATATGCAAATCATGTACGGAATTAATTTTTCGCATGCTGCGCATACACGGTCGCGTACACGCACACGCGCGCGGGGGCGCACCGCGAATCCATCGGGTGGATAGGCGCGGATATTGCGAAATGCTAGGGCAAACCGATGGCCGCGACTATGCGTACAATTGATTACAGACGTGATCGTCATACCGCGCTAAATCCGCGACATTCTCCTCAATCTTGGCTGCGGATTCGACCACGTTCCCCGATCCTAACCCGGAACAATCGATATTAAACCTCCTAAGTAATAACCTAATCCTCTTCCTGATAAAATTTCTCACGAATGTGATTGACAGGATCGTGCGAAACGCATCACTGTCGCCTCGAATTTAATAGAGATTAATACGTTGGAGAAAGAAGTGGGTATTTTAACACATCGGAATGGAAATTTGACACGTTTCAAGGATTAAAATTAGCCTTCTGCTCTCCTAATTAGAAAATGAAATTTATCAAGTTCTTCGATGTTGCGATAGAATGGAATAAATTGTACGCCATATATCCGTGTAACGAGTTATAGAAAATAAGAATATGGAATAACGAATAACGAAATTCTTGTTAAGGAAATAATAGACGCGATTAATTCTGACGACGATTAGGTTATTCGTTCGACTATCTTTCTATTTTAAATTATTCCGTACGTACGAAGAGAAGGTCCTATTGTACATGTTTGTCGCTCTTAATTGTGAAACGGTCGAACGATATAAATACAACGTATCGTTAATGACTCACCAAACGGTTTAGACGTAGATACACGCGGTGCTCCTTTGCCGGCGTCTTGCGGGACACGTTTTCAATAATTCATTTTCCGGATAAGGTATATCGGTAATAAAGTGACTTATATCGGTGTAAGCCGACGACAGCACGCGTGACATTCGTTCACGTGGAATCACGGCCGGTTCCCGGAGAACTCTCCTCTCCTTTCGTACGCCATTTCTTCCTCTCCTCTTCCTTCCTCTTTGTCGTCGTTCCAGTTGTCCTCTCCTTTCGGCGCCCATACGCGATTCGAGTTACCCGTCACGGTGCTTTGTTATGTATTTATGTGCATATTCGCCTATTTGTCGAGAAATTCCATCGTCGTGTCGGCTCTAGGCTGCTCACGACTCGTTCGTTCCATGCACGATCCGCAGAACGTCGAGCCCGAGGACGATGTGTTTACCCGGCGTACACGCGCGTCCTTATACGCTCGTACACGCGAACCTTGTGTTGTGGATTCGCCAGACGCCGCGCTCCTCGAGGACTTTGTTGTCTTCTCCTCGTGTCTCTTGTGTTCACGTGACCCCCGACGTATGGAAAAACCGTCCTCTCCCGTAACCGTCACGATTTTTCACAGATTCCCCGCCATTCTTCCCCCATCGAATATTTCTAAATCTATTCGTGCGATCTATGAAAATACCACGAGATATTCTTCCCTTTGAAATCCCTTCTCGAAACCGAGGATTCCAAACGCGGCTTTCTTGAAACGTCCATTGCCGTGAGACGAGACGAGCAACGCCAGATTACGCGAAATATTTACTAAACGATCGTACCCGCGAAACGAATACGTTTCAAACTTGATGGAGGAAAATACGCGAATACACTCGGCTTAATCGCATTTTTCGTTCTATTAACTGCGTTATCTGATATCAACGAGGGGAATTTATGGCGTAAAGGTTTCCTCCGTGATCTGAAAATTTAGAAATCTTCTTTTCTTTTTCAATCAATCGATATCTAGAGTATATACGATTCAAAAGAAAATGTTGAGCGCGATAAAAGAAATGGAAAAAATAAAATTTTAAGGTGTATTATTTTTTTATTCCACGAAATATGTAAAAAGAGAGAATCTTTGAGAGGATGTCGTTTGTCGAATCGGGATGAAAAAGATAAATTTCCGTAACGTTGCCGGCGAACAATTTTGTTTAAATAAACAAGAAACGCGACCGTGTGAACATATTATAAGCACAATGATATAACTCGTTGTTGATTGTTCCACGAAAAACGTTGTTCTACATGCTTTTCATCTGCATTCTTTATCATCGATAAATTATCCGGTGCAAGTGCTTGTTGCCTCCGCTTGATAAAGTATTCATCGTAAAATCAACTTTACGGAACTACCGTGAAACAGCGTGCGTACACAAGATCTTGGGAAATTTTTTATCGATGAAAGTCATTCTTTACGCACTTTTGATTACGAGAAAACTTAAAATGAAATATCACCGCGTAACATGGAAAAAGATACCTACAAATATGACATATATATATATAAAAATATATCTTTACCTTACTTTACCTCAGTTTACTTTACTTTACTTTACTCACTGCTCACTTTATCAATCATATCTTTGGGACGAAGGCAAATTAAGTGATACGTTCACTGCAACATTTTACTCAAAATGAATTATTCCTCGTACACACGCATAAATAAACATTCTATTAACTTCAATTTATTCGATATCGAGGGTGAACAAGAAGCGAAGAAAAAAAAAGAATCCGTTCAAAAAGATGTATAAATCAAATAAATCATCTAGATACGAGCGTGGACCGAAGGAGAAACATATTTCTTGGAAGGAACAGCGGTGTTTTGCTTCGTTAAGGATCGATAAAGGGAAGAAGCGAGGAAGGAAGGTTCGAGGATGGTGGCAAAAATACGCGGAAAATTGATGCTTTTTCCAATGTGGACTGCGCGTCATCTTGTAAACACTTCTTTCTCCCCCTTTCGGTCGTTGTAAATAACGAGCAGGCGGTGCTCCCGGCCCGGAAAAATCTCTCATTCCGGTTTCCTCGCCGCGTTAGAGGCGCTACACCGCGGCGAGGTCGTTCTCCAGATTTATTGATTACAAATTGCACGGCGATCAATCGCTTAATGGTACCGGCCGCGCTCTCGCTCTCTCGCCAGATGTATTTATGAATCAATACAAAATATAGCCTTATTAAATCACCTATCGCCCCCACCGAGGCCTTACCCCCGAGAAAGGGGCCCTCTAACGCAACGAACGCGTCGTGTTTGCACCGCGATTAATGCGCCCTCGAACGCGATCCTGACGGCTATTATTTTCTTCGTAACGCGATATAATCGAACCGCGACCGAGATCAACATTTCGTGCGGAAGAGCGTTCGATCAGGAACGGGGGGAGGGGATGGGAGGCGAATTTGCATTTAACTTCTCGACGCCCTCCGCATAAATTTTTCCTCGTAAATTGAAATTCTTTACGGTTCCTTGATTCGTTTGACGCGATTTTATTTTAAACGATCGATCGTCGTTTAACCCTTGGATCGACGATCAAAGTTCCCGATATATATTTCTCTGATTCCGGTAATTCTTTTTCTTTTTTTCTTTTTAATAAGCACATATAGAAAATATACGTAGAAAAGTATTTGAACGTCGGAAAGAAGAATTTGTTTTAAAATCTTAATTTGTGTAGAGACAAAGACGAAATCTATTTATATGAACATAAAGAAAAAATTGACGAAAAGTTGAGTTCTCCGTTACTTCGAAACGTCTCAATTGGAAACATCGATAGTGATCATTTTGTTTTAAGAAAGAGAAAAAGTTTGACGTATCCGTGGTGAGAAGAAAACGAACCGGTTTACGTACCTTATTATACAATTTCTGACAGAGTTGGCGAACGGAGGGAACGTGGAGGCGAGGGCACAAAAGAGGCCGGGGAATGCGAGGCAATAAGATCAAAGCTAACGATCGATTCCTCGGAGACTGCAGCTTGGCACGATCCTTTGCCAAGATCGTTTCCGGAAATCGACGACTCTGTCGACGTTAAAATTCAATCCCAAAAGTAAAAGAGGGGAAAATAAAAGTAGAGGGAGAATACGCGAGCGTGTACGAGCCGAGAGGAATTTCTTCGACTTCCCTTGGAGCCGAATCCCTCTCGCGATCGATGGCTCCATTCTTCCACGACCATTGCCGCGTAACCACGAGAAAATTCAGATTAGTCCATTTACGGCCCATTCATCGGCAACGCGAAAAATAATAGCCAGATAATTTTATATTTACATATTTTCCTCTTCGGTAAATGTTTGTTAAAATTTCATCAAAAACCGAGTCGCGTGAAACAATGTCGCAAACTCAACTTTATCTTCCTTTAACGATCTCTAAGCGCAATGACAACGGAACGAGTTGTTTCAAAGCGTCGCCTGATCGGAAAGGGGGAAAAGAGGAAAGGAAAACGCGTAAAGAGAATAAAAGAGGGAAACAATAGCGAAGACGGGAGAGGGAAGGGGCAAACTGGAAAAGAAGAAGTTATTCCCATGGAAAAGAAAAAGTGAAAGCTTTGAATACTGCACTCGAGGCCCCCGTGCCGGAGCCAATTGCCGGAAATCGGCGGCTCCTGGGCGACGTCAAAGTCGAGACGAAAACTCGACATCGTCGTCAACGCGACAACGACGAAGACGTCGAGAACAGAACGAGGAGGAAATGGAACGAAAGCAGGCGAAGAATGGGAACGAGTAGACGACGATGAACAGAGAGAAGGAGGCTAGTCGACGGAGGGCGAAACACGAGGAAATAAATAAATCAACGAGCGAGGCGGTCTCCTGGGTTGAAAAGTGGAGGAAAACGATCGACACCGAGGGGTGGAGAATAACAGGGGCGGGACGAAGGGCTACGGTAGTTCGCGCGAACGAATTCGAAACAGGGTTGTATATATATATATATATATCAGTCTTCGTCTCCTACTTCTTATCCCTCTGGCTTCATTCAAATGTAAGAACTCGAAAGGAAAACGCATTTTCTCTCTCACGATCGAGAGGGGAATCGATCTTTTCTCTTGTGCCACGAGCGGAAACGGAAAGGAGGCCTTTTCCAGAGGCGGCACAGAGATACAGCCCTCCGCTCTGGAAAGCGGAGGATACTCCGCTGATATTCGAACACGGAATTCGCTTCGTATCAGCGTAGCGTGCACGGAGGGGGTGAATATTTGCCACGATTCTTCCGCTTCGAGTTCATCACGGATCGATACGGAAATTTAGAATTTGAAATGGACGGAAATGAATTTGGAATCATCGATGTTTATTCGTTTGCTCGATCGGGGAAAATTTGTGATAAAATCGAAGAAAAGTTGAATAATTTGTTTTAAATCGATGCGTAGGATACGATGACTTTAGCTTTAAAATTGGGATAAAATTGTGGAATTTATCTCAATTTTTTGGGGAATAGAGAAATTCGCGTTAAGATAATACTTCGTGAGCGGACGTGGATGGTTTATCGTTAATTATGTATAAAGAGAATATTAAGCGGCATAAAAAGGAAGAATTGTTGCATAAGAAATTCTGTATCTACCTGCCCTTTATTCCGATAAAAATTAGGAAAATAAATGACTTATAAATTGATAATTCTAAACAAGGAAAATGAACGATTTTAGTCATGTGCTTTGGTAAATTTCATGAAGTTTGTACTGGCATCAGAATTAATTACCAGGAATCTAATTTATTCGGGAAGTTGATAAGCGGAGGAAAAGGATAATTGATAGTGATTTTGTGTGAGTGAATAACATGGAAGCGCTCTCTCGTACGAAATCCAGGAGCTAGAGCCGTAATCGGAGAACACTAAAACGAACTGGTCGTTATGTCAGAGGATTTACATATTAGAACTCAAGCCCCCGAGATTACACGAAATTTGGGGAGAACTAATTTCCCTTTGCTTGCGGTATTATTCGATTATTGATTTCCACGCGAAAATTTCCTGGTTGAAAATAACTCGTTATTTATATAATTGAAATGTTCGTGAAACATTCACTTCTGGACACATACACACGTGTGCACACGTATACGCATACATTTTTTTTTTAACTGGAATCAAATTCGAAGCATTCGTACAAAAGAGAAAATATATGTATAGGTCTAGTACGTTTCGGGTAATTGCAAAAAAATAGACATTCAATTTATAGTGCGCTATTTGCTTTGTAAAAATATTACGAATATCGAATTTTTTTGTCGAAACAAAGGGAAGTGTAACTATGCACAAACGCTAAACATAGTTGCATAAAAAAACGAGACAGATATTTTCGTTCGTTTTGCATGTAAAGTAAAATAAACTAATTAAGCGTTTTCCTTTTTTCTTTTTTTTTTTTGTTCTTCTGTTTTTTTTTTTTACTCGTCTCTCTGCATTTTTCTCGCGTCACGTAAGAGTGTTCAAGAGTCTAATTTTCAACGATGATACAAGAGCATCGGGCGAGCAACGTCCCCTGACAAGGGAACGTATTAGGGAACCCCATGTAAAATTCAGAAGCCATCGTGCACTATGACGTCAATAAACTAGAGCGTAAGCCTCTGGTGATTTATTCTCTGCAACCATCGCGATGGCAATATACGCCATATTTAATGAATTATGATTGGCCACTGCGGCCAGTGAGATTCTTAATCTCGAGGAGAAATAAAGTTCTTTCTCTCTCTCTCTCTCTCTCTATCTCACTCTATAGAAAACTCCTTACCAAAACCCTCAAAATATGGTAATTAAACGAAACGTAATTACAAATTTCATCATTCCGATCGTTGCTCGAATAACAGGAATAAAAGGGAGAAAATCTGAAACCGGATCAAATAGACATTAAATTAAAATTAAAATTAAATCGAACGAAATTAAACGTGGATCGAAATGAAATCAAGCTTAAATTGGAAACGGTATTGAAGCGAAATTAAAAATCCAAGAGGGGAGGGGAGAGGGAATCCCTTATCTTGAAAAACTCGAAAAACTCGCTTGTCCGCTCGCTTAAACACCCCCAAAAACGTAAAACGCGATTGGTTACTAGGGGAACTGGGTAAACTGGAATAACTGGAAGAAGATTTTTCACGGCGAAGCGGGTTAAGAGGGGGTTCTGGCGACGTCTAGAGCTCGCCTTGTCATTCTGTTACGGCCTCTACGCACTAACTAGAGCGGAAACCGGGTGGCCAGCATTGTGTATCCGGGACTGGCTTTAACCCGCGGGCCTCCGGATTAAGTCAGCGTCGCTGCATACTCTCTGTGCGTTCCCCACGTTTTCCTCCGGCTTCGTCCTCCCGCTTCTTTGTTCCTCCACTCCACTCCTCGCGGGGTGGCTCGGCCGCGAGTTAAGAAACTTTCCCTCTCCGCGCCCCACCTCTGTTTCCTCTACGCGCGTGCCTCTAAAAAAGGTAACAGGTGCGGAACGCGTAACACCGAGAATCGTCCTCTCCCTCCTTTTCTCTTTTCCTTCGTTTTTTCTCTTCCTCTCCGTTTCTACCAACAACCAGTTCCCCTACCAGAACAATGCTAATTTATTGCGCGGCCGCTTTAGAAGACGCCGCGAACGATCCTAGACAAGCGCCGACTTTGATAATGCTGCCTCGAGTCACTTCATCGTTCCATTTTTCAACGAGGTTTCTTACCACGCTCGGGAAATGGAAGCTGTCCAATTCTCGAGCGAGAGTAATCGCTTCTCGAGAACGAATCGAATTTTTTTTCGATTGAATTACGGGGAATGGCGAGGAGAAATAATATCCCAAATTTAATATTCCAAATATTTTTTAAACGAGGGGATAATCGAGTCGATAGTTCCAAGGAAACGAAAATTGATAAAATTGACACAGGGCCATCCCGCGTATGAAAATTATTCGTTTTCCCTTCATTTTCAAAAGGGGGTCGCGTGTAATTGGACGGTGATCGCCGTTGCCTAATCCTCTTCTCCGCGGCGCGGACAGCTTTGCTCTCATATCGTGCCACGGTTTCTTGCCGGCGCACAATGAGACGGTGCGTGCAGAACGCTACGCCCTCGCGCATTCACGATGCGACTCGTCCGGCCTCGTTCTCGCCCCGGCAGATGCGCGAAGCTTGCCCGGAATGCGTTCGAGAAAGAGAGCTCTCGCCGAGAAGGAATCGAAGTAACAGGAGAGAGAGAGAGAGAGAGGGAAAGAATGGAAAAAAAGAAAAAGAAGAAAAAGAGAGATATTTGATTGATGAAGTGCGCTGTACGCGGAAGAAAAAAAGAAGGAAAGCCTCCGTCCGGCGCAATTACGCATTCGAACTTCGCCATCAATCTTAATTACCGGCCACGGACGAAAAGAGTTCGTTAAAATATTAAATGTGCGCGCTTTCTTTCGCGCGGATAATTAAAAACCGAAAGAGAGTAATGATCGTGGCCCGGCCGGGTTTTCGCTTCTCGCGATTACTTACTATTCGAAACACGACCCGATCAAAGGCTATTAACGCTGCACTTTGTACGCCGTGTGCCCGTACTTCGTCCACCGATCTGCGCCGTCGCGCACGTTGTTTATAATATAAATCCGTTTGTTATCCGACTCTGCACTCCGTCCCAGAAGAATTTAGAAAGTAAATGGAAGCGGGTCCTTCGGAAAATTTTCTTCGTTGCAACTCTCGTCTAATGTCGGCACTTCAAACGCGTGTAAACCGCCGAGTAGTAATAAATAAATTGCGCGCGGAACGGCTATTACGGCTTCTTTGTACGTTGCCCGTGATTGGTATAAATTAACGGAGCCGGATCGCTTTCAGCCCTCGAAACGGCCGTGTCAACGTAAGATTTATCGGAGTTGCCGTGGAAGAGTTGCATGCTACCCGGAATGGACCGTCGAATTAATCGCCGGTTATCTTTCGCGTAAACGTTCGATCGAGATGCGATGTTATTCCAAGTTTTTCGATTCGAGAAAAATGCGTCGAGAAGAGATCGGTCGATGCTTACTAAATCCAATGATTTAATAATGATTCAGGAACGATATGTTTCGATATTTCGAGCAAAGATTAAATCGTTACGATTACGATCGAATTCGATGATACGTGTCTATCTATGCAAAAGAAAAAAGAAATTAACAGTCCTTCCTTCGAAGTAATATACATATCTCGAAAATAAAAATCGCATTGAGATAAAAATCGAGAATGATAAATAACGGAGGAAGAGTCGGAGGAACTACTTTGGCGGACTGTACACGGGCAAAAACAGGCGGCCGATATCTATATTTATAAGGCATCGGCGAACGGAGCACCCCTCCGATCTTTTGTAATTAAAATAATAAGATTAATGTTTCGCGCGGTGGCGCGCAAATTGAGCATTTATACATATGTAACTGTCAGCCGGCGAGACATAATGACTTTGCCTACGTTATATCCTTAAAATACAACTCCTCCTTTTTATTACAACCGCTTTAATTGTACTCATTACGCAGACACGAGGAGCATGCACGAGGGTCATATCAATTCGTCCGGCCGCTTAAATCGATCGATTCCAGATAATGAACTCCGGTTAAGCCTAATAAGCATCGAAAGAGAGAAAGAGAGAGAAATGTGATTTAAAAATCGCGACGCACGATGGTGCGGGAACACGTTTCCCGGCGAATTCGCAGATCCATTTTACCCGTTCGAGATAAAAGACGTGTCTGATTCGAAGCGCACAATACGATATCCGTATCGTCAAATTGGCAAAGAGAGAGAGATGTTCTTTGATATTTCTCCGAACTCTAAAGTAGCCGAACGAGGGGAATGAAACGGGTGGAATAGCGGAGAGATTCGTTCTTTTTATTTAGCCGCGTTGCACGTGTGCGAATTTGCACGTTGGGACGAGCGGAAACTTTTACCGCGGACTGTGCCCCGGCCGAAGGCCACAATGCATGCATAAAACCTCTCGCGAGCCACCTAATCGAAATGCGAGGTTCATTTGACCGCGGGGCTGCGATCGCACGAATCCAATCGGTAATCGAAAAAACTCGGGTCGGCCCGTTTTTATTTTCGTTTCGCCTCGGACCCGAGAGCAACTCGCCGAGCCGAGAAGTCGTTCGTTAGCTATCATTTGCATTTCGCTCGTTTCGTATTAGTTACATCCGACCGGCTGTAATCTAATTAGCCGTCGAACTTAGCGGATCGTTAGCACGTCCACTATCGCGCGCATTATGCGGCGAGGGGGGCGGGGCGAAAGAATTATCGAAATTATCGGAATCGGAAGGAACAAGGGCGAGGTACAAGTGTCGTACAAAGCGTTCCATTCGAGCACCGGTTACAACTTAACTCTGACCTAACGACCGTGGAACCTGTTCTCCAACGACTCGACTTGGACCATCGTGTAATTTCCGTTAGGGTCGAACGACGTGTATCGTCGATCGTTCGATTCGAATCAATGGAAGGTGCGATAAGTGTTTTTCTTTCTTGTCGTTTCTCATCGAGAGCTTTGTCGTCTCGAGTTTGTTTGCCTTATGGATAGAAGTTTCGAGGATCGAATCGAAACGCAATAACTGTTCTCGATTCAATTTTCGATCCGTGAAAAGTGTACCGCGCGACGGCGTAATAGGGGCCGGTGAACCGTCAAAATCGGTCAACTTGGGCGTATATCGGGCCGTGCGGTTTCCGAGACAATCTGCAATCGCGGTTGCGGTTTCAACGTAGGCGGCCAAGATTCAGGAGCGCATTACGGATTGGCCGACCGCAACGAATACGCGCGCGTATTCTTCGTCTCCGTTCGCGCCACGCGCTTGCTCGCTTTCTCACGCCGCCGCAAATCTTGGATGCCTTCATTCACGAATTAAAACCTGTCCCGTCATTCATTTCCCCGCGGAGGGTTGCGTGAAGAACAGGTTTTACTCCTCTCGTGTAAATTGTTTCATTGGCGAGATACCTACGATTTTTCTTTATCCTTTCCACGCGCAATTACAAAAGACATGTCGGCGGTGCCACTTTACGGTATCCGGCAACTGGGCCCATTCTTCGGACGCATAATATCCTGCTGGCCAGAAGAATAGGTAACGCGCTCGAGTGCTCCGAGTGCTATTGTTCTAAAAAGCTCTCACCTCTCGCGAGCGATGCGGGCAAGTCCTTGGCCCGCCTCTAAAGAGTCTCGCGCGCACCCTTTCCTTCTTCCTATCTCGCCGCACCCTGCACGAAACAACGATCGTGAGAATTATGAGAATTACGAATCGACATGTATATCGTACATACGTAATAAAATTTTTCCTTCTAGCAAGCAACGTTTTATTCTTCGAATAGTAAAAAGATTTCGATCGAGGGAATCGAACGAATATTCTTATTCTTATTCTCGTGATGGATCGTGATGAAAGGAAAGCGACGTAGTTTCGTAGAGTTTTGATCTGACATTTGTTCGACCCATGCATCATTTCTGCAACGATTGTAAAACTATCTCTAACGACCATTCCTCGTGGATGCGACTTTTACAGTCGCTTTGTCCTCGCTACGTTACGCACGAGCACGTTTTAACGCGCGTGTTTCGAGATTTCGAGCCTAGCTCGAGCCACGTTTAATAAATAAACGAGACAGAGAGCAAAGATGGATCATTGTTGAAATATGAATCACGTTTCGTCGAGTTTTTCCATGAAGAGCAAACTTTGATTCCGTGAACGAGGAGGAGGATAAAGCCACGATCGAGAGGAGGAGGCTGTTGGAAGTTTGGAAAATAAAGGAAACGCTTCTGTCGCGCAATCACCGGGATCTTGGGATCCCTAGGAAGAGGCAGACGCGGCTGGAACAAAAGTGGATGGCGACGTTGCTTCGAATACATATCGCGAGGCAACTTCCCGTCTCGAATAACAGCCAAGCAGATTGCTCGTGCATAATTAAGGGAACGACGTTGATTTCGTGGAGAATTCATGGAGAGAGAGAAAGAGAAAAAAAAATGGCACCGATCCCTATCTCGAGAGATTGCTGAATTTTCGTTCAAAGAATCGTCAAACGAACGAGCCTCGATTCGATTACCAGGATTTTAAACCATCCTATGTGCATAAAAATTTGTTCGCGAACGATTTAAGGGACAAACGCGAAAGAATTTTTCATTAAATCGAGAAGAAGACGTACAAACGTGAAAGAAAGGGGACGTCAATTAGAGATGAAGATTTCAAGAAATGAATACAAATACGAGGGATTAAAGGATGTTGAAAGTATGTAGTTGGGATATAGGTATAGGCCGATGGGGGAAGTATCGCCTTGACGAGAGCGCACAGAGATTAAACCAGTAAAATGCAAGTGCCCATAAAACCGGTAAACGCTGCGCCCTCATCTCCAGGGCGCCAGGACGTCAGTTTAATGACGGGAATAATTTTACTTGTGACCCGACCGAGCCGTGGCCAGGGAAAACCGGTTCCGCTACCGCAATACGTCAATGGCGCGCCAAGCCAAAAATATGAGATATTCGTGACAATTCTCGAAAACAAACGATTCCTTCTTCCACATCTATAAAATGGACTTTATTTCTTTTACGAGTGTCAAACGTATCGATGATTAGATTTGGAAAAATCCAATCGGCGAGATATCGTTTCGTCGCGCATGGTGGATTATTGTTTGTTCGTAATAATCATTGTAATTTTATTATATTATATTCGATGAAACGGGAGAGGATCGTAAATCAGAAATATATCACGATGTTTTATCGAGGATCGGCGGGGGATTTCGAATTAAATTTCCTCGAATAAAAACAACGTTGCACGTGCTTCAACATCTGATTTGCCGTTGTTGATGAATCGAAACATCGGCAAATCGCGCACAATCGCGTGACAGAAACCCGGTAAATCGGGGATCACTGTGGATTAACCGACATCCCCTTGCGTGTAATTCGACCCAGGACCGAATCAGCCGGCTCGCCGTTAAACTTCCACGAAAATACCCGAAGATCCGAATCTATGCTTGATTCGTCGCTTTTCGCCTATTTTCAAAATTCAATTATTCGATGAACGAAAAGAGAGAAAAGAAAATCGAACGATATCAAATAAACGAATTCGTCGCACGAGAGCAAATCACCGAACGGAGATAAAGTATTTCCTCCAGCTGTTTTGACACGATGATCATTAGCGTAATCGAGCGAGAGGCGCAGAGAGAGAGAGAGAGAGAAAGCCGATAAATCAGAGATCGGTGGAGATTAGCCGACATTCGGTAGGCGCGATTCGGTGTTGGAGCGAAAATCGGGCAACGGACCGAGGCTGCGTAAATATACATGACTCTCGGTAACCGTGGCCGCGTGTACGCGACAAACATCAATTCCATTCGCTGCTTATGCCGCCGGTGAGAATTCTCCTCGCGTATCGGGCATCAATGCCACGTGTAATACCGGCAGAAATACGTACATTGGGGCCGCGTAATCGAGAGCCGGCATTAATGCCCGAATCGATCATACAAGCTATCGGTATTAAGGAGTAAATCATTTGCCTTGGCCGATGTTGGCGGTGGTGGTGGTAGCGGTGGTGGTTATGGTGGTGGTTGTGGGAATGGAGGTGGTGGCTGGAAGCGTTAGAAAGTTGTTGCCGGGTTGCTCGTGCACTACCACCGCCGCTGTACCAAGTAGCAATTGCCGCTCATTTGTCAGCCGCGCCACTGAAATATCGTGGCTGAAATAGAGGCTGCGCGGCAAACCAACCGCGTTTCCTACTGCCTACTAGTAGTAGTATCGGTCACTTTACGCTTTGATCACCATCCTGCATCGTACACGAATTTCCTTAATGGTAACGCCGTTTCACGAGCTAGCGTGCATCTGGGTAGGGAGAGTAGGGTTCGATAAGGGGTATTAAGGGGTTGCCTTCAGCTTTTAAGGATTTAAGGATCGATCGGGAGATTGAGTTTGGCTGGATTTCAATGATGAATTTTATGTTAAAAATCGTTGTTGCTTTTTATGGCAAAGCGATATTTTGCAAGGAGATGATTGTTCCAAGTAAAAAAATCTTTTGGGTATTCGTAATTGAAGTAATTATTCGAGCAATATTTCTCTTCTATAGCGATTAGTATTTTTCAGAGTTTCCTAGATTATTTCCCCTCTTTTTTTCCCCCCTTTCTTTTCGAGTTCCCCACCGACGCTCTCCTCTATCCTTCTTATTTTTCTCATTGCTCTTTCACATTGCGTGTATTCCTCGAGTGCCTTTTGCCTTGAGCCTACTTTGACCAAGTCCTTATACAACTCTAATCCGTAGACAACTCTCCACAGTACTGAAGAGGTCGAAGGATTTACGGTCGAGGTACCGCGCGCTCTTCGAGCAAAAGTGAGAAGGATAATGCAAAGGGGGAGAAAGAGAGAGAGAGAGCAAGAAACCCAAATGCCGAGTACTATCGCTTCAACTAAAAGGCATTACTGTATCCTAAGAAGCATTTATTCAGCCACTCGTTTACTTTAGTAAGTAGCTTTATCCCCTTTGTCGAAAAACCACCATTTAATGATAGATCGCTACTTCCATTCGCGATATTCGGTATAAATAGTATTACGTATAAAACAATTTTTTTTTATATATATATCTTTCCAACAAATCCTCGTTCATCGAGTTTAAAAGCCAATTCAAAGTTTAAGATCCACTTTGCGATTTTTCTACGATAAATTATCGTGCCCTGTCACGATTTTGTTATTCGTGACATTGAAAAATTCACAGCGCTATGACAAATGTTACGAAGGAGCACGTCGTGTATCGAAACGTGTACGAGGATCTCCGAAATCGGATCTCCGCTAGCTTCCATTCCTTCGCGTCCAGGTAAGAACACGGTGATGGCATTTCGTTCAATGGAATTCCAGCGTCGGGTTCTTGGACAGCAATTTGCCAGTTGCGTTCGGATTTCGCGAATTCCTAGCCCGTGTATCGGGCCAAGAGGTAACCGCCATAGTCGATAGGTATAAAAACGAGTCGCATAGACGCACGGACCACCCCACGTGATCCACACGATTGCCAACACGATCGTCGTTAGCGATCTAACCATGGGGCGTCAATCTTGCAAATATACATATATATATATACACACGTATATATCCGCGCACGGATAACGTCGTTGATTCATCGGGTGATTCGGAATCCGAATTATAGCGCGCGTCCACGATGAACAGTGACACGACGCTGATCGCTGGCGCACTCGTAAAACACGGGAGGAGAGACGATCGATCGTTTGTCTTGGTTGATCCAATTGCAAATGGAAGGCAGGGGCTTCACGAACTGTCGGACGTTCCCATAAATAGCGGAGGTCGCCCTTCGCGCCACCGACGTCGAAAAAAAAAGGAAAAAAAGAAAAAAGGCGAAGAAGAGCGATAGAAATAAAAGTATGGGACGTCAACGGTGGAAAGTTGGCGAGGCAAAACGGCTCGTTTTCAGGATCGATTGTTTGTCCCGTTTGATCCAATTTCAATCAGGATTTCGTTGCTCGGGAATCATTTATCTTTCAAAGTTCCACTCCAGTTAACCGATAACATGAATTTCGACGACGAGACCCGTGTTCATATTTTACTTTCCGCGCGATACTTTTAATCAAGCCGTTTTTTTCTAATCCGCGAGTCGCCGCTCGCCTCGAGAACAATGTTTCAATTTCAACCAGTTCAAAGGAGAAGAAGATTAATTGAAAGAAAGAAAGGAGGGAAGAAATTGGCTATACGACGAATAGACAAATTAAGGAGAAGGATAAAAGAGAGATGGACGAAGGAATGTTCGTTCGAAAGTTTTCGATGGTTTGTAATAACTGCGTGTGCGTGTAACGATACAGGAAAATTCCCACAAACTTGGCGCGGAGGATTGATCGGCGTATATAACTTAATAACGGCTATCCAAGTTGGGGAAGAGCATCCGAAAGTGTAGCCCGAAGCGCGTAGCTCTCGGGCGTGGAATCCGCGGATGTGGCCGCTCGCCGGGCCACGTAGGGATACGCGGCGCAGGCACGCACATGGGAGGCGAGGGAACTAAGTCGGAAGGGTTATGATACGCGTGTCAAATTTGGACGGGGCCCCGAGAGACCGCCCACGCGGGCGAATGGAGCGGAGTGAAAAGCAGCTCTGCCGCGATCGGGGCCCAAGCGGCTCCTCGGTTAATTATCGTACCTACGCCACATTCGTGCGCGTAAATCACTTGACGATGCCTTCAGACGTGAGATGTTTCCTCCTTCCCTCCCTTCTTTTTCCTTTTCGCCTTCTTTAACTTCAACGCTGATTCCGATCCCCCCGCTTCGTTACTCCAACTCGTTTTATTTCTCCCCATGTCTTAACCCCTTTTCGCGAGCAGCCTATCCTCCGTAGAATCCTCTTCTCCCCCGAGACCGAAAATACCACCTCCCCCACCGAAAAGACGCATTTCTCTCCCGCGCGCGCGGCGCCCTAAAATATGAAGGGGCCCGAAGTTAATACGGCATTTAATCGAGGATGTGTAGGCACAACATCGTGGCGTAGCGTGACGGAGGGCGCGAGTGGACACGGGGAAATGGAATAGCCGTGTGTACACGGATAATAAACACGCGTGTGTATGCCGGGCATCACGGCTAATTATGAAATATTGCGGGGGCCATCGGCAGACCACCGCCGGCTCCGAGCCGTCCACGCGCGTGCGACCTCGCGAAACTTGCCCTATGGCCCCGAAATCCAACCCGCGCAACCACGAGTCGCCGCTTTTTCACCTGACCGTTTCTCTTTTCGAAAACGCGCTTCTCGCCCCCTCCCTCCGCGCGCTCCGCTTCCTTCTCGGAAGGAACTATTCGCCTCGACCTCCTGCCCGAATACTTTCCGACCCAAGATTCCGGACCAGCCGGGAATTATTGCCGGATTAGCCACCTACTTCGTTCCCCTCACCGATATTTATTAGACTGGCGATAACGAAAAAACCTCCGTGCTTTCCGATCCTCCCTTCCTTTCTCTTTTCCATCCGCCTCTTCTCACGCTACCAATAATAAAACTCGGTGCGCCTCGCCCCCTCCTCTTCTTCTGCGACCGGTGATTTAAACGGGGCCGCAAATTATCGAACCGTCCCTTCACGGTTAATCAGAATTGTTGCTTGAAAAATCGTTAAAAGCTCGCCCGATAATTTACACCTTCGTGCGTTTCGCCTTCTCCCACCCCTTTTCTTCGTCCACGCGCGTGTGTTCGCGATACGAAGAAGCGGCCTTTATAACCTTGTGAATGGTGCACCGTGCGGAAGAATGATCGGTAACGTCGCCGTGGAATCTCGTTTGCGTGCGTGAAACGCTTCTCCCAGGGAGAGGACCGTTTCGCGGAACGAATTTGATTTAACTCGTATCGCGCGCACGCTTTATGGCCCCGGCCGAACTTTCGGGGATAAAGTCGGATAAAAGCAGCAGAGGAGCAGTTGGATTCGTCGCAATTCTCTCGCTGCCCTTTTCGACCACTGACAACCGTAGTAATGTAACGTTGTAATTGACCGGATTGAATGGAATCGCCGTTTCTCATTCCCCTCCCCCCATAACGATTTCCAAACCTTCGATGGAAAATGTGCTGCATTTGCGACGCAACGTCAATCTTTAGATGTATCGTACGATCATTTGTTATTTACTTATTTTCTTTTTGTCACATTTTTATTTTGTGGCGAATATTTTTGAATATGTTCCACTGAATATGCAAAAATTATAAATGGACGAAGAAAATAAGGAGAAAAGCAATCGAGAAGCAATTAGAAACGAAGGGATTATTTCAAGGATCCAACGTATTTGTTACTTTTTAAAAGCGCGATTTGCTGTCAACGTGCACGCAGAATTGTTCGGGAAGAGATGAAGTATTTGACGAGTGAAAAATTTCAAGAACATTTAAAATTATATTCGTTGAAAGCGTGGTGACTTCTTGCACGAAAAATCGACTGATATTCGTACATCGAGCCTGTTTCTGTTTGGGCACGCAAAAAGGAAAAACGATGCACCTGCAAAGTGCAGCTGCACTTGCGAGAGAAACGAGGTCGTAGGGACATAATCCTTCTTATACCGTTCAACTTTTTATCCCCGACACTTTTTTCCGTCATCAAGCAAACAAGAGATACGATTCGCGTGACCGTCTGCGGTGTAAGGATCTTTACAATGGAAACTGCACGGGCCGCCGCTGTTGAATATTAACGACCTCGTCCAAATGACGGAGATCCTCCGTTCAGAACGCGTACAAAACACGTCGGGCCGCATTTTTCCCCTCCTCCGCGCCTTTTCATTACCGCGACGCTTCATCGTTTAAAATAATGTACGCGAGTGTTTGAAAATACGCGGCCAACATTGTTGGCACAGAGAAATTAAACATCCGAGAGATGCAAAGCCCAACTGTGGAATCAAAGCACCGATTCACGCTTTTGTTTCGTAAATCGTAACAATATACTTCTCCTTTCTTCAGCGTTTCTTCCTTGCCGCGAAAAAATTGCCACGACAACGCAAGGACTGCTCATCGTGATACGAGTTTTAGTTTTAAAAAGAACAAAGTCGTAACGAGGAAGTCGTGCTTCTAAAGATTCCAAATGCAATGATATTCTTGGACGGATAGGTCAGATTCGTTTCGCTCGATTCCCTACGAATCTTCTGTAAAACACGTCCTACCGTTGGCAAAACTTTCCTCGACCGTTTCATATATCTCCGCGCAAGAATCTTCTTCGTCTTTAGAGAGCGGCTTAACCACTCTCTGGTGGCTTTTCGAAAACGTAACGCGGCGCGACCGCAGAGCGTTCGTTTGTGCGACACCGCGGCGACGTGTACAACGCGGGCCAGGTACGCGCCGCAAAACCGCAGGTGGCGCGAAATTTTCGGCGAGGAGTATTACTAAGTAATTTGTTCCCTCTCCTGTGTTAAAGTCTGCGGCGTAGAAAGAGGGATCGTCGTCGGGCATAAGCCGCAATACTATAATCTCGTTCGTCCTCCCTCTCTCTCTCCGTGAAACGATAGACGAAGATGAGGAAGGAAGGAAGGAGCGATCTCCCTACCCCCTTTCATGACCACCATCGACGACCAAGAGTAAAGTAATTAAAGCGGACAATGTCTTACACGCGGAATTAAAAAGGGGCCCCTCCCCCTCCGGGTAGCGAGAAATACGATACGCGCGAGTTAATGCACGCGAGCTCGTCTCTATCTCGCGTGCCTTTATTTCTAACGGCAAGTCTTAACTTCTTGCCGAGTTATTACGCGAATTTCGCGCACGGTTGTGCGTGCATCGAGGCGCGTGTCGGATGAAAAGCTGTTGGATGGATTATTGGACGGGCAGTGACAAAAATCTGACGAACGAGGGGGGATCGCGATCGGGCTATGGAACATGGAAACGCTATCAAAACCGGGACCACCGAGCGCCGATTGGTTTAAATCGGTTTTCAGGGGAATATCGATGGGAGCGTCTCGAAAGAATTGTCCCGCCAGCGTGTTTGAGAACGTTTAGAATTGCAGATTAACCGCGTTTTTCAAGGAGGGATGATTAGGATCGCTTTTGATGGAATATCTCTGATGGTCGCGAAGAATTTTTTCAAAGTAAAACGGGTATCGAAAAGGTATTAGGACTTAGAAGGAAGAGAAAAAATTGATTGATTTGAATGGTCATCGAGACGTTAATCTCCGATAACGGTAGCAAAGACACGGGTTTTCGAGGTGTTCCATAGAATACCGTATGAAACCGAGTGACATCTTTTCAATTTCGACCGATAAACCGGTCCAACGGTGGGTCCAAGGGATAAACAAGTTTTTTGGTCCCGAAACGTCGGTGCGCAATTAAAACCGGGCTTAAGTCTTACCCGAGTGACGTTAATCCTTGATAATGGCCGGCTAGGACATGGCTCGCGAGATCTTTCAGCAGAGCACGAATCGGGTAATGACCGGCTGCGACGTGTTTCGTCTTCCTTAAAATCGGCCCAATTTAAAATGCGATAGAATCGCGTAAGATCTCGATCCACGATCTTGATATCGATTTCGATTCAATTTCTCCATACTTTGGTACGATGGAATAATAAAAGTCAAGATTAATCGCGATATTTTCCTCGTCTCCTGTGATATTTTTCTTCGCCAATTGTCAAAATTATCTCGAGCTTCTTTTTATCCAGCTTCTTCGTCGTCACGATCGTAATTATAATCGAAATGGTTGGAACGCGGATAACGGTTTCGCGATAAACTCCATTGGCGTTCCATTATTGTCCCCGATGTCCATCCCTCTCGCAATTACAGACGCGTCTACCTGCGAATACGAAGCAATGGTACAGCCGAGGTACAGGCCGAGAGTCATAGAAGACTCGGTGTCGTCGGCACTTTCATCTCAATCGACACACTGGCGCAGGGATAAAGACATAAAACGTAACGGGCGTCCGTGAAGAGAGTGCATAATGGTTAGCTCGCGCTTGGACGAAACGATCGAAAACCGATCGACGAGAAAGAAGAAAGAGAGGAAGAAACGGAGGAAGGAAGGAAGGAAGGGTTGATGCACGCAACGAACGATCGAAGGGACGCCGAAGCGATCGAGCAAAAGATGGTTTCGTCTCTTTCCACCTTTCTCCTCCGACCGCTTCGCCTTCCCTCTCCCTTTCATTTCGCTTCTTCCTGTCGACCTGCTTCTTTCCTTCCTCCGCGTCTCTTCCCGTTTCTTCGTTCGCGATGCGACGATGTGTGTGGTCCATCGTGGCAGCCGCCAGGGTCGACTCGCTAATAACACCCCCCCGGCCCTTCCGCTCACCTTCCCCCTCCCTACTCTCCATTCTCTTCCATCCCTGACCCGTCCTCCTCCTCCTCCCCATCATCTCCTACTCTCGCCCGATGCCGGCCAACGAAAAGGGTAAAAAGGTACCAAAGATTCAGAACCCGGCCCGCAAATCGTCTTCTATGAATGCCTCCACGAGGAGAAGGCTCGCTCTCCCGTGGCTTCCACGCAATTCGTCATCCTCGTCCTACCTTCCGATCTTCCACGTTCATGCCCTCCTCTCCTCCTCGTCCTCCCCTTTTCCTTGGCCGCGTGAGAGGGGCCCGCGATCACGCTCCTTCCCCTTTTTACAACGCGCTCGAAAACGCACGAACGCGCGTCCGCTTGTCGAGCTAGCGAATTTTTCGCATTCTATCGCTTCATTATAAAGGCCGGTCCCTTGCACCGGCTCCCGATTTCGGGGGATCGAGACGCGACACTGGCCACGCAGTCGGATCACGCCGTCCTTTTAGAATGTACGAACCTGTTCTCGGATCCCCTTTCCCCTTCCGACCGCGTGCAACGTCGAGAAGTTCTCTCTCTCTCTCCTCCACCGTCCCTTTCCCTTCCTTTCCTTCTCTTCTTGATCGTACGTCTTGAATCCGCGTGGTATCGACGCGGCTCACGATTTTGCCATTTTTCTACGAATCCTTCCAGGTTTCGACAAAATATTCCTCGCTATACGCTATCCGTGTACTTGATTTTAACGTGTGTATTCGAACATGTTTTTGTAAATTGCAACTTGGGAGAGGGATAAAGGAGAATTTATCCTTGCAACGATCGATCAACGTATAAATTTCCCTCAAAAGTCGTAATTAGAAGTATATATAACAGGTTGAAAAATTTAGCAACAAATTGGCCGTGGAATCGTATAAATTTACATGGGGCGCCGAGCCGCCGATGGTCACTATAAGTCATTTCGCGCGGGTAGTCACGGTTGTCTGCCAATTCTTGGCCTGCGCTGCCAACCAACGAATTATCTATTCGCAAATTAAGGGAGGAGAAAAGAATTATGGCTGCTTAAAAGGTTGGCCGTTTCACGAGGGCCATTTCTTCTTTATCGTTTCGCACGGGCATCGTATCCACGTAAGCGCAAAGTAATAATCGATTGTTCGCCTCTCCCTTAAAACGTCGAGAATTTACGTTTCGGGTTTTACGAGACGCTCCTCCTGTCAGCTTCCATCTCCTGGAATCTCTGACTCGACCGATGTCGAACGAAACGGGAAAGGAAAGAATATATACAATGTGCTCCGCCGACTATTCCATCCAGAATCGAGCGCGAAACAAAATTTTGAAATTGAAATTTACTGCCCCGAATTCGTTATTTATCGGCCACTCGAGCTTCCGTTTTGCCAACCCCTCCCTGCCCCATAACGCGTCTACGTAAAACCGCCTATATAGAATCGTTTTTTACGGGTTTACAGGTTTAATAATACCGATGAATTAAATTAATGATCCGCGATACGAAATGGGCGATCGTTCACAGGATACACGTGTTTCCGTTGATTCTCGATTTTCTTTCTTTCGGCAATTTTCGATCGATTCGTTCCTCCGTCGAGAGTAATTGACGCAAAATTTCAATCATATTGATTGCGCCGCCGATTTAAATCCCGAACACTCCGGCCCGCACACTCGCCTCTTTTTTTAAGTCATTAGTTTTTGAAAGCCATTAGATTTTGATTCGGGGTAGCCAATTGCAATAACCGTCCCGTGACTGCTATCGATACTCTGTCTGATCTTATTGCATGTCTCGCCTCGTGGATTTACGTGGGCAAGTTGGGCGGAGTCATCACCAGTGGTTCTCCGCTTGTTCGCGCCGAATCGGGCGTCCAAATATTGTTCTCCATTTTGATCAAACGAATCTCAAAAAATCTTCCATCGCTTCGTCCACATTTTCCGCAATTTTTCCAATAACGATCGATTATTAATCGGACTTTTAAAACTGGTAATTTTACGAAACGAGATTTTTTTTCTTAATGTTCAATCGTTGAAAATTTATTCGTAGATACGCAACGTTTCGTTGTCGCGCATCTTTCCTCCCGGATAACGTTGAAGAAAAGAAAAGAAGAAAATATTACAACATCGAGTTACGTATATACTTCAGTTTTAACGCAAAAATCCGCGAAACAGTAACTTCAAACGGTGTCAATCGAAAAGTAAATATAAAGCTGCACAGCAGGATTTATCAACGATCCCGTATATACATATATCTCCTCCCCCATGCTTCTCTCTCTCTCTCTCTCTCTCTTCTATTTTCACAATGGCGACAAGTGCGATCTGCGCGAGTCCCATCGTTCTATCAGAGAAACAAAAAATGTGTTCGAACGTTTCGAAAGGATGCGTTTAGAAAATGAAAAACGTGAAAAAAAAACAAAAACAACGATGGAAATAAAAACGAGATCAACCGTGGGAACAAAGAGAGAAGAGCGGAAAGAGAGAGGAGGATGGAGGCGAATTCTGGGCTTCACGCGGCGAAGTCGTTCATCCCGACGCTATCGTTCGATTCTCGCTCGTCGTACTTTGTCATCATATCTCGCGTTTAACGATTTGTCCACGCATCAGATTCCAGATCCTCCCTCGCTCTCTCCTCGGATCCACTGTCTATCATTTTTCCACGTGGCCCTGTTTCCACCCGTCCCTCGCCGAGACGAGCGTGCCATGCCCTCCAAAAAGCCATCGTTAGAGCAATATTTTCGCGCAGATCGCCGCGCACCGCTCGCATAAAAAAGCAAAAACCACCTCGTGTGTGTCTGATGGCGCGAACAATACCTGCCGATATCGATATCCCGGTAAAATCGATAATACGTTTCCCTGGAACCGATTGAACAGAGGCCGACCTTTCTGATCCCTCACTTTTATCCCTTCTTTCGATGGTAACCCGAACTACTGATGATCCCGTCGTAGTACACCACCCCCCCTCTGTCGCTGATAAACCACGTCCGTCCAAACAAATTATTTTCTCTCCATATCTCCGAATATAGAGGCCGTATTTTCGATTCTCCCGTTCGACGATGACGATTAAATCAGCGTATAACCATCGATCCTGAATTTGAATTGCAATAGAAGTCGATTATTCGAGCCTTAAAACGGGGGCCTTAAAAATTTCCAAAATCCCAATTTGAATTATTATTTAAATATTCCGAATTGGAGATCTCGAATTACAAGATTTGCCCGAATTCCGACGAGCGAATTTCAATTATTTCGCTCACATTCGATCGTAAATTTCATCGAACGTTAGACACGTCAAAAGCAGACGCGCGCAGGGATAGAATGTGCATTACGTAAACCCTGGACGGATTCGATTGATAGAATACTCTTGGCAAATATGCCCTCGTACAAATGTACACGCAGGGGCGAAACGAAGTACTTTACCTTTTCTCTCCCACCGGTTTACCTTGGTGAGCCAAACGACACACTTACGGCGGCCGTTTCTCGCGCAGTCGGACAAAAGCCGGCGCACGGTATAAACACCGATATCTTACACCGTCTACCGATCTAGTCCAACGGGTTAAGGCGCGTGGCCGAATAAAAAAAAGGGGAAAAAAGAAAGAAGAAGAAGAAGAAGAAAAATATCCAGGTGCGCACCGTTGTTGTATCGTTCGGCTCTTTAATAATTGGACAGGTGGACCTTGTAAGTGACCGGTAAAGACTGGTATTTTCACGCACGATTAACGCGATCGGCGCGTGCTACCACGAGGCTCGAATCGAGGGCACTTTAAGCGCGCCTATTATTCTCTTCTAGGCTGCAACCCACTGACACCGGTACCGACTAAGCTCGACGTATTTGGTAACGTTTCAAGAGTTATATATACGCGTTAGGATAACGATTTATACGGTGCGCGTTGAGGAAAAGGAAATGCAATTTTGTTGATTCGCTTCGTCGTTTAGAAATAAAACTTTGGTGCAAATTCGAATTATTTATCGCGTATTTAGGTATGTTTCAACTTGGATCCGATGTAATCCTTTCCCCACAAGTTGAAATTTATGCTCGCTGTAAGGGAAACTTTTATTATTATTATCTTTATTCGAAGTAATTACGTGTCGCAACTTGTTAGCAACTAGTTATTTGATAATATATCTCTTTTCTTTCGTCTGTCAGAATTGAAAATTATAGCGTATTTGCATATTTTGAAGAATTCCTTATTAAGTAAGTTGATATTTATGAAAGGAATGGGTTTTTCTATTCTCTTGTGTTAGCATCGCGTTTAACTTTATCGATTTAACTTAAAAGAACGTGGTATTGCATCATAAGTTTCATTTTTATCATGGCCATTATCGTCATTATGATTTTCAACCTCTTTCCTTCAGATTCCATTTTTGATCAAATTATTCGAATTTACAAAAAAAATTTTCTTGAATTGGAATTAAAATAAGGAGACACATTCGAACAAATAGAGAATAATAAAGAAGTGTAATAAGTTTAAAAGCTTATTTCTTCCATTATGTAAATCTTATTTCTCTCGATATTGAAAAAGAAAAAAAAAGAACGTATCGAGCATTCCTTATAATTTGGTTGCGATGAAAAGCGCTTTTTAGTACACCGTTCTTCCATTCTTTCTCTCTTTCTTTTTTTTTCTTTTTTTTTTTTTTTTTTCGTTACCATTAACGTGTGCGACATGTGTTCCTTTTCACTTGAAAAGCGCGAGCTTTGTGCTTTTGACGCGAAATACGAAAGAAGAAAAGCGGTAATTACTATAGCAAAATTTCGTTGTAATTTTACCGCAAGAAAGAGCGAAAGAAATATTATTCATTATTAAATCTGATTGCTGGGGAACCATGAATGAACAAAAGCCCTACGTTATTGTACGCGTACTTTATGAAAAGAGTCATTGTCAAATTTCGATCGAGAAAATCCAAAACTTTTATACGTTGGAATTATAATGAGAAATACTATTGCAAACGTGAAATCGTCACTTCTAATTTCAATTTTTATATTTTAAAGACAAATAAAAAAAAAGTACATAATTATATATATATATATACTCAAGGTGTATGGAACGAATCGAGGAGTTGAAGGAGGTTTTAGACTGGAAAACCATGGAATGATGAACGAGGAGAAAGGTGGCGGAGAACGATCACGAGAGTGACGCGCGATTATTAAAGAGTTAGTTTCAAGAGTGACACCGCGCCTCATTGCTTATTCAGGCTGCATACTTTATTAGGCTGGAACGAAGACATACGCAGCAAGATTATGAGTCGGTCTCATCCTTGATGGCGTTAAAGGAAAGGACAACGACGAGGAGGACGCGAAGGAACGGAAGGAAACGCGGGGAAGAAAGAGAGAGGGAGAGGTGGGGAACGCTAACGAGGGAAGGAGGGCGAAATGGAAGAAAGAGAGGATAGGAAGAACGAAAGGACAGAGTTGGGTACACAGCCGAGTTGCAAGGGGGTAACTCGGATACCTTGTACAGAGCTACTGGCGTTTAACTTCTAATTGAATTGTGAATCCCAATGCTGGAGCGTTGGTACAGAAAGACCCGGCAGTTAAATCAACTGTGTGAGCCGTCTAATTGAATTATCAATCCCGGTATGGCGGTGAAGAAGGAAAAACCTCAGAAAGATCCGTGATCGAGATAACGAGGTTAACGCGTGGCAACGATATATATATATATATATGAACCCGCGCTATTGAATTCGATACACACGTGGATTCAACGTGGATCAAACGTCACCTGTTGTAAATTAAACGAATCGAAGAAATGGCCATCCTCGAACGATAAATTTAAAGCGCGATTAAAGCGTATTACGATTGACGTGTAAAATTGAATTTCTTATCTATCGGAAATGTTCAGCTTATACGTTGGGATGATATTTTGAACGAATGGAATTTTTTTTATCGCCAACGACTTGATGTAATGTGACGGAGTATGATCGATAATCATATCCGAATCGAGATCATTTTTAAAGCACTTGATTATTTATTAGTTCTCCTCGTGATGACAAAACTTGTCGTTTCGATCTCATTGCTAAGTCGTAAAATATACCTCGAGATAGATCTTATCGTGCGAGAGGCGCTTTGCTCGAGGTAAAATTGAAGAGATATCGGAATATTCTTTTTTGAAAATAAACGAAAAAAAGTATAATCGTTAAGAAAAGCGAGCAGATCGAACAGCTCGAATAATTAGCCGCGTGTTACAAAATTTGACGCGGCTGTACGTGTATCGGTCGCGTCCCTATTAAATTATCGAACAGACGTAGACGCGAGCTTTTGTGGAAGGGATACACGTGGAAAGCTACTATAATTGTAGTAACTACGGCTGCTGAAATGAAGTTCAGCTTCAATTTACGATCGAATGCTGAGTTACACACACCGTCTGGCGGCCGAATTGGAACCAGGAACAACTTACGCTTCCAGGTAATTAATCAAATCTGTGTGCGGCGGCGACAGGTAAACTTTAATGAACGAACAATACGGCGGTTTCTGTTAAAATCTCTTAACCGCAAATATGCTCCCAGAAACAAGCGTACAATACCCTAGAAATTATCGGCTAAAGCAGGCAAACACCCTCCTTCCCTCCTCTTCCTCTTCTGTGCGGCATTCCGATCGATGATTTTGTTGTTCCCTCGTTTCGAAGGGAAATTACAATATTCGCCTGATACCGTAACTTTCCCCTTGATCCTCCCTTTAAATATGAAGGGAGCGGTGAAAATATCGTACAGGTAATGATATTACTTCGCGATTAATTAAAACGGATGAAAAACGGTTGAATCGATATTATCACGCTGCGTAGACTGCTATCTTTCTCGTAAATATTTGTCAACTGTCGATTGGGATCGGAACTCGAAGAACGTATCATCTTTCCCCGGCACGAAATATTGCTAAAATTAAGCATTGGTTTCGTGATGAAATTAGCAATCGGTTGGGAAAGGATAGGGTAAGGAATTTCTTCCATTAACCGTTAAAGTTGTGACGGGAGGAAGAAAGGCGCGATATTCCAGGATATTCCAATATTTTATTGCACGGAATAAAATGGCGCAAGCTGGTAATTTATGACAGTTTACCTAGCACGCTCGAGAAAGCTTTGCTGCTCGACATTTGCAGCGAGGCGAGGCGAGGCGAATTTCGTCTACGAAGCAAGACGAAAGCGACAGTCGGCGTAGGAACTATTCGCCGGCGTCGAGTTCCGCGAAACGCGCCCTCGAGACTTCGCATTCTCTCCATTCGCGTTCCTCTACCCGTGGAACGCTCGCTCCATGCGCTACCGCTTTCGAGAGCGTAACAACCGGAAACGAAGGTGGTGGAATGTTTAACGGCAGAAAGAAACTGACGTTTCGCGTATCGATCCGCGAGACGCGTGCATCGAATGTCGAATACCTCCTCTTCCTTCTTCTCGTCAACGAGAAATCGGGTTGGAAAAACGTAAACGAGGGCGTTTACAATTAAACGAAGGGAAGGGAAGGGTTATGCAAAGAAGGAGCGCGGTGGTGGATCCCTCCTCGAGCGGCATCACTTTTATTCCGCTCACGTAATCGTGTCCGCGATCGCGATTTTTTCATCTCGGGACGAAAGGGACGGTTTCTCACGAACGCCTGCCCCGTCTAATTAAGGGACCGCGAATGGCGCATAATCATCCTACTATCTTGGGATGATCCACGAAACGGGGATTTTGAAGGGGCGATGGGATGTCGAGGAACGGTCGAATCGCGATTATTTTTAATTCGATCAACGTCACCGGCCTGGCCACGCTCGAGGAAGCGTACAGCTTCCCTTTTCCCTTTTTCTGTCGCATCCCCGGTTGGGGGACCAACTCGTCCCGAGGACGGATTTGAATACGCACATGCCAAATGTCTCGGGGTCCGCGCTCTCCCGGTCCCCCGGTCCTGGCCATCGATCCGTTTGTCCAGCCTCGCTCGTGATCCCGCGGCAATAAATAAGGGGAGACGAGACGCGGTAGGACAGTCGCGATGTCGTGCGGAATGCATCGGCTTCTGTCAAACGGGCGAGTGGTGAGGAGACAACGGGCGAGGGGAGGAGAGGAGGGACGAGGTCGGGACGAGGATGGGCGACGACGCGGCGGTCCTGGAGAGGGGAGGGACGAGGAGGACGACGAGGAGGACGACGAGGACGACGACGGGCCATTGAACGGGCAGAGGAGCACGTTATACCCATCCGCTGATCCGAGTCTAGATTGCATTAAGGCTTTTCCAAAATGAGCGATCCCTTAGGTTGGGACTCGGGGAGAAAGGGGAAGAGAAAGGGAGAGGGAAAGAAAGGAGGCTCCGGTTCAGATCCTACTAACGACTCCCAAATGCGGACAAGCCGAAGGTCCAAGGCACGTAGACCTCGTCACCTTTTCGTGCTTTCGGCCGAGATTTCGTGATATCGAGCGCCGCTACGTAGCGGAACGTAGCTGCCATTTTAACGATGCAAATCATTCGAAATGCCGGATTCGAATCGCAATACCGATCGTAACGTATCTGACCTCTGAACGGAGATCGAACCCGCTATTTCAACTCGTTGCTCGAATCGAAATCGAAATGGAAATAGAAATAGAAATTTCGTGTAAGAATCCTATTAGAATTTCGTATCCGTATGATGGTAGGAGTATTCGTGGCGCGTATTTGTAGGGATGATAAGAAAAAGTGGCGCGATTATATTTCGATCGCGAAAAGGACGAAGAGGACGAAGTGGAGGATCGTGTCTCTGGTCGTTGAGCAATTTTACGATCGAGTACCGGGCTTAAAGAGATGATACTTTTGCGCGAATTTCACATACGACTGATGAGACACCGCTAACAATGCCCAGTCATACATCGAAGTCGCCAAGGACACGACGGTCCGCTGCATACAAAACGAACAGCCTCGAACGAGAACGGCGCATCGTGCCGCGACACAGGAAGAATCGAATACGATCGGGCTTTTCTTAATCATGTACCGATTTCTTATTTTTTTCCTCTCCCTTTTTTCTTTTTTCTTTTCCTTCTTTTTCCTCTCTTTTTCTTTTTTGTACGATCCCTGTGAAAAATGCCGCCTGGTTGTAAATCGTCCGTTTAGTGCGCTCTTTCGGGGAACGAAACACCGCTTGAATTCTAACAGTTTCGTTCGTCCGTTTTTCATCCGTTGCCTCGCCGTGTACCTGAGAACCTTCCACTCCGTCGAATCGAAGTGGAAAATTTAACGTGTATAAAATCCGGTTTCTTCCGGATTTTTAACTTTCGGACGGATGATATAATTAAGGGAGAATGCGCCTTCGCTAAATCGAACGAGACTGCAATAAAATGGAGGGAAAGACTGTCGTGAAATGAAATTACGGGACGCTGAGCAAGCACGTAACACTTTTCACGACGACGTATCCCTCTGAAAATCCTGCAGGAACGTAGGAATTCAGAAATCAACGTTAACGAACGGATATTGCATCAGACGGCAATCAAGGAATTAGTTTCATTAAACCGTCTAAGGGTCACTCGAACTCCGATCAGTTTGAAAATTGACACGTTTGAAAGCACGATGCGAGGAAAGAGGACGCCCCGTCGAGGACACTTCCGTGAACTTTAATCCAGCGTGTATCATCGAATTTATCGGAAGATATGTCAAATATCGATAATTTAATTACAACATATATAACGAACACGAAACACACGAATCGATCATACTCTCCGATCGAATTCCTCCTTTCCTCTTTATAGCCGGCTATTAAATACCTCGAATCGCGTAATTTTCAAACAAGTTCCCTGTATATACGTATATATTTAAAACGTGATCCTCTCTCGCGAGATTGATCATAGGAGAAAAAATTCGACGTGAAAATCGTTCGAAACGATCGACATTTAAGATGAGAAAATTTCAATATATTCGTGTTATATATTTCAAGAAGAAAGAAACAAGCTGATATCTTTCGATATATATATATACATATATACATAATCGCAGACGAGATTGACATAACCCTCGATTCTCTGGATGCAAATCCGATCGAACGAGGTGGAGGAGAATCGAACGTGAAAGGGGCGCGAAGATCGGCGTGGAGGCCCTATCTCGATTTATACTTTCCATATATCATTCCCTCTGCGTCGTAAAACGATACTTCCATGGAATGAACACGTTGCCACGTGTGACAAAGGGCCACCACTGGCGACCATTAAACGCATTACGTTTCCCGTCTACGCGCCTTCTAACACCGTGTTCCAACCAATCTTTCCCCTGTCGCGTACGCAAATACGCGTAAACGGCTGTAACTATCCGTATCCAACCGCTTACTGCTTCCTCCTCTTCTCCTCGCCAGACGAACGATCGTGGAGGAAAGAAAGAAGAAATATTCTTGCGCCTTCGATATATATTCGAATAATAAACGAACCGTGAAAATATCCAACCCTCGACTCCTGTTTCTCTCGGCGCAACCTACTTTTATTTGTTTATCCGTTGGTGGAAAGTTGGTGGAGAGAAGGAGGAGGGAGGGGAGAAGAAGAGATGGCTTCCATCGGAAAATAGACCTAGGTCGCCTGTGGGGACGGATTCATCCGGGGACACCTCCCTCCAGCGTTTCGTCTCCAAGATGAAATTAAACTTCTTTGCTCTTTGCGCCGTGGCTAAAGGTTTGTTGTTGCGCGATTTAAAACACCGGGGGGCAAACATCGATACAACAACCGATCAAAAAGTACGACAATGGGATAAAAGCCTTTTGAAAGTCGGGAACGAGAATCTTTTTAAAAAGTTTCCCGAGTTTCAGAATAATAACACCGTGAATTAATTCGTGACGATTAATTCGCGTTTGTATATTCGAAGCTTACGTCTTTTCAGAGATTTGTTTTCGAGCAGAGCAAATTCGAAAATTCATCGAACACGAGTGAAGAACTCGATTAATTCTTCTGATTGGATAATCGATTAGAGAATTATCGATTTGGAATTGTATTAACCATCTCCCGATCTTCTTCTTTTTAACCACCTTGTTCCGTCTAGAAGAGAAAATATCCCGTGTTCGGAATTCGATGGCGAAACCGGGCGACTCGGCAGGATGACTCGACCTACATTTCGCGGCAACGTCGATGCAAACACGGCTGATACCGAGAGTATTTTTGAAAATGATGGGGGGAACGAGGAGAGAGCGAAAAGAGAAAGAGAGAGTCGGGAGACGGGACGATCGAACAAGTGAGTCTGTCTCTCGTGTGCACACGCACACACGCGGGCCAGCGCTCGTTAAGCGCAGTGCGATTCCTCGAGATATCGTGCCGGCTTTAAATCAAGTCCGTCTGCCTCTCAACTGCTGACTGACTTTGAGCCAAGTCCACGGGCGTATACGTAAAACAAAAGAATCGTTAACGTCCACCGCGACGACGATGCACGTGGAACCGCGGCGCATTCAAATGAGCTATTGGCCATTGCAAAAATGACGACGAGAACGAGAGCGACGGCCAAAACACGAGAAGGAAATCGAACCTGATTCGACGAGGAGAAACAAACCAGGCTTCCCTCGCCATTTTTTGTTCCTGAGTTTCGATTGTTCGATGAAACCTCGATGCGTGGACTTTCCGTGAATTTCTGTATATTAATTACGTAACGGATACGTAACGGAGCCAATGTTTTCAATGTTTTCTTTGTGTGGGTGTGGGTGCAGCATGGATTACGCGAAATTTCGTAATTGCGGATAACGATATGAAATTCAATATTTTTCTTATATTTTTACTTTTTGTGTGGATGTAATTATAAGAGATCACGTGTTTTCAAATATTTGGAAAGAATCGAATATTGGATTTTGTGAACACTTTCGGAATAATCACCGTGAATAATTGAATGACTGAGGAAGGAAGTAAAATTTCGGGTATCGTTTTATTCTTTATTCGAGCGAAGACCACTCACAAGACCGTTCGACTTCAATCGATAAAATACCATTAATATATTTGACAAGTTTAAAAAATACCTACCATCTTTTCCTGCCCTTTCCTGGTGGTCCGCGCACCCTGAAATTACCTTATAAAAGATCGCGGAGAACGTGCAATGAATTAACATTTAATCAAGCTATATCTAAATGCTTTCTCAAAGAGCACCGTATCTTTAATCGGGTTATAGAAGTAATTGCCTTAATAGCCGCTCAATGACCGTTTATTTTCGATCGTAAATTAATAGAAAGATGACACGGCGGACACGTTCGACAAAGTTGTTCTATAAATTGTTAAGATTTACGCGTCAATTAATAGGGTTTGGGCAATACGGTTTAATCGAAATCAGTGTTCGCGCGATGATCGCCACGCATTTAAACAAGCTGTCGGCCGAGGTGGAAAATCAATGGTAAGAAGAGTGTCGCGGCCACCACTTGGCCGCCACGGTGTTGCGTGGACGCGATCCGACGAGAAATGAGACCGGTTTCTCGATGAGGCGAGCTACGTGTGTCCACTGTTCTTACAATAAATTTTAACACGGTACTATTATGTCGGGGATTAATAAGGATCTACATATCATTTGCTCCCTTGTTGTTTCTGATTCCTTAGTTATCACGATTTAATCACCGAGAATGACAGTGAGAATATCATTAAGATGTTTTATTTATCGAATCAAAATTAAATTGTTGGATGTATATTATAATTATAAATTGAGAATTGCATTAAGCGAGCATTAAAGCTATTTACTCGTCGCGAATTCGTGTTTGTGAATTAAAATACAAATCATACGTAGAAATTAATCATCAATCAGATTATGATGCTGAATTTGAAATTTTCATGAAAAGAAAACACGTAATTTTACTATTCATTTTAATAAAATCGATAATCAGGGTGCTTCGCCTTTATCAAGAAACAAATTTCTTAATGCTAATTGAAATAAATATCGAGAGAATTTCGTAACATGTATTCGCTTATCACGAGCAAAATCACTTCCTTCTCCTCCCGTAAACACACGTAAATCTATCTAAGGGAAGCATCAGTTCCGGTGAAAGACAACGTAATGCCTGGGAGAAAGAGAAGAAGGGAAATCGATCCGCTAATTGCGGTTAAAAGGGATCTAATTTCACGGGCATCTTCTTCCATCTATTGCCGATATTCCTTCGATAAAAGATCAACGAATCTGCCCACCCTCGGCAAGCAATTGACGCGAGCCGTATCTCGCCTGAAACGGACGGAACGCGTGATGGTTGGTCGCGAAATCAAAAGGCGCGCATTACCACAGCTGCTTTGAAGTTGCATCGAGTCGAGATCGATCTTCGAGAAACTCCATTTCTCAAGGACGAGGGCCACGCCATCCCCGATGCGGGGATAAAGGGAAACGGACGGGCAACAGACGGTAGAGATTGGTATTTCTCTTAGCGGGTAACGACGTGTTTCAAAAACACGCATCTAGCGCGGCTACCGTGTCGGTAATTGGCAGGCCGACGGGGGAGGGGAGGACAGATGGGTGGCCAAAAGGTCACGAGGATAGGTGAAAACGTCTTGAAAAAGCGCAAACGTATAAAGCGTTCGTTGATGGACGAAGATGAATTGGCTCAACGTCCACGACTTGGAGGGGTGGCATCCGAGTGACAGCTCGTTCGAGATCGAGGACGATAAACGTGAAATCGTTGCATCATTGAATATCATTTTTACCAATCTAACGAGGGGGAATCGCGCGAAACCCGTTGCATTGAAACCGATTTCAATGAAATTTCTCTCCCTCCCTCCCTCCGTTTCGCAATACGTTGTTCCCTGTACCGCGCGTTCAATACGGACTGCCTCGTGAAATATTCAAGATCGATACTCGAAACGCTTGCATAAACTGCACCACTCGCCTAAGACGTTTAATTTTAATCTCTCCTTTCTCTTTTACCCTCTTCTGTTGTTACATATCGACGAAGAAAATTCTAAGATTACTCACAGGATGTATATACGTAAATATATCGGGAAAAAAAAGGAAAGCAAAATTCTCCAACCCCTTCTTCTTTCCTTAAACGCCTACGCGTGGATAGTCGACGGCCCAGTTTAATTTAATCCACCTTACAATCCGGCGGCATTCGAGGCAACCGAGGGAAAAAAGAAAGCGGGCACGCGTGTGACGGTGTGCACACGCGAGGATGGGGACACGGTGCTCGTGAAAGAGGGATAGAGCAGTCGATGGCGGAATTGGCTGCTGGTGCTCATCTCCACTGCCTAGAAGCCAGTGCATCTCCGAATATGATTAGCATATGTATGAGTCGGCCAACCCCTTTCCGCAGCCTCGAACGAGTGACCGCGCATGTCACCGTCAACGTTCTCCTCTGCCACCGTCCCCCTACCTCTCTCTTCAACGGTGGTCAACGTGCACGCACAAACGTGTAAACGTGTACACACAGGCACACACGAGTCTGCCCCAGAAACTTCAATAATACCTTCCACGTCCCTCAATTACCTCCTATTTAATTACAACGCCGCATAATTAACGTCGCGAGAACACCCCTCTGGGTGATGCGTCGCCGCTTGACCGGTCAACTCCTGGATACTGGCAAGGTCGTGTCCTATATCTAAGTTGCCACGCGTTGCGAAATCGAATCTCGAGGAAGGAATTTTCAAGTTGGCGTACAAAGTTGTTTCGAACGACGATCTTTCGTGGAAGGAATTTCAATTGTTTCGCTGACAATTATTCGTAACAATTGATCCATCAACAATTATATTTCTAATATAAAAGTTCGGCTTCCTGGTGGGATCATTGTTACTTCTTTTTTTTTTTAATTAATATCATCGAATTATAAAATACTGTCAAAGTATTGGGATAAAATCGTTGCTAGTATTTTTTAGATTTTATGAAGGATTGAAATGATGTAATCGATAATCTGTACGTGATTAAGAAACTTTGGTGTCGATGGAAGACTAGGTATCGATAAAATTTCAACCTCGTGCGTGAAAGAAGGAGAAAAGATGCGCGGGTGGCTTCTCACGGTTAAGGATAAATCGGGTGAAACTGTTTGAACAGCACGAGCAACGAAGCTCGAAATTCGTCGAGTACACGGAGAAAACGAGACACTTATCCGCTCTTCCGATGCACGTGTCCGTAGCATTCCTATGGACGCGGCTAAAAAGATCACGCACGCTCGATAAAACTTTCAACAGAGATCTCTGTCGGTTGCATAATGCACGAAAGCATGGACAGTGAGAAGCGGCTGCGAAGACGCGAGCAGTTTCTCACGTTGCATCCTTGCCAAGGAATTCTGTCCTCGCGCGTTGCTGACCTTCGTCCACTTAAGGAATCCGATGGCGACGGCAGGGAAATTAAGTTGGTCGAAAAGAATCGAGTCGATTCGAAGCGAGTGATTTCAGAAAATAAAATTCGATATAGGATAATCGTTCGAAGGAGAAAAGAAGGAAAAAAGTAAACCAGTTGTGAGTATTGCGTAATTTCCTATAATTTATAATTTCTTGCGACGATAATTCGCGTGTATCGTTTCACCTAATAACACGTGGAATTCGTAATTCGAAATGTAAGAGAGAAAGAAATGCTAAGCAATCAAGTTTTTCCCTTTTACGTTTCGTTAAAGCATCGCATCACCCTGTATAGATCTGTCATCCTCTTTACATCGTGGATTTAGCATTCCACCTTTCTCTTCTACCGCTGAAATCACCATTGAAAGGAAGGAAATTCCAACTCGGCGACGAGGACGCAGTTGGCCGCCATTCCAAAAAAGGACATCGTAAATTGTGAAAAGTGGAAGGAATGCTCGGATAAGCGTGCGAGATCCCGAGGGGAATACCTTAAAGCGAAAGGCTGTATACTTACACAATCCTCGTGTACACGCGCACACACATATATACATATATTGGACTCGAGTTTAGAACGATCGAGATATTGGACTAATTTGAGGATAATCGCAAATCGATGAACGATCGATGAATATAATGGAAACGTTCTGGGGCAGAATCGGAGAAACTGCATTACCAGGCAGAGAGCGTATATACAAATGGATAGGAGGTACATAATAGGAAACGATTGGTCTTTAATTGGCCACATCTGATTGGAAACGACCCTCCAGCCATTCGCCACTTCTATAGGCCGATTATAAACTCGAGAGGGGAGAGGAAGAAACGTCATAACGTTTTAAGCGCGGTTAATAGCGCGAGCTACCAAAAACATGAATTTCGCCTCGGTTGGGCGTAATCGGTTCAGTTTCGATCCTTGGCCAGAGAGAAAGGAAGGTTCGAAACTGCTCTTTACGAGAATCTCCGTGATTGAATAAAATTTGAATAACATTTTCGGAAACAATACTCTTAAACGAATAAAGTTAAAAGCTAATTGGCCGAGGTAAAATGTTTAGCCAATCGTCTCTTTCAACTTCGGGGATATTCGTTCGCACCTCCCCTTTTTTACCCCCTCCGCTGCGAATAGCCGATTTGGAAAAAAAAAGAAAAAAGATAATCGGAGCTATTGCGTGAAAGCCGGGTCGATGAAAATGAAAAACTGATTGAAAAGTGGGTGCCTTAACCGTTCTGATGGACTATCGATCGCCGCGACAAGAGCGAAAGATACAGTTTTGATCCGACTGGGCGGGTAATTGTCTTCCCCGGGATTGGCATACAATTTCCGGCCAAAAATGTCTCTTCCAGAGCGGATTATTTCTTGTCGTTCAACCTCTCGGTTAAGTGTTTTCCGGGAAAAAGTAGATACTTTCAACTTCATTCAAAATGATTCTGTCAACGATGAAAGTCGAAAGCAGACTCTTTTTCTCTCCCCTTCTTCTTTTTTCCATCCTTTGTCTCTTAACGAGCATCGCGAATCGATACCGGATAGATTCTATTAAAAACGAATAGACTTCCAAAAGTTCTCTCTCCAAAATCGAAAACTCTCTCGCTACCAATAAAAAAATAACGCTCCGTATCCTGTTGGAAACGTTAGGACGACGAAACGATCAACGATAGGGAAAGATTGGCGGAGAAACTGTGCCCTTTCACGCGGCAGCTTTCAAGGCGGCGGCGCGTCGAAGTGACGGACTTAGATTAACTTAGGAAAGAGGGTGGTGTAAGTTCAAAGGGGCGTCACGGCGCCATACGCCACCACGAAGTATTCGAAGAACGGCGGAGAGAGAGAGAGAGAGAGATTCGGTAATCTGAATCGAGAGAACGGCGTGGGAAGGGTTGGGCAACATCGCGCGAGAGAGAGCCGGAACTTTAACAAATTTACGCGCTGCAGGGTGCAAGAGGCGTGTGTGCGCGCCTCCTATCCCCGAGTTCCTTGCCTGTGACATTGAATAAACGCGAGACTTTCGTATCGATTATGGAGGAGATTATGGAGGAAAGGGCGAAACAACGAACAAACAACGCTAGTATCGTTCAGCTCTCTGGCCGATGGTGATCGCCTCGAATTCGTACATCTTCCCTTCCCTCCCTCTTTCCCTCCATTTCTCGAAAAGACGACGTTAGACGCGGCACGAATACGGAATTAGCTCGGAGGTAATTGATCCTTTAAATGAACATCTTGAGGGAGCTCGCCGGGATGAATTCGCGATGAGAACACGCTAGTGCGAAACGGTGTCGTCGTTAACGCTTTGTCGGGTGAAGGGACTTTATCAGTTCGCCGTAGACGCGGCGAAGTGTCTCGGAATTATACGGGTCCCAACGTTCATAAATCATGTAGAGCCGCGCCGCTAAATCATATTTCTGGGCTAGCAGCCTTAAACCTGCCGGGCTGCATGCGAACGTTACGCTTTCCGTGAGGAAACCACGGGGAATCGGGAAGAAGTGTAGAATTCGGCGCGTGAAGCGTGGAACAGGAGGATTTCCTTGCAAAACTTGAGTCGAGCGAGATTATTGATAAATTCGCGACGTCCGGTTGACGGAGAATTTCTCCTTCGATAGGTTTGGATGCTGGTCCTCGAATCTTGATTCGAGTTTTTTCACAATTTTATACCCGGTGTCCATACAACGTGAAAATTTGAAATTTCGCCCGACATTTTCACAATCGATACCGATATCGGTTTAAAATATTCAAGCAGTTTTAAAAGCTAAAAGGGGAAACATTGAAAGTTGGAGAAAAAGTAGGAGGGAATCGTCTGTCCAACGGAACGAACGTCGCGTTGGATTCTCGAAGTGAATATATAAAGGACAAGATTATACGAGGAAAGTGTACAAATATGTATAAATAAACGTATTGGGAGGGAAATACGTGTGCCGGCAGCGGGTGAAAGGGTGGCGCGTATCCGTGAGGCGAAGAGGAGCGAGCCATTTAATAATCAGTAAACTAGTTACAGCCTCGCATACATTCATGCAGAAGCGGCCTAGCTCGGTCGCATGTGCACCCTGAATTATTTACAGCGGAGGATGACCGCTCGCCAAAATGGACTTAGAATTCGCAATTAAGGTGCACAGCTCCATAAGCCCGAAACGCATTATCGCATTATTATTAAAATCGAGTAAAGCCGTCGCGTTCACCTTGCGGCCGCAAAATACAAAGACCTTGGTTCGTTCGCTTGAGCGGACCCCGCCTGGTCGGGAAGGAACGGGCGATCGAAGGAAAAGAGGAAAAGACGCATGAACGAAGAACGAGAATTCCGTGGGTGACGAATCGACGCGCAGCCCGTTGCGAGAACGAAACTTACAACAAGTTGGATTAAATTTTCATCGGAAAAGGGGAGTATAAGCTACACGTATAGGTTATCAGAGGGGAGTTGGACTAGGAAATTGTGGCACAGAAGACTTGTTTGTACAACAATTTTGTTCACGGGTGGGTGCAACACTCATCGCGAGCACACTCGCCACCACAATGCTTTCGAATAATCGAAATTCAATCAGAAAGCATTGCAATGTATACAAGGGAAGCGGCGATCAAGTGTGGTGGGTATGGTGAAATGAAAAAACTCGTGGATTAACGCGGTGTGCGTAGTCGGCATAGATACGCGATCAACTTTCTGTACCGGGCTGATTGATATTTAAACAAGCCGGAGATGTAAATAAACAAGCGAAGATGTAAATAAACGAGCTAAAAATACGTAAACAAATATACGAGAAATACAAACTGACACGCGTGTTCCAATTTTAATACAAGAAGTTTACACCCTTATAATAATAATCCGTTCGTAACGTGCAATATCTGACTTAGCTTTTCGAATGGATTTTTTTCTATAATATTTTCCGGATCAACAGTGCAAATTCAATTGTGAAACAGGTAATGTGAAAATTTAATTAATCAAGTGGATTTTTCCATTTTTGTTAAACCATTCGCCGTTTATTAATAATAGAGGAACGTTTCAACAAAATTCAACCACCTTTGAATTCATCGAGTGGACGGGCCGCGTTTGCTCAATTTTTTTCTCTCTCTGTCTCTCCTCTCTCTCCCTCTCTCTCTTTTTTTGCTCCCACTTTTTTACTATTATTTAGCACGGAAACACAGTGACTCCTGGACACGCAATAACGGAACAAAAATTTCCTAAAACGTTCCGCGACGCCAAGTGCAAAGGCTTTTTATTGAAACGCGCGGCCGAATGGATTGCGTACACATTCGAGACGGACCATGGACCGTGCAAATTTTATATAGGTTAAATAGGGCAAGTTCCAGAAATAATTATTCTCTCTCTCTCTCTTCATTCGTTGCCTTACTCACTTTTGTCATCGTTTTACACATGCTCCACGTTTGTCCTCCAGTCTTCGATGACCGTCCACATCGAAAAATCGTGTTTCCAGGAAATAAATGATTTTGAAAACAAAAAAAAATATATTCGCATAATTTCGAGATGAAATCGAAACGAGATCTCGTTATTTTACAAGAAGAAATATATTTCGAGGTATTCAAATTAACCAAGTAATTTATATTTTCGAAAAAATGAAACCTTCTTTCTTTTTCAAATTAAATATCTTTTAATTAACTCCTAAAAACGTTTGAAACGCTTTCTTATATTTATAGAAGTTTTTAAACGCGCGTTTTCTGAAAAACGTAAATGAGAGAAGAGAACAATCGTATCTATCGTGTGTAAAACGTATCGTCCCACCTTTAAAAAAATTATTAAGAACTCGACGCGATATTTAAGATGGATCGAATGGTAACTCAGAGGGTTGAACTACGATATTGGTTGAACCGTCGTTGCTAATTCCCAATTTCATGCGCGGGAAACTATAAATCGACGCGGAGGGGGAAGGAGGGGAGGGAGGGGAGGGTTAAACGGCAATAGGTAAACCGATCGGTGTACGCTCGCGTTCCTACACACTGCATAAATCCTCGATAAGCTGTAGCCAACTTTGCCCTACGTGCGAATCGCGCGTGGGCATTGCTTTTCGCCCCCGCGAATATCACCGTGCACGGAAGTAACAGAAAGTCTACGAATCGTCGAGCGGTCGAGGAAAACGAGCGCGTTAGAGTCGATCGTCTCCTCGTCAAAATTAATCGAATGCGAAGAATGATTAAATTTCTACAAACCGAAAGCCAAATAGATTCGATGCAAGGAGGATCACGAAAACAAGGCAATTGAAACAAGATTCCCTCTCAGGAATTCTCAATCTTATATATATAAGATAAGTTTTATACGAAATTTTAATTTTAATTAGCTCACAGATTTTCATTTTTATTTACTAGCTTTGATTAATTTTCATATCGTAACTGTATTACGATGTTGCTATTATAAATACGATGCGATAATGGTTTGACTTGTTGTAAATGAAAAAACTTTTGGTATCTTTTTTATGCAAATGCGAGAGGATATCGTAGATTTTAAGAGAGGGGTCGAAAAATATTAAGCAGCAGTGGATTAGACGGTAACGAGTAGAAAGAAAAATTTAATTCCAGACGTTGCACGCTTACCTCTCCGGCAAATTATCCTTCCCTCTCCCCCTCCCCCCACTCCTCTTCCTGGAATCGCGGAAATATGTAAGAAATGTGCGATATAAAATTCCTGGTCGGTTGAAACGAAAGGAAGACACTTTCCTTTTTTTTTTTTTCCTCTCACTATTCCCGTATTCTCGCGCGGTAAAGGAGGGGGAGGGGGGATAGGTAACTGCGCGCTAACTGAAATTAAAGTAAAGGAGGGAAAGTGCGCGCGAATTTAATAAGAGGAGTGGCCGGTGGTAACCCGTCGCGCAACATATTACAACGGGCGTAGTATGCGTCGAAAATATTACGCGTCCGTGTAATCTCTAACCCGTTAGAGGTTGCCTTCATAACGAATAATTAATTAGTCGAGCCCCTGGATATGGACACACATAGTCAAAATGTGCTCGATCCCCCCTCTCCTCCTCCTCCTCCTCCTCCTCCCTCCCCCATATATTCCGTTGGCAATACCTTAATTCCAGCCACCGCCTAGGAAGTAATTAAACGTCCGATGATTATCTATTTCCTACCCAGACCTCCGTCCCTATCTATCTCTCCGTCTCCCTCCTGCTCTCCGCCCCTCTCCGTTCCTCGCCACTGCTAGCCACCTTTGCACAATGACGATGCCGCCACCAGTTGAACCGGAAATTGCCACGGAATCAGGGTTAGCCTCGCACGCTCGGCAACATCACACATCGACATAACGCACGGTGTGCTTACACGTACACGCCATTATGGGGAATCGGGTACTTGGAAATTCCTGGCTGGGATGGTACCTGTGTACCTGAATTAGCATCCCTGCTCGAAACAGCCGTTTTGAACTTCCTAACCCCCTCCTCCTCCGCCCTACCTCGTACCTACCACCGGATCATCCTACTCCTTTGCCATCAAACGCACAAATCGCCTTCCGACGACGGGTTTAACGCCCGTACGTAGTTTCGAGAATGGAAAATGATGAGTTGCGCGATTCGGAATCGCATCGATCCGATAGTTGGATCTCGCTTCTTCGTCGTCTTTGGTGTTGATTTTGTGTTAGCCGTGAACGAAAATGTATAGGATTTTTTCAAACGTTTAAGCGATGTTTAAACGGGATAAATTTATATTCCGTCGATTCGGGATTGAGTAAGAGGAAAGAAGGGATCGGTGTAATGAATCGGCGTATGGAATAAGGAGGAGAGGATTCTATGAAAAGTGATCAATGAAGGGGGCAAATATTTAAACGGTGGAGCCGGTTCGATTTTAGATATTTGAGTTTCGGGAAAAAAATCCAACCGAACGCAGAGGGAATTTAATTTAAAGCCGGGTCAGGCTCTCTCGTCTTTTTCCTTCTCTTCTCTCTCTCTCTCTCTCTCTCTCTCTCTCTTTTCTCTCTCATTCCTCGGTGAACTTACGAACTTGTTCTTTAACTTGCATCGAACGAACGTGAGAAAGAATTCAAACAGCGAGTGGCTTCGGCTCGAACCGCGCCGCCTCGAACCCCGCTTTAATCCTACGCTCCTACCGTGATATAATTTACCGTGTAATCAAGTGAAGCATCGCAGTGGGTTACTCGAACCATTCCTTCCCGGCTCGAATTTTTCCGCTCCCTACGTTCGCGATAATGTAAGGTCGAGCAGGGTACACCGATGTTTCATCATCGTTTCGATAACGCTACGTTAATAGCGCGCCGTTGCACGTGCGCGAATGTAAGTGGTGGTGGTGGTGGTGGTGCACGTCGCCACGTATTAATTTCTCATCCGTTCACGGTATAGAGAATGAAACATGATCGAAATCATCGGCGAAAATGCGGCCCGAGTTATACACCTATGATGATAACGCGCCATCCACAAAAGAAACACGGTTTACACATACACGGAGTATCTTTTCTCGTTTTTCTTTTTTTTCCCCCCCTTTTTTTCTCTTTTTTTTCCCCCTCCGTGAAAAATAACGAACAACGAAAATGTACGCGCATATTCGACGAAAATTGAGACGGTGGCCGAATCCGTAACGAAACACTCTTTCCAACGAATCGTTATGAATGAAACATTTGTATTGTGTTTTTTTTTCCTCTTTAATCTCTCTCTCTCTCTCTTTTCTTTTCTTTTTTTTAATCTTATATAGCATACGCGGTGTAAATTTCAGGGGGATAGTTGCGAAATATTCAGAACACAACGTTTGCGTGCAAAACATGGGTTTTATTCGTATCCTCTCAAATCAATCGAATAATCTTTAAGAGAGAAGAACCACGTTATCTATTCGAGAGTAGCGGAGAAGAATAACGGGCTAAGGAATTCCTCCTGAAGACGTCCCGACGGTACTCGAACGTCGGCAATCCGTTTCACTATAGACAGAACGAAATCCGTTGTCACATGTTTCAATGAATAACGGAGCAAAGCGTTCATCTTACCCAATTTACTCACCATCCTTCCTTCCTTCCGTTCGAACAGGCGATGCTCCGTTACTTGCAAGCGCATATTATGTACAACGATGCGTGGTAATAGATTATCCATATGACGATGCATATTAGGTAGAGAGTCGCGTACATGATCGAGATCCGGAATATCCATACGAGGAAACTGCTCTTCCAATTCAGAGATTGATTCATGTTCGATAAGTAGAAGAAAATCGATGGTGTATCGATGGGTCCACTTCTTCGTCAAACAACGAACGATGCTCCGATCGATCGGAAACGCGAGGAGAACAACCGGATTGAGCCCAAAAAAAAGCAGCCGTTGTCACGTGCCACGCGATATTACGAATTCACGCATAGAAACGGAAAGACCACCGTCGCGTCCTTCTTTCCTCTCGTTCACGCGCGAGGCAATGAGAAAAGGAGAGAAACCTGGTCGACCGACACCGCTTTCCTCCGCTTTTTAATAATCGTCTCAGGATAAATCTCGAAGCAGCGTGAAATATGTGTGCGGTTGCAGCCGTTGCTCGACATCGACAGTTTCAGCAATAACTGTTTTCGCGGCTATGCAGCGCAGAGCGGAGCGTGACAAAACAGCGGAAACAAGCGACTGTAAACAAACGAGGATCTCGTCTCGTCGTTCCGCATTTCGTCGAGCATACTTCGAATTTGTTTACGGGGCGAGCGAGGTCCTCCTTCCGGACCCTTGGCCACCCTGATCGACATTGTATCAACGCGCACGTACAATAATTTTCGTGTTAGCCACGACTCGAAATCGTATACGCTAAACATTGACCGGCTCTTTCATCCGATTTATCCAGTCCATAATTCACATTTTCTTTTTTGCCGATTAAATGTATATATTGGAAAAATCGTGGATCGAATAGAAACAGCTCGATGTTAATTTCTTCGATATTCGTCATCGATCAGTATGATATTAATAGTATTACATCGTATCGTCCGCTTCACAGTAACAAAGATGAAATCGAATGTAGCATGAAATATATAAAAGGGACGATGTAGAAAGAGCTAAGTTTCTTTTCTTGGGAAGAAGAAAATACGATATCAAAGTTTAAAATATAGTTTGAAGCTCTCCGCACACATCATTTCGCTCTGTCTTTATCTCGCTTCATCGAACTTAAATTGGTTACAATTTATAATACATAAATTCGACATTTTTGTACGTCCACTTTTGCTTTATCCTTTAAAATCGAATCTTCCAAAATGTTTCCACGAACATCCATTAATTCTTCACAAATTGGATTCGATATTGTGATTGGATGAGAAAAAAAAATCTGTTTTCCAAAAAACGAATTTTCTTAGAAGCTGATATTTCAGAATATCAAGATTTCTGGATCATCGTCGTTCCTCCGGAACGTGACCTACCGTTTTTAGTTTGTGGCGGAGGATCTGTCGGAACTCGTCAAACCTCGTTTAAGACGAGGTCGGTCCAAAGTAGAAACTGCAACCTCATTCGTTAATTTACACGGTGGAAGTTATTGCCAAGAACCCCCCATCGGGCAACTGTCAATTCCTGGTGGGTGGCGCTTGTGTGTCGTGTAACGAGGAATTCTCACATAAATCAGAGTTATTAATGGATCCAAGGGTGTCGGGGAAGCGTGTTCCGGGGAAGAAGATCGACCGCGGTAATGCGCGTATGACCTCGACAAACATTTAACTAATCTTGTGTACTCAGCCTCAAACGAGCCCCCTAATTTAATAACAAACGTATGCTGATGCTAAGCATCCGAGCGTGTTGCATATTCATCCTCGATTAATGATCCTCATTTGGAACCCATTACGTAGGAAAAATCAAATTATCTTCATATTAATATTGATTTAAAGTGGTAGTAATCCACAGTAATAAATTATTTATCATACCAAATTATGATAAACAAAACTTTTCAAATATCGTGATCGTTCAATATAAATAAAACAGTAAAATTTCCAAAATCCGATGAATTTTAAAATTTTAAAATTCCGATCCCAGTCTCGAGCGAAAAAATTCGAGAACGAGTCTCCCGGGGAAAAAATAACGAAATTGTAGGAAACAAAGGAGGGACAAAATATAGAAAGGGCAAGAGGGGGGAGCCACCTATTTCGTGAAAATAATTACTCAGCAACTACCGCTCTTGTAGTTACCATTAGCAACGCAGCGAAGGCAATATTCCAAGCATCGGTAATCGTATTTAAAATTGACAAATTTGTCGCGATGTTCCTCCTATCGTGATGCTCGTCGAATCTCGTCTCCTTCCTGTATAATTTGTCCCGGGGTACCGCGCAGGGGGTTCGTTAACGACGAGCAATTTGTTCGTCGAGTGTTTATCGGGACACTCGTTTCAGGGAAATGTAATGAGGTCTGAAAAGAAACTGGCTCGGCGAAAGTATCGCGACTTTTTCACCGACATCGGTCGCTATCATTTTATTATTAATATACAATCTCGCGCTTGATTTCTTCTCCTCGATCGGGACTAGCTAACGATTGCTATTTAACGAGTTCAGAGAAACGACTATCGAGCAAGGGGAGGGATCTTGTAACGACTGGGAAAGAAGGGAGGGGGATAACGACTCGTTGGAAATTCGCGAGGTAAAAAATATTTAGGTCGGAGTGAGAAGCAAGAAATAGAGAATAAATGAGAAAGGAGGAGGGAAAGAAAGAAGAGTGAGGGGAAAGAGGATTTTTTTCCATTCCATCTTCGAAGAGACGTCGATTAAAGATAAACCGCGTTTGAATTAACGGGTGTGAGGAGAAAAATGCAACAAATTGCGTCTCGTCGATCCTTTTCCCTCCCTTCACTCTCCCAATTTCGTCTCGTTTCGGTTTCGTTTTTTGCGTGGGAGGGAGAAAATTTTGGCCGCTCGTTGTGCCGGTCGATTTAAGCGAAAAGAGTTGGAGTAACAGTTGGAGCGCACCGATGCGTTCGCAAAAGCTCAACGAGTTAAACCACGAACTCAATTGGACGTCTGAAAGAAACTCTGCAACAAATGCGCAAAGTCTGGCCCGGGCACAGCCAAGTGCTTAGTCGTTTGACTCCTCATTTCTGTTCCCGCAAAAACCTGGATAACGACCACCGACTTTGTACTTGATTCGCTATCGACGTTATAAAATACGACGTTATAAAACTTTCCTCCTCTCTCTCTTCCTCCTTCTCTCTTTTTCTCTATCTACGCCTCCATCATTGCATAACACGGACGTTCCGCTGTGTCAATATCGAAATCTCTTCGGGCGGGGATGTGCGAACAGGCTAGAAAATGTATGGAATAATATATCTCGATGGCGATAATCGGAAAATTAATTGAAACGATGCCAGGGAAAATCGCGCAACCGGGAGATCATTTTGACAAATAGTCCATTTAAACAAATAATTTTCGATAGTTTTGTATCGTAATTTCCATTCAAAAACAGGATATTATAAAATATAAAACGAAATATAATAAAATGATAGATATTTCTTATCATTAGACTTTTATGAAAAAATACGTATATTGTAATAATAATATTAATTATGGGGATATACGATTCCGATTGTGAAGACAGTATATTTAGAAGCAATAAGGAAAGGTTGTATCGCGTGATACATTGTTAAAAGTTGGCGATCTCGGTGGCACGCACGTATTCAGCGAAGGGATGGAAGAAGAACTTTGCAGAACAAACCGTTCGGAAGGATTACCGCGAAATAGGATACACAAGGTGTGGCAGGGAAGCATATAGGTACTTGTAAAGAAAACAATCTCGCGTGCGCAAGAAAATATTTTCAGAGAAAACGGTTCCCCCGCGTAACGAAATTAACCAGGTTGCGTACATGCATGCAACCGAGTATAGTAAAATTCCTAAAGCTTAATCCGCTTCGCGCAAAGATCATACGTTTATTTTCACGAAACGTGAATGAAATGGATATTTTTATCCTTCTTCTCAAATTCTTATTGAAAAATTAACATAATTTTATATATATATATAATAGTTATTTTTATATATAAGTTATTTATCTTTTTCTAATCAGTTAAACGTGATTATAGCGATCGAAGTAGATTACTCGGGAGCATTGGATACGTCGGCAAACTTGTAGATTTTTATCACACGTATGTTAAAACTCTATATTACAATGATCGCTAATGAGCCATTATCTCGTGCACGGAACAAGACGTTCTGCCTCTCTAAAATTCAGCTGACTATCACTGATTCTTAAGTCACAGCGCGAGCTGCCATCTGCATTTTTTAAACGTCTTGAGCATCCGTTAAGCGATGCACATACGAACGATGCTTCGTCGATGGCATCGTTTTAAGATTAAGGTCGACGGTGTTACACTTTCGCGTATTAACATTCTTGAGTGGCACAATTTGTCCCTTTCTTCCCTGCATCTAATAATCCGGATCGCTAGCGTTGCAACCCCGTCGTAAAATATTGTCACACTTTTATCTCGCGTTGGATTAAACGTTACTTAAGCCACACAAAAATTCTCGCCTAACTTTACTCGAATAATATTTTTTCCATCTTCCTTTAAAATATTAAATCTTTCTTCTTATATATATATATCCTTATAAATTAATAACTACAGGAAGAAGAGGGAAAGAAAATAACGATATATAATATCATCGTTACGTGTACAAAGAAAAATTGGTTAATCGCAGAGCAGTCCATAAATGTTCACAAACGTGCCTTCTAAAATGATTGCAACGAGGGCACGTGGCAGTCCATTCAGCCGTGCAGCAACCGATGTTGCCCGATCCCTCGTGTGCGCCCGATCCAGAGATAATATCGTAATTTTTATAAGCGCCCCTTCCCTTCCACCGATGATCCTCTATTGTTATATCTTGCACCTGCACCGTCCTCCAACCCTCGTTCGTACCATTGGAGGTGCATATTAGTCCACCACTTTCACCGGTTACTTTGCGATCGAACATTGATCGAAGGGGGACGAGGGTGAAAAAGGTCGATAACGGGTGGCCTACTTTCCCTAATTTATTTGTCCTTGATCGTTCCAAACACCGTCCAAAATGTTCCATCTCTCGATCTCGGTCTCGAATGGCCGTCGAATCGTATGGATCGGCCGCTGGCTGATCCATTCACGAACGGGCGAAAGTGTGGCGTGGCGTCCGCGGATCGCTAATTAATCAAACGAAAAAGCGATTTAATTAGCGCAAAGATAGCGTATCTGATTATCCGGCGCAGCCCGCGCCAACGTGCTCGCGTTCAATGTGTACGTAAAGTGGCGGCGGCCTAATGATCGCATTCCCAGAAATCCCACGCGAGGGTGGGTGTCGACGACGACGCACACAACGGTTACGTACAGACTTGGTGGACATTTCGTGTCGTAGGCGCGTACGTGTCACGGAGAATTATGCCGATCGATGGTGAATTGGTGGCCGAGGAACGAAGAAAAGAGAGAGAGGGAAAGAGAAAATGTGTGATAGATAGGTTTGCATGTTATTTATTATGTGCATAATTAGAGCGAGGAACAAGGAGCGAGCTGTTGGAAACGTTATGCGTTTCTTCGTGGAGCACACACCATGTCGTTGAAGAAGTCGTCGAGAATCACGGTTTGCCTTGAGGGAAACCGTTGTTTGTATACCTTTCTTCGTACCGTAAATATAATTTCGTAAAATAGAAAACAGAAGTTTCGTTAAATATATAGAATTTTGGGGAAATTAGAGATTTTGTATGGAATTAAATATTAGCTGTATTCTTCAATCTTTTCTTCGCGATGTATATATATATATATATATATACTATAGTATTGGATGGAAAGACTTAATTTGAAGGAAACGGTATCGACGAAGAATATAATTCATGCATGAAATCAGTTATCTCTATTCATTCGCGAGACTTGACTGATTTATGAGGGAAAAATTATATGGTATATTTTGAACGGAGACTTCAAATATAGACGAAACTTTCGATTTAATTAAAAACAAATAAAGTTCGATGAGGAAGATAATCGTTTTATAGATTACCCCGACGTTTATTCATGAAGTAGCTAATTCCTCCTAGCAACTATAAATCATCGATGGCACTCGAGGTCGGTACGAGGTAATTAAAATATCATTTGAACGTTCAAGGAGAATTATCGTAACGGTTGCTTAAAACCGAACGATTACTTGGCACCGTGGAAACGAACGTTAGATTCCAGGTGTCGGGATACCTATCTCTTATTATTATCCCGATAATAATAGTAATTAAACCATTTCCAGCAATTCGTAGCAACACTTTGCGCGTAATATGTGTTCCTAGTCCAAATGCAGCATATGGTCCAACATGCTCGCCGTGCCAGGATACCATCCTTTAAATTCGCCATTAAAGTATGTTACGCCGTTTACAGCTCATGCCAGATATTTCGCGGGGTTTATCGATCATTCATGCTGACGAGGGATCGAATGGGGTCCCTTTCTCTAGCTTCCATACCCTTCCTGCCTCGTTTCCAATATTCTTAAGAGAGGAAAATATATCTGTTGATACTGTGTTGGATATATTCTTTCAACGAAATGATCAATTATGAATAGAATGAAGATTTTATTCGCTGGATATCGAATCTCCATCGTTTTGAATAATCCTCGTTAATTTTTTACTAGTATATCTATTGTTACGTATCTATTTCTCCGATATTTTCGTGTCCTGTATCGTCAACACGCGACGCATTTCAAAATTCCCCTTGTAAAATGAATCACCTCGAAATCGTGCACACGCTACATTTAGATTTAAATAGCACAAAAGAATATTCAAGATATTAAGATATATATATATATATATATGTTTTATATATATATATATGTAAAATCAATCTTAGATATCAAGACAAAAAATTTACAAATATGTAGTCGATGTTTAAGAAATCGATAATCTATAAAATTTATCGATAAACAAAAATTAATAAACGAAGAGCTTTACGAATGAACACAACGAGTGTTTGCCTCATACCAACCTCGATATAATTTACGAAAGTTCACCCCTTTAGCATCAGCCCTTATTCTCTCTCTCTCTCTCTCTCTCGTAATGTAATGGGTGCATAAATTATACAGTTTGAAATATGCTAATGCTAGGCTTAACCGGAGCCGCTATATCAAGGGACGTAATCTAATAAAAAAGTCGGCATCCTCGGAGGAAAGTCCGAGAAACGTTCTCGCATTCAATGCCGTTTCGTGGCCAACGATAAGATCGGATGGTTAAAGCTGCGCGCGCAGCTTTTCTGTATCGCGCTAATTACGAATCGTTCTAATTAATCGACAAAAATCGGCATCAAGGTTAATATTAACACGCGATCGCATTGGTATTTATTAAAGGCGCATACAATATTGCCTCTCTTTCGCAATGTACAAGGATATTAGATACAATTATTTAATCCTTCGTCGTGATTGCTATAACCGGTTCGTCGATAAAATATCGTATATCGTCGAATAAGATATTCATGAATATTTAATAAAGCGCGAACGTTTTAATATTCGATAAATTATTTCTCAAATTATCGCGACGAGCCTTTCTAATGTAATCTCTTTGCATATTATTATCTTTTACTGGCCAACCTTTAATTTTTCCTGACGCGTTGCATTAAATAACAATGTGGCCGAATGTCTGTGGCGCGCTCGCGAGAATTCAATTCAATTCATTATAACGTTATAACGCCACACCTGAGAGATCCCGTGTTTCGTTGTCAAGTATTTCTAATCACGATGCGAGCGTACACAATACGATAAAACATGCTAATCATCGCAATCGATACACGGAAATGTTAATAATAGAAATATCGTGAAACCTAATCTTCAAATCTGAGATAACTCAAAAGATTTGATTGAAATTAATATTCCCGTGTATTTATGGTAGAAAAATCAGCGCGTTTAAACGTAGGATTGAGATAACTTTCGTGAAATCGCAACAAATTCATAGAAACGGTATTTTGGATCTCGTCCAAACGCAATACGCCGGAACACGATACCTTCCCATTATACATTCCCCATTGTTTTGCCGCGTTTTCAACTCCACGAGGAACTATTTGTTTTTTACTTCTAAATAGAAATTCTCGTTCAATTCGGTCGACGACAAGCAGCCCGTTAAATGGTGGAAGAAGGAAAAGAGCCACAGACCAAGGTTTCAACCCCTCGTCCGTGAAACTTTGGGAAAACCTATTTCACGAGCTGATCGCTTTCCTTCGAGTCACGTCAGAGTTCGTCTGCTTTCTCCCTTGATTCTTTTTCTTCCCTCCCCCTCCCCATCTTTCTTCTTTCTTTCCCTTTGTTTTACTTCTTTCACGGACAAGGGATCGTTAGTTCAAGATAACAAATTAAGGAAGGAATGATGGAACGAACGAGGGTAGGAGAAGCGGATCTCGCAAAGGTATATTACATTCATTTTACTGGCAAACGACCGATATATCTAATCATTAGAAATCTGCATAATGGTCAGTTAGCGTGTCCTGTATACGCGCACTCCACGTATACACCTGAAATGGTTACCTTCGTCTGCACGTTTGGAAATACCCTAGACAGGTGAATAAAAAATTTTTCGCTTTAACGTTCGTCCAAGTGCCCGTTTTATTGCGGCAATTCGCCATTAGCACTCCTGTAAAAATAAATTTCGAAAGATCGATGCGAAAAGAGCAATAGAGCACCGTGGTAAATATTTAATCAGTTAAAGGTCAATCTGTGCGACGTTAAGCTTTTAGATTTTTAATAGCAAGCTATCTCCGTGGAGTTTCCATTTCGAAAGATTGAAAGAAGGAAATACTAGCGACATCTATCCGTACTGTACTCAACATTCTCCCCGATCTCAAATGGTAACTTGACTTTTGCGGATTATTTTTAAATATACGTACAGAAATTGTTTCGACAACGATGATTTATAAAAAAAAAAAAAATTGAAGTAAAAAAAAGTCATCTACTTTCAACGATTTTGTTTAATTAATACTTCCAAAAGAGAGATTTTCTTTCTAATAAGTGAGCATCCATCTTGCACTCGGATCATTTCTCGGTTTCCCATAAATTTCCCTAAATTACTGAGTCGGGGGCGTTACATATTCGATGGGGTCAAACAAATAGAAGAACGAAACAATGAGTTTGACCTGACACGTTCTACTTTACATATAATGGGACGCCATAAGTTACAAGTACAGAGGCGGCAATACACCATACTGGTGTGTATATACCGTGGCTCATAGCTTGTTGGCGCAATTGTACATAATGGTCCAAACCATTGGTGGACCAACCGATTCGAGAAGTAAAAGAAAAGAGAAAAAGAGAGACGGAGAGAGAGGAAAGATCATAGAGCAGAAAAAGTCGAAACATTTGGATCCCACTTACCGAGTCGGATACAATGCATTGATTAATGAAGGACATCAAGACCGACACGCGGTACCCGCTAAGAATTTAATATGGGCCAACACCGTGTGATGCCGTCCGAATGTTTTACTAGCGTATTAAGCCTGTCTAACGATGCCCCGGGTGAGAGACGAACATATTTTCATCTTTGATATACGTCCCCTTGTCAAGGATGTCAGGTGGCGGATCCACTGAGAATGATTGCTAATAAAGAAGAAATAATGATCCTATTTCTTCCCCGAGGTTACCTTTCGGTAAAAAATGTACACGGTAAGTCGGCCGATGTTGTTTCGAATAACTTAATGCTTCATTTCGTATCCTCATCCGTGTCCTATAAGAAGAAAAAAAAAAAATTAGCCTATACCAAATTTTATTTTTTCTTTTTCCTTTTTTTTAAGCGTATCGAATAACGGTTTTCGAACGATTAACCTTAATTACCAATCGTTTCATCTCACTTATGGATCTTTTTGTCGATCTTTTATAATCGCGATGAAAGTTCCTTCTGGAGAATAGTTTCTTCTGGAGCGAATAAATAAAAAAATTCGAATAGGTGCTTCGAAGTAGGTGCAAAAGTCGTTCAATCTCGATCCATCCTGGCGATAATGAACGCGGAACAATTTCTTGCGTCCAACCACCTCCTCGAAATCGCGGTGCTGCAGTAAATTCTCCGCATCACGAACAATGCGCCCAGCCCTCGTTTCGCGGCGGATCTATATATTTTTTGATCCGCTGTTTCGCGAAACTTATCGCCCTACGCTGCCCAAGTTATTGCCGCGTGGATGAGCAAAAGGTATTGTTCGATGTATTCGCGCGGGCAAGGACAAAGTCACATTGTACCGGATGGAATGGGAGTAAGGACACGCGCCATTCGTCGTGATACGCAACGTGGGTGAAACAATGATGGACCATTAGTCAACGGTTACCGAGGTAGAGGAAAAGCGCAGCTTAAGGCTCGCCACTCGTGATAGAGTAATAAAAACGCCTTGAAAATCTGACTGGCTTCCACTCCGAACCTTTCTCTTTTCCTTTTCTATTCTATTTCCCTTCTCTCTCTCTTTTTCTCTCTTTGAAATAGCTCTGATTAACTTCATTCACGTGCTTGTGGAAAATCGCTTGAAATAATTACCGGCAGACTTAATTTACTCGATTCGCTTCGAAATTTTCTGGAAATTCGTAGAAATTCGGCCTCGTTTCAGAGTCGCGTGTTCTGAAATGAAGCGTGGAACGGAAAGAGTTATGACGGAGAATATTCATGAATCTTTACCAAGTTTCTTTTTCTTTTTTTTTTTTTCCCATCTAGGTTCTTTTGTATAATTGTATTAGTGGAATTATTAAAAAATATTCAGTTGTTTAACAAAATTTGACGATGAGATAAATGAAACGTTATAACGTAACAGATTTATTTTTCTATTTGATAGATTCATATCAAAGATACTTCTATGTATTCCTACACTCGTCTCCAAATAGAATAACGTAATAAAATAATGCAATATACGTAATACAATATAAAATATGATACATTACGAATTGAAATACGTCTACCAGCAGCGGATAAACGTTCGCAAATATGTTAGACATTTTGATCACGTTCCAACGCGTGTACGTGTACGCATGAAATTTCATTTGCTAAGTATTCACCGTCAACGTAACGCAGCATCACGTACTGTAATCGGTCATTCCTACCAATCGTTATTATCTATGCAAATATGTGAAATATATAACAATTTTATTGATCGCACGATGAAAACACGCATCGGATTGTATTATTCACTCGATAATATTATTCGCGAATTTTTTTTTTTTTTGTGAAATTTAACGAAACGAGTCTTTTACAAAAATTATACCATCTTTTTACAATTCGTCGTCCTGAATAATAATGAGGATATATATATCACTAAAATTCTTCAAGATTTCGTGTACTATACGTTAAAAAGTTTCGCGATTCTGCTAATATATCGCTGAACTCGAACTAACCCCCTTACTAAGACCGTCGTCAAATTTTTTTCCTCCGATCTTTTTCCCTATTATCCGAAATGGTCGTCGCGTACAGCTCGGGCAGTCTGAAAAATATGACCCTCCCCTCCCGCCACTCATAAGACTCAAGATTCAAAATGACGTAGAAACAAGTATAAGAACGATTCTACTCTCCAAAAAAAAAATTATTCTCTTCTCATCTAATAATTCATCGTGAACACGTAAGACGTTTTGTCAACGAGTAAGAAAACGAGATTTCAAATAAAAAAAAATATATATACGTATAGAGAGTATTCGTATAGAGATATTAAACGAATTATCCGGCCTGCTGAAGAAATACATAGTCTACAGCGATTCGCAAGTACTTCCCTCGATAGAATGCGATATATATTTTTATTAAAATCGATTCGTGGCGCAAGGCGCGTGCTACGCTCAACCGTACGATAAATTACGGCGTAATATCCGTATAGAGGGCGAAACAATGAGAAAGGATCACGTTGGAAGAATAACACCGCGTTTGAACAAGTTTCCCTATAGATACGTGTACGTACGGTCGCGATGTAAATTCACGCGAGACTTACGCCGGGCGTGGAGGAGGAGGGTGGTGGCAGGTGGTGGTGGTGGCAAGCGCGAGTGGAATAGAATTGGCGGAAGAAGGGGAGGGACGAGAAGAGGGCGAGAAAGGCACGTGAAAAGCATCGTACTCTGTTGGCCGAGCTTTTGTCGCCGCGTTCTACGCGCGGTACGAAACGAAAGAATGAAATTCGCACTGTCCCGAATGGTATTGTCCGCGGGAGCACTGTAATCGATCGTCGCTCGATGAATGGGCCGGGAATAGAGAGGCGAGATCGAAGGATGGAGGAGATGGGTGCTGCTGCGTGCACGAACAGATACGCAGAGCCGATTTTTATTGCCAGCCACCGCTTCCACGAGCTTTGTAATTCAGACGATCTATATGAAATCTCCCGGCCATCTTTATCCCTTCGTATAAAGGAGAAGGCTTCGGGTATCGAGGAAGTCGATCTCTCAACATTTTTCTTTTTTTTTTTTCCTTCGACGATGGAATGTTCGTCAAAACGAAATAGTCCCATTTTATCCCGATGGATAGAGGGCAATGAAAAAAAGTTTCATTCAGTAATTCGAAGAAAAAAGAAGCAATTCTTTCTCGCTTCTCTCGCGACAACGTTGAAAGCATGATATACGCGAAGACGTATAAATACTCGTTTTACAATTTCAACCTCCCCTCCCCCTCCCTCCCCAATTCTCCATGAGCGAAGGGGAGAAAAGCAATTTTTAGGTTAAAACTGGGACGCAAAGTAGCGCGAAAAGTTAGATTATTAAAGTCTCCGAATGGGTGGGGAGAAGGCGTATTATCCGCGCTTTGGTTTACTTCAGATTAAGAAAGTTCAGGGCAGCTCGTTTTCGCGTCAAAACCTGGTGAATCATAATAACGATCCGCAAATTCAACGTGTACTTGAGATATATAAAAAAAAAAGGAAGAATAGAGGAAAGAAAGAGAAGGAAAAATGCGAGAACGAGGAGAAACATGAAAGGGAGGTTGTATATCGGAATTATATCGAAAAGTATCTCCCGACAAGCGAATTAATAGTTTTTAACAAACACTCGGTGCAGGATGATTGGCGAACGTATACATATATATATATATATATACAGAAGTTACCGTAAGCGTGTTCGTTCCGTCTAAGTCTCGACCGTTATATTTATGCCAACCCGAAACGTTACTTTCCCACGCGAGGAGAATTACTCGCGTATCTCACGCACGCGCTTTTACAACAACGCTCGACGCTGATCGACGAAATATCAGATCGTACCCGATAAAAATGTCCTGCCTTCGCCGTACGTATGTAGGTACGTTTGTTCTCTCGCGTAATGGAATTATCGTTCCACAAGCACGCGATACTTCGATTACGCCAAATGCTCCCTTTCGCGGCTGCCTCGCTCGCAACCCTCCACTCTGCGCCACCCTTTCCACCCCCTCTATTCCACTCCATCCTTGATGCTCCGCGGTTGTTCGATGCATATAATTCCTGCTTAGACGCGTATTCGGGTTCAAAATTGACGACGGTCAATTACGATCGACGCTTAAGGGAGATTAGAGGAGGCAAGGAGGGAGAAAGATTGGAAGGAAGGGAGGAGAGTCGTCTCGCGTCGATTCACATTGCAAATCTCGCGTCGTGATCTAAGTTTTTTTCGAGTTTCGAGATCGAAAGGTGAATCGTCGTTGATTCACTCGGGAAGGAATGAAAAATCGATGAAAGGAAAAAAGGAGGGTGGGGGAGGGAAGGGGGAATGGCTCGTGAATAGTAGCGACGCGTCGCCGGCAACTTGAATGACTATTCTGGGCACAGAGAAGGAATTTCGTTGGAAAAATCTTTCTCGAGACGGTGTACAAGCGTGCGTGCAAATGGCATCGGCCGAGCATCGCCAAGAATGACGGTTTCTTTCTACATTTACGTACTGAAAGTCGTGAAAGGATACATAGATTTATAGATCCCGATGAAGAAGAATTCTGTTTTAAATGCTCGAACAAGGATTAATATTAATAAAGAGTATTTAAAAAAAGAAATAAAATATTACGAATTCGGATAGATTCGTACGGATTATATCAAATCGTAGATTAATAGGCAACTAACCAGTTATGATTTGCATCGAGATTATCCGGCATCGCATGGATGAATGGGACAAAATATCAAAATTAAACGATTCCTATATTATTATATATAACGTACAGGTATATGCGTTGTTGTAATTGCGAAAAATGGATCGAAACGGTCCATATACCTTTTGATACGCAGTCCTGAATTTTTTAAATTTCAATATAAATTTCACTTTAACGTAAAAATTCTATCATAAATATTTACCAGAATATTGTGCCAGACACAAATCAACGAAAAAAAAAGGCGAACGTAAGCTTGGAAAAGAACGATCGGTCTTGAGATGTAAAAATGCAGGAACGTAGTACGAGGAAGAAATAGGTCTCTCGCCCGAAGGCAATTTGTCGCGAAAAACTTGACGCGCAATCTGAAAGGAAAACAGAAAGCGTGTAGGGCAATGCCCAACAAACGGTATACGTATACATGTGGCCTTTTTGCAATAATATGGAGGAACGATGTGTGCGGCTCGCTCGTCTCCTCCGTGAAAATATTTCACATATTTTTGTTAGGAATTAATTCAACCCGTAATACTCGTTGGCCAGCGTGCTCACCGCTGAAAATTCTCTTGACAAACAACCCTCTCGGCTGCATTCGTAACTCCGTCTCGCTAAAGGGCGAATCGCTTTTGTATTTGTACGCTTCTCGCACAATGTGTACAGGGGGTAGGCGACCGTGTGTATAAGTGAACGGTGAAAACGCGGCTAGATCCGACGAAATGGTCAGCAGTAACTTCCGCCTCTTCCTCGGCAACCTCCGCCCCGTTCGCAATCCCTTACACGCCCGCGCGTCTCTACTCGTGGCACATGGAATTCCTCAAGTTTGCCCAGGGACAGAAATTAGTTGGAGCGACGTAATTGCTTGAATGTATGCGTTCGGCCGTTAACATTATGGCACCTCTCATTACGGTCCTAACAGCAGCTGACACAAGCAGCAGACGGGTTCATCCCGCGCGTACGGTTTATGTATTGCGGGGACAAAAATTTAAGCGTTGTCCTGGGAAATCCTGGAAAAATTCAGCGATAAATTCGTCCGTTAGTCGTGAGAAGTTTTTTCTTTTTTTTTTTTTTTTTCAAACGATTATATGTTCCACGCCCGACAGAAATGCAACCATTGTTAAAAGAGGTTCGATATTACTAGCAACATATTAAAAATAAATAAATGGAAACGCAATGATTAATAATTTTTATCGATAATACATCGCTTAACAATGGTTCCAATTTCGTTTGCGATCGTTATTCGAGATTGACGCGGTGAATGAACACTGGCAAATTATTATCATTCCATTGGGTCATCCCGTTAGTCATGATTAAGCAAATTTCATACCCGACCTATTAATATTAGAGTGGTTGACCACGCGATGTCCACAAAATTCCCTTGGCTAGTATAGAATGCATGTACTGACCTGACAACTACCGTCCACTAGCAAACTTCCTCAAGTTGATTAAACCAAGCTTCAGATGTTGCATCACACGTTGAGATAATTTTGTTTCGGACAATTAAACTATTGTTATTTAATCTATAATTATGAATAATTAAAACTATATTAAAAAAAAACTGTGAAATTATTATTGTATTGCTATACAAATTTTAAATATGATTAAGTAATTTTAAATATGATTTTAGATATTTAATAACTTGATTTAAAAATGAATATTACTATAACATAATAAATAAAACATAAAAATAATATAACATAATAAATAAAAATAAAGTAAAAAATTATATAAAAATTATATAATAAAAGAAAATAGATATTATTAATCTTCATAATTCAATATTTTACATAAAATTTGAATTTGACATTATATTCATGTAATTAAAATAATAAAAATTTAATTAAAATAATAAAAATAAAAATAAAAATAAAAAATTTTTTTCTGCATGGATATAATATATTCATTGGAACATTTTTAAAGAATCGATATTATATATAAATCAAAATAAATACAAAAATTGATATGCAAAAATATCGATTAAGATTTATTTGTTAAATTATAAGCAATTTAAGTTTGTATTAGATGAAGTAAGGCGGAAATAGAACGAAATGACGCGACAGTGGAAAAAGAACTATCTCACTCTATTTGTATCTCGCTTCATCTACAATCTTCAATTGCTTATAATTTACTGAATAAGTCTCAACCAATGTTTTTGTATATCAACTTTTGTATTTGTTTTGGCCCCTATAATCAATCCTCCAAAGTTATCTCACGAATATATTAACACTCTATATATTACAGACGATCTGTGATTTTAACTTCTTGTAAACTGCCTTTAGATATGTTGGAAAACTAGATTTCTAAAACATCGACTCTGTTTAACATATCAGAAAATACGAACACGAGCTCTTTGCGTACATCTGCCAGAAAGCTCATGATTTGTTTAAAGTAATGGCATTTGCGACAAAAAGTATACAACATTTATACAAAATATACAATGCAAATACAACAACGATATACTCAGCACTTCGTCTACCAATCGCTCGGATATCAGTTGTTCAAATGGCGCAAAGACATTATTATAACACTGAAGGTAAGTAAATACAAAAAATATAACCTTATTATAAACCGAAACACGCGCTAGCCGCATGTTGTTTATTGTGAAATTTTTTCAATGATATATAAATGAAATAAGTCTTTATTAACTTTTTAAATAAATAATACATTAATATTATATAAATAATTTGCTTTCTAATTTTTAGTTTTTATATAATAAAAAATTTTTAAAAAAATAATATATAATAAATAATAATTATTTGTTATTTTTATTTTATAGCACATAGACCAAAAATAACAGGTAGTCTGACAAATATTCAATCGTCTGGAGGAACTGTGCAATCTTTAACGCAAGATGGATTAGATAATAAAAAGTTAGAAGAAGAAGCAAAAGAAGAAGCAGAAGAAAAAGAAAAACGAGAGCAATCACAAAGAGTGCTTAAATATAGTTTTGCATTCTTGGGAGTATTTACCACTGTTGGACTGTCTTATGTAATATATAATTTAACAAAAGCTAAATATGATGAACATGGAAATATTATTGAAGATGAATTTTCAAATTTACCATTTTATGAAAGAATATATAAAATGCTTAAAAGGGAATTTAATTATTATACTAAGGTATCAAAAGTTTAAAATAAAATTAAAAGCACATATTTTAATTGTAATTGAAGAATATGTTTTTTAGATGGTTCAAGAACCTAGTAGAAATAAATTACTTCCAGATCCACTCAAATATCCTTATATTCAACCCCCTTATACTTTGGTGCTAGAATTGACAGATGTATTAGTACATCCTGATTGGACAGTAAGTAGTATTTTTTTTTAAATATTTAATATATTAAAAATTTTATGAATATTTATTTTTATTATTATCTCAGTATGAAACTGGTTGGAGATTTAAAAAGAGGCCTGGTGTGGATCAATTTCTAGAAGCTATAGCTCCACCACAATTTGAAATTGTAGTTTATACAGCAGAACAAGGAATGGTAATTAAAATTGTCAAAATTATTTATTATTTATTATTTTCATATATCATTTATATATATTTTTTAATATGACCTTTGTAGACTGTTTTTCCTATTTTGGATATTTTGGATCCTAATGGATATATCATGTATAGATTAGTAAGAGATACAACACGTTTTGTAGATGGTCACCATGTTAAGGATTTAAATGCTCTTAATCGTGATCTTAGTAAAGTAAGTATAAAATTTTATCTTACTAAAGTAAAATTTTTTATATATATTTTATTCTTTATTATTAGGTTATAGTAGTTGATTGGAATCCAAAAAGTACAAAATTTCATCCTGAGAATACTTTGCAATTACCACAATGGATTGGAAATGATGATGATACAACGCTATACGATTTAGCTGCATTCCTTAAAAGTGTGTGTCTTTTTATATCATTAATTATTATATATTTTATATATATTTAATTATTTATTTTATTTATTGTTACTCTGTAGCTATATTAGCGACAAATGTGGAAGATGTACGAGAAGTCCTTAATTATTATAGACAATTTGATAATCCATTACAAGTTTTTAGAGAAAACCAACGAAAATTTTTGGTAAGAATTATATTATATGTATATGTATATATATGGATGTACATATTGACTATAAAATTAATTATAAATATTATATTATTAAATTTAATTCTTATTATTTATAAAATTTATTTAGATGCAAATAGAAGAAGAGGAAAATAAAGCACAGCAAGAAAGTAGTAAGGTACTTACATCAAAATGGAAACCAACATTTCATTGGAATCGCTAAATCACTAAAAAAATGCAATGTTGTAAAATACAAAAATTTGTAAATTATCATTAACATATTCGTTCATTTTGTCGATACATATTGTGTAATTATTGTATAATTTTTGCTATAAATAAATAAACAAGTAATTCATATGTCGAAATATTTAATTTTATTATTTTATTAAAAAAATATAATTTACCTTTGTTATATATACAATTTTTTAAATATTTTATACCTTCCGTTTTTTTCGTATACTTCCTTTTTTTAAACGTGTAGTTTTAACTTTTGGTAAAAGATCTTGTAATGCATTACTGTCATCCAAATAAGTTATTTCCATTTCTTGAGATACACTTATTAATTCTTGTGTATTAATTGGTGTTGATATATTCTCCACTTCTTCTTGTGATAAAATTGGTGCCTTTGGATCTGCAGATTCTAACCAACTTAAAACTTTTTGATGAGGTGCTGTTGTTAAAGGTAATGGAACTTCTTCACATATTTCCCACATAGCTAAAAGTTCAGGTGCCAATATATCCATATAAGTATTTAATTTCTCAAAGGATTGTTTCCAACTTGGTTCAAAACAATTAATTGAATTATGTTTATGATTTTTCAATTGTAATTTCTTATTTGTAAAACCTAATTAAATTAAAAATATATATATATATAAATATATCTATATATGTATAATTCAATTTAAATAAATCTATATAATTTTTAATCTTTTTAGAATGAAAAAATTATTATTTATTTACTCTTAAAAAAATGTTCCACATTTAACTTATTAGATATTGTAAGAGGCACTATAGTATCTATTTGTACAGATACTGCATTTTCCCAAGCATTTAATAAACAGCATGATTTACCATTAATAAATGAATATTTATCTAATGCAGTATCATGTGTTAAGCATTGATAATATATATCTCCTAAAAAACATATTTGCATTAAAATTTTTAATTAGTAAAATACAATAAAGCATAAAAATAAATACATACCAATAGAATTTTGAAGAAATAAAAATATATTCTGACTAATATCTTTAATAATAAAAGATCCAGTATTTGATAATTCAAATCTATCTCTCAAATATGGATTTAAACACATTCCTTGTATTTGAGATTCGTTTAATGTCTCTTTAATATGAGGAGGAGTATATGGAAAATTATATGAATGTGAAATTTCATTAGTTGTCCAAGTATTTACAATAATTGTAGTTTCACCAGCAATTTGACTAGATAAAACAACAAATTCTTTATCTTCTCTAAAAGCATAAGTTTATTATTACATATTTAAATATGTTTATATTATATATATGAATAGTTTATTTAATTTTCTTTTACCTATTTATTACAGAACCAATAAGTGGTGGACCTTTGAATTGATGAATCCATTTTTGTTGAACACTTTTTTGTGGGGAACGACTATCACACATTAAAACACTATGATAAGTTCCTATATATCTACAAAAATTATTTTTACTAGCAACATCTAATGAAAGATATTCACATTTTTCTAAATAAAATTTTGGACATATTGTTAATGTTGGTCGATCAAATGGAACCTGTCACATAAAATTAATATATCATTAATTACATAATTTTATTAAATAATTTAAGCTATTATTACATTAATAATAATATATTAATATAATATATTAATAATTATAATAATAATAATATATTAATAATAACAATAACAATAATAATAATAATAATAATAATAATAATAATAATAATAATAATAATAGATATAATATTAAAAAATAATTAATATTTGTATTCTTACACGAATATCAAGATAATGTAGACAGCACCTATCTACAAATAAAAGAACATTAGGATCTATGGACTGAAATTTTATACTACTCCATGAATCATCTAATACAGTAGTATTTAGTATAGTACTAGAGTTTGTTGGTTTCCTATAAAATTAAAAAATATATATATAAATTTTTCATTTATAAAAACTTATATATTTATAATATTTACATTTTAGTCATATCCCATAATGTCACGCATCTATCAACATCAACTAAACAATATTGATTTGCATTAAGAGGATTTAAATCTGCACTAATATAAGGTATTTTTGATATCTGTGTATGTACTTCCGTAAGATTACATTTATTATCACGTTCAGATAATATATAAAAATTACAATGTTGTTTATATCTACCTAAAATCATACCTAAAATATTGAATTACAAATTATTAATTTCATAATAAAAATTCTATATAATAATAATAATAAATATATGTATATATATTTATCTTATATATATATTATTAATAATTGTTCTCTTTTAAAATATAGTTATTATAAATATATGTTACTTACAAATATCAACATTAACATTATGTTTTAATTCATACAATGAACCACTGAGTTCACATTTAGCTGCTTTTTTGAGTAAAGGTTTCCATAAAAACTCTTCTATATTATCAAGAGGTGTACTTACTAGAAATAAATTAAAACAAAAATTATATTGCTAATTATATTATATTAAATTATGAAGAACAAGAAATATTTTTATATTAATAATACCTAATTCTCCCATAAATGGAAAAAGTAAAATGTCCTTATTATGTAAATTTATATGATTCATAGATCCACCAGTATAATACCAATTATAAGCCTAAAAAAAATTACATGAATTTGATTTTGTATTATAAAATTTTAATAAAATTTTATTACAAAAAAAGTTTAAAGTTTTAATTTTTATCTTACTCCTTTAAAATAAGGATCTGGATCTTTATCAATAATTTGTGCTAAATCTGCAACATATTTAGGTATTTTAGCAGTAATTACATCTTTCATATGATTCCATTTTACATCTTTCTTATATATTAATTTTAAGTCTAAAAAATATAGTTATTATAAATATAATTTTTTTTATAATATTTTATATTTATTATTAGATTTACCTTTTTCATGTTTCAAATAATAATGTTTCATTCTTTCTATATCCTTGTTCATATAATTCTTAAGAATGACTAATTCTAATGTAGGATCTTCTTCATTCAATACTATATAATTTATAAACATAATATATATTAATTAAAAAACTAAATTAACTAAAAATATACTTTATAAATTATTAATTAATTCAATATACTTACCATTTCGAGATAATTTAGCAGGTGGTAATAAAGGTTTTGGTAAATCACAATGATAAGGATATTCTTGATATTGTTCTATAACATTTTCTAAATCAGAATCATCTACAGAAAAATTAGTATGTAAATTATGTCCAGGTACCAAATAATGAGGATAACGTTTTAAAAATGCTAATTTTAATTTATCTTTCAAATTTGTTTCTGCACGTTTATATGATTTTGACGTTAAAATACTTTGCTCCTCCATTTTTATTATTTCTTATAATTAGCAATGTTTATTATATTTAAAAATTGTTATAGAAATAATTCTTTCTTTATATATAAATTTTTTATTACATTTCTTTTTTTATAAGTAATTTGTTAAAAATTAAAAATTTAAAACAATTATTTTGTAATATAAAATAAATAAAATTATTTTAAAAAATAAAAGTATTTTAAAAAATATTTTTATTTTTTTATTAACATTTCATTTATTGTGTATTTTTAATACTAATTACAATGTTAATCAATATTTCTAATATTAGAAATATTGTCAAAAAAACATGTTTATAATAATATATACACGTGTATTTTCAGAATTATCATAGAATATAAAATTACATTAATGTAATCCGTATCGAATATTTACCTATAGAAAAATCTATTGTAACGCCCTCTACATTTTATAAATTACAATTAATAATTTTTCAGTTACAAATATCTTTATAAAATAATTTTATAAAAATTTTACAAAAAAAACAAATTCTATAAATATTAAAAATCTAACAAAAATATATAAAAATCATAATTTTTAATATATATAATTATTTACAATAAATTTTATATTTCGAATTTAGTTTAGGATTAATTTTTAATTTTAATTATAATATATATAATAAGGTTGAGTACTTTTATATTTCAAATTTTTGATAAAAAAGAAAATCACAAAACTGCAAGAGGAAGAATTAAAGGATTTGATGATATTTAGTTTATTTAATAAGTGCAATGCAATTAGAAAATACAAATGTATTTTTTTTTAATTTTAAACAATAGAATACATTTCAATTAATCATTCAATTATATTTCAAACATAAATTCAATACATTTTTAATAATTTTTTCATGATAAGTCTTATTGTACTTTACAGGATATTATAAGTAGCGAACTATTTAATAAAAAATAAAATATAATTATGCAATAAATAAATTTTATACATTTTATATAATAAATTTTTAAATTAATTTTTATGTCAATAAAATTGATATAATTATTGAATATGTGCAATACAAAAAAATATTTATATAAAAGTATTGATATTTAAATATAATTTACTCAGTCTGATTTTTATGTGCTTTAGCTACAAATGATCTGAAAAAAAAATTACTTTGAATAAAAAATATTACTAAACTTTATAATAAGATTATATTAATAGTTAATACTTACTTGATTACATTAGGTAAATTTTTATAACGACATATATATTTATGTCCAAGGCCATATAATGCATCAATTCTTGTCATTTCAATGCTATTTGTATTATTTCCATGATAATTTATTGCCGTTTTAAATAACTAAAAGAAGCAAATTTTTTAATAGTTTCAATTGTTATGAAATTTTACAAAAAAGAAACGTATTTGTACCTTTTCACCTAAAGCAAATGGAATGATATTATCATCTTCTGCATGCAATATCATAATAGGACATTGAATTTTTTCTACATGTTTATCAGATTCAAAACGAAGAAAATTATCATAAAATGGTTCAACAATTATCCAATGAAACCATGGTAAATGTTTGAATATCTAAAAACAAATTAAAATTTTTTAAATTTTTAGAATTTTTTTATTGATTAAATTGATTTTAAATAAATGTAAAGGAACCATATTTTTCTAATTAATTATTATTCTTAAAAGTACCTGTGCTAAAGGATGTTCACTTAATTCATCTGCTATATTATTAAATGGTGATTCTAAGAACAAACCTGCAGGTTGAACTTTTTTTATTGCTAATAATGCCAATACATGAGTAGATACTCTATAATATAATAAAAATTTTAATTTTAATTTTATTATTAATTTTATCACTTTATATAAATATAAATTTATACCCAGTTCCTAATGAATGTCCCCATACAAAAACAGGGGTTGTACCATTTACTATTTTTAATAGCCATTCAAGTACATATTTACTATCATTAACTACTCCCATTTCAGAAAGTTCTGCTTCTTCACTATCACCATAGCCTACATTAAAAAACATTGCAATTAAAAAATATTTGACAATTATTTACATTAATTTTTTATGAATTTCTTTTTTATAATTATAACATTTTATAATCTTACCTCTATAATCAAAACATATAACATGATAATCTAAATTCTGAAAAAGTTTATATAATTCTAAACGATGACTACTTGCTCTATTACCACTATTACCATGCATATAAAGAAAAATAGGTTGTTTAGCATTTTTTAATACAGCTTCATAATCATTAGCAGTTGTAATAGTGGAATCATTTAACAAAGATTGAGGTAGTATTTGCCTAAAAAAATAATATGCAATTAATATAAATAAATTGAAAATATATATCTATATATCAGTTATCAACCATAATCCTATTTTCACTTGTTCATCAGTTTTTAAATAAAAATTTCTTGTTCCTTTCATTCCAACTGACTCTGGTTTTGAAAAATCTACATTAAGTGGCCATTGGACTAAAAATATATCACATATATAATTATATTCATGAATAAAAAAGTTTATCAATAATTTATATAAATAAATTTAACTTACCAAAATTTAAGAAAAGAATCTTTTTTTGGAAAGCATAAGAATAATGAAATATAATAGGTAAAAGTCCAAATATAACAAGATATGTAAATATTGATACCTTCATAATCCAAAATAAATATCTGTAATGAATATATTTTACTATTATTATAAATGAATAATTATACTTTAGTATGTACATTTATTTAGTAGTAATATTCTTTATTTAGAAGAATAAAATAATTTTAAAACAAATTACATGAATTATACTATACTACTATATTAGTATATTTATTTGAGTTTTATTTTTCAATCAATCTTATTTTTTAAATATTAATTTTTTATAAATAAATAATAAAATAAATAATTAAATAAATAAATATACAAATAAAATAAAAAATATAAAAATAAAATATATTTATATAAGTAAATAAATAAATAAATATATCTCTTATTATAAAAACATTATTTATCTTTTTAATTTTAATTTTATCAGGATTTAATATTACAATTTAAATAAAGAATAAAATTGTATAAAAATTATATTTATAATTTAAATAATATTACATATTATTTGAAATTCAGTCAAATTAAATAAAACTCAAAAAAAATATTCTATTTATTTTATAAAATAATCTTTAAGATATTCATATTTAATATTCATACTATTATAAAAGATTAAAGTGAAAGATTTATATTTCATATTAAAAAATAATTTAAAAAAATAAATAATATATTATTATATTTAATAATTTCTTATTATATTGTTTAATAATGAAAAAAACAATATATTTTAAAATTATATAATAATTAAATATTAATATAAAATGCTTATTAATATATTAAAATTATTTTTCTTCAAATATATAAAATTTTAAAAATATTGTTATAGTAAATATATATTTTATAAAAAATTTTAAAATTGTATTAAATAAGATTATGTTAAATAAGATATTCTCTTAATGATGAATAGGAATTTTTTTTATTTTTGAAGTTATATTATAAAATTATTAATTCTAATAAAAAAAAGATAGATGTTGTATTATGATTATAACAAAGAGACTTACATTTTTGTATACCAAATATCAAGAGCGGCGAAAGGTAATATTGCTGCTAATAGCAGATAAGTTGTCTGCATATTTGTTAGTAGCTATCAAACACAAGGTGCTTTTTAAGTTCCCCATTAATGTAATTTATATGTGTCATTATAAACTACTAATATATATTAATGATGTAATAATAAATATATCATTTATTTAAACATGCATGAAAGTATAATTATATCCATATTTATATCATTATATCCATAGATTATATTTTGCAATAAATTATTATTAATATTGAAAGAAAATTAGAAATTTTCTGATATATATTTTAATATTTTTTACTATTAAATTACCTATGTAAATTAAAATGCAAATTTAATAGATATAGATGAATTATGAAATCATTGATTTATATAATTTCAAAAATTGAAATTTTTAAAGATTTAATATTAGTATATAAACATAAGATTTAATATTACAATCTATATATTATTTTGATTAACAAAACTTTATGAATATCTAACAATTTTATCATTTTTTAAAAATAAAATACTAAAACCTTAGATATAGTTATTTTGATTATTCTTGTTTGTTCTTATATTGTTATTCTAAAATTCTTTTTAAATATAATCATTTTTATTTTATTTCATTATATCCAATGAATCTAATATTAAGAATATAACATAAAAAAAGATTGAATTTATAATATAAATAAATATATATATATTAAAAAATATATTAAAATATTTAAATTAGAATCAATGAATTCATATTACATACTAAATAAAATTAAATTAGATTTATCAAAATATATACAATTTATTGCATATATAATTTTTGAAAATTTTTTTATTAAAACTAAAAATAAATTATCAAATTAAATTAATAAGCAAACAAATAATTATATATAATATTGATGTAAAAAAAATATATATATTTGAAAATAATAAAAATGATATTTATATTGTATGAAAAAAATATAAGTTAAACAAATACGATCCTAAAAATTTAACTTTTTTTAAATAATTAATAATTTAATAATTTAATTTAATAAAATTTTTTTAAACTGGAAATAATTACACTTATCGATAATTTAATCAATTTAAAATATTAATTAAATTAAATTGATATCAAAATGTTAGTATTTATTCGTAAATTTATACGATTGTATGTGTATTAAATCTAAGATTAAAAAATATATGATCAAATAAAAATAAATTATTAAAATCAAGAATAATACCTCTTTTTAAAACATTTTTTTGGTAACCAATGTACCATAGTAATTGCAAATTAGTGAAATTTCTGCAAACAACGTATCTCTATCTATGAAGTATAAAGATTTATGTAATTACGCTTTAATTATAATTCTAATTTATATACTTATTCATAATAAAAAGTAGTATAAAAAGTAAAATAAATTTTTAAAAATCATTTTTATTCTAACTTGCAAAAAGAAAATTATTCAAATTTTTCATTTTAATACCACCATATTTAATGATAAAACAATCTCACAAAAATATAAGATATATGGAATGTCCTCTATGTCACATTAATTACATAAAAATATAATGAAACATAAGTTAATAAGTTTTATAAATTAATAATTATTATTTTCTAAAATTTTTTTAAATATATTTTAGTAAATAATCATAAAAATAAAATTATAATAAACATCACTAAACTGTTATGTTTTAGTCTGTAAAGTTTTTTAATTTTTGTTTTATAAACTATATAATAAAATAATTGTATATAATTGTATATAATACTATAAAAATCTTCAAAATATATTAAAGTTGAATATAACTACTATTTCTCTAAATATTAATATATATCTTTTTTATTTTATATAAATTGAATTATAGAATATAAAAAAAAGTTAAAAAATAAATAGTAATGTTTAAATGTTATATTAATAATAATTTAAACATATGAAATATAAAAAAGTAAAAAAGTAACTTAATAGTAATTTTGTTTCATAAAATTCTATAAAAATTTAGTTTATGGTTATTATTTACAATTGGATTGGTTGATTTATTTTGAAATAAATAAAATACAATGTTCAATTAATGTATAAGTGTACATCAAAAAACTTTTTTATTTTATATTTTGTGTACTGTAGATATAAATATTTAGATTTACTTGTAAACGTACATTTTATTATTACGATTATCGATTCATTAAATCTCATCAATAGTATAAATTTATTAGGTACTGTGTATTAAAAGATAAATTATAAGGTAAAATTAAAAGGTAAAATTATAAAATTTTAAATAGAATATTTTAAATATAATTTAAAAAATGTCTAAAAAACATTAAAAATAATGTATAACAATAAAAATTACAAATGATAAAATTATCTCAAAACGATTGATTCTAACCTCATTTAAAAAAAAAATAATTTTATATAAATAAATATTTATTTTTTATGTATATAAATTTACAGATGAGTCGCAAAGAAGCATTATCTCAATTTATCCAACAGATACATGGGCGTCCTGTTGTTGTAAAGTTAAATAGTGGTGTAGATTATAGAGGTAATGTATTTGTGTATTATTGTATATAAAATAACTTAAAGTAATTTAATAATTAAGAAGTTATTTTTATTTTATAGGTGTTTTAGCTTGTCTTGATGGTTATATGAATATAGCACTTGAACAAACAGAAGAATATGTAAATGGCCAATTGAAAGATAAATATGGTGATGCATTTATTCGTGGTAATAATGTATTATATATTAGTACACAAAAACGTAGAACTTAAGTAAAATAAATATATAATTTATATTATGATCTCTTTATTTATTTCACATTACATAAAAATCTAAGAAGTATTCTTCAAAAATCTATAATAAATAATATATTTAACATATTTTTTTTTCTAATTGCTACATCAATACTTTTAAAGAATATAAAATTCCTTAATGAATTTTTTACAAGTTATATATAATATTTATATTCTTAGATCATTATTTTTTTAAAGTATTTATTTTTTAATATATAATTATATAATTTACTATTTTCTGATTGTGCAATTTTAACTTTTTCAAACTTTCATTTAGTTTTTTTTTATATTTCTTTAAATTTTACAATCTTTTTTGGATAACTTTTCTGATTTATTTTTATATGTTTTTTTATCTTATTATTGAATTGTGAAAAATTAAATATTAACTGTAGATAAAAAATTGTTATTATTAAGTTAAATTATTAAGTTCTAACTTTTTAAAGATTTTTTATTTAATTTTTTTCTTGCACTTCTTTAAGTTTTGCAAGTCTTCTTTGGATAGCTTGTTGCCTATTTTTTTCTATACGTTCTTTTATTTCATTACTTAATTGTGAAGAATTAGAAGTATTAGAAGTATTAGTTGTAAACAAAGAATTTGCAGTATTAGATTCTGATAATAACTTATCAAATGCATCATTATTAGTTGCAGCTATATTAAATGAAGATTGTTGCATAACTTGTTTTTGTTTTTCTATTTGTTCTGCAATCAATAAATCAAATTCATCAATAGGTTCATTTTGTTCTTTATTTTCTTCTATATCTATATTATTATTCTGGTTAATAATATCAATATCTTCATTGATCATATCTTGTCTATATTTCTTTATAAACACTTGAAGATCCTTTTTAGTACCTAATTTTTCTAATCTTTCAAGAAAATCATCAAAATCTAATTTAGGAAATAATCTATGTCCCCAATGTTCTAATCTTTTCATAATTCTATCCAAATCTAATTTTTCATATCCTTTTTCATAATATTTAAAGCCTTCAAAATATTTTTCAATAGTATGAATTCCTTTAGGACCCTTTAACCGTTCTGTATTTAATTTAGGCAAAGGATTTCTTACTATATGTTTTTTAGATGAAGTTGATGGATCAATTCTTTTTACAATATTCTCTTCTTTACTTTCTTCATTTTCCAAATCTGACTTTTGTTGAATAATATCTTGATCTTCCTCTGATTCTTGATTTTCATATTGAACTATTATGTCATGTTCATTTTCATTACAATCAGAAGTATCTGATAGCGTCGTCATATTCAACAAGTTGTATTCCCACTTTCTTATATACAAAATATTAATTTTTCGTTTAATATTAAATTTTTTAGAAAATTTTTAAATATAAATATTTAAATGCAAGAAACTCTGTAAATTTTCTTCTCTTCTTAAATAATATTCGTTCTTTGATAATTATACAATTATAGGATAATTTTGCCGGTTAATAGTATATGTAGGTTAGCTTTTATAATATGCACATTTATATTTAAAACTCATTATCATTTTGAGAATCACAACTGTTATTTCCTTTGTCCATAAATTTATCGAATTCACCAGTTGATTTATTCATTCTTTCTAAAAGCGATACCAATAATTTTTTATTTAATCTATCGGTTTGTGTTATTTCCCGCACAACGGGTTCATAATTTGTAACCGGAGGGCGTTCCGTTATTTGTAATTTCTGTAATGTATCATTCTTTTCTTTCATAGGTGTTCCTGGCATTTTAAATTGTTTAATTAAATTATTATAAGTTTCACTATCACAATCTAATTTTGGTTATATGATAAGTTAATAATCTTACGCGTGACAATAAAATTCTTTAACCTATATGAACTATAGTGTATATATATTGTCTTCTGCGCATGTGATAATTTGATTTTTTATATTATTATTTTAATTAAAATTTTTAGTAATTTAAAGTTTAATTATCATGTACATTTGTAAATTTATACAATCAAATTATATAATATTTTTAAAATTAAACTTATTAATAAAATAATTTATTAATAATTTAAATTAAATAATTCAAATTAACAGTTAATAATTTAAATTAAAATATAAAAAAATATAAAAATTTTAATTTTTTAATATATATATTATGAATATATATTTATATATTATATAATTTGAATTTGAAAAATTTAAATAAATTACATTTAATTTTAATTATTTAAAAATAATACATAAAAAGCAATATATTTTATATATAGCAAAATTAAAATAAAAAGAATATTAAAAATCTTTTTATATTATTTTATTACAGATAAATTATTAAATGATTTTGAACTTCTTTTATATTTATTAAATATATTAATGTATTAAAAATTTTTATAGAATATATTTAATATAAAGATATTAATGAATGAACAATTTTTATCATTAACATTACAATATTAATGTTACAATTAATATTAAAAAATATATTTTATAACAAATTTAAATTTGATATTTTTCATTTTATATTAAATTTCTCTTGTTTAAATCATTATATTTTATTTAATAATAATTTTATTATAAGTGTGAAATAAATTAATTATAAATAAATATCATATGATGAACATAATGACACAAAAAATGATTTTTCAAAAAACGAAGAAAACTTATTTTATTTAATGAAATTTGTAATTAAAATTAAATTGTAATGAAAAAAATATTTTATAATGATATTTTTTATATATTTGGAAAATTATAAAATTTTTATAATTTATTGCATTTCATTATTACAATGTTATTAGAATATCTATATTATAAATGATTACTTCAAAATAATATATTAAATGTGATTTACGAATAGTGAAGAATGAATAATGAAAATATGTTCCTCTATATATATAGAAATAAATTCATATATTATTTATATTACCTACAATTTATTTGAATTTATTCTTATTAAGTTCTTACTACGTAATAAAAGAATTATAATTTCAAGTATGACATCTTATATCAACTAAATCGTAAGTTGACTATGATTAGCGCGGTAAACTCAGAGTTTAATCAGTATCACTGCAACGTCTGTGCAGTACGGAGTTTTTAAGTAGAAGAAATCAAGAAGACTACTTTGAATTGTACGTAAATTTAAAATCGTAAAGTCATCATTTAAGAAAGAAAGGTAGATATTAAATTTGAATATTTTTTATTATTTATGTAAAAACTTAATATATTAATAATGTAATAATTAATAATATAATAATAAATATGAATGTAATGAATGAATGAATGTAATAAAATATTAATGATGATTTTAAATAATTCATAACTTGTATTTGTTGTTTGTGATAAAATATTAATGATGATTTTAAATAATTCATTAAATATACTATAAATAATCAAATAAATTTAATGATTATATTTTATTGAATTTGAAATTACATTCATTATTAATTATATTCATATAACATTCATTACTTTTCGATATATTAAATTCATCAGTATTACGTGATTTCTTTTGATTTCAAAATAATATATGATTTCGAGGTGGCGTGATCATTAGTAACGGGTTTAAGTTCATTCCCCACTTTTCAGATCCATTGAAATATGAAGAAAAACAATGAATATTTAATATATATTAAACATTATATATATGTATATATATCAAAACATAAAATTTGAAAGAATTTATATAAATTTAAATGTGACAAAGAAAATTATATTATATTAATTTAAAAATTTATTTTTTTTTTAAACATAATATAAATCGTGCATTAAATTTTATATATATTACATCTGAAGAATCGACCAATTATAGACTTCAACGTAAATGATGATTGATTCTAAATGATGAATAATGAATTTGATAACTAATCTATGAAATATTAATGTTTTTTTTTATACATGTATTATATAAACTATAATGAAATGATTTTAAAATAATAAAAGTGATTGTTAACATATTAAATGTCTTTAATTTTCAAATAAAAATATTTTTTATTTTAATTATTATGAATAGGTATTTAAAAAAAAAATGATTATAATAAAGATTGACTGAATTAAAAAAAAATTGATATTTAATTTTTTTTATAAAATATTTACTAATCTTGTTAGTAATTTTATTTAAATATATAAAAATTTTAATAATAAAATTCTTATAAATATAAAATATATTGATAATATATAATTTTTTGGAATAAATTAAAAATATAATGATTTCAAAATTATTCATACATTATTCTATGATTGGATTAAAACAATTTGATAAAAACAAAATAATAAAATGATAAAATTTCGTAAATGATAATTCCATATAAAATAATAATTTATATTTATAGATAATTTATTATTTAAAAATAGGAAAAAAAAAAAAACTTCTTTATGTCATTAATCATATCAAATTTAGATCTTTATTTTCATTTCTTACATTATCAAATACATTATAATTTTTTAATTGAAAAAAATTAATTATTCGAACTATAGACCCACTTTCTACCTTCGAATCATTGACATATAACGGTACTATTCTCAGTAGTACAGAAAGAAAGGAAATAAGAGAAAGAAAGTTCTATAACAAAATTGTCAATAATATTGCATTTATCTTGTTACTATATCTTAAATTCATTTATAAATCTAAAAAAAAATTACCTTTTTTTATTGTATGTTGTAGTTCATCAATTTTTAATTAAAATTAATAATTATAACAATTGGTTCGATCAAAACTAACATTTTTTTTTAAATTTAATAAAAATTCAAAATTTTATTAATTTATTTAATATTGAAATCAAATATTACAAGTAAAAAATTTGTATTTATATTTTAAATCAAATAATTAATATTTTAATTTTAATTATATAATAAGTGAAAGTAAAGATATATATATATATATTTTAAATATATATAATTTGAAATCTATATAATGTTTTTCTCAAGTTTTATTTATTTTCAAAGTAATTTAAATTTGTAATTTTAATTTGTTAATGGAAAATTACTATTTGTTATATAATCAAAAAATATCAATTTTATGTGTTTTGTGTTTATCATCTAATGACTTTGTTTGCATGTTCATTCTTGGATTTCCGAAATAAATTATCATGTCAATTATAAATGCGTTTCATAATTTAATTTTTTATTTTTTCTTCATAAAAGATATAATTATTACTGTGATTATTCATTAATTAAATTTTTCCATTTCTTTATTAATATAGATGACGAAATAAACAATATAAAATGTTTATACTTTTAACAATTTAACAATCAGTTAACAATTAATTATTTATATTAATAGTTAATATAAATAAAAAAGAAATAAAATGCTTAAATGTACCGTCAAAAAATATTATTTTGTTATTGACTTTCATTAATTAAATAATTTCTTAGATTAAATAAATTCTGTGAAATTTTATTTTTTAAAGATATCTTTAAGAATATTTGATTAATTTTAAATAATCCATAATAAATGGAAAACTGAATTGAATATAAATAGTTATTTATTAAATTAATATTTTGTAATTTAAATATATCAGTCTTTTAAGACTGATAAATGATAATCATATTATAGCGTAATTCAATGATCTATGATAAATGCGTCAATTAATTCCTTTATGCTATTTAAAAATATTTATAATTGCTATTGTATTTTCTTTATTATATTTTAGTTTTTTTATAAATCTTTTATATATTTTTATAATAATCTTAATGAACAAATTTTTTAAATACAATAAAATATTTGGGTATATTTAAAAAATTTTCAATTTGCGTTGGCATATTAATTGAAATCGATTCCATTTTATTAAAAAATTTCTATGTTATTTCTATAATAATTATTATTCTTATAAATCAATTATATTGATGTTATGAAACAATAAAATTTATACTTTTTATAACTTTTTTCGATTTTCTTATCTAATTTATAATATATTTGCAAAATAAGTTTTTTAATAGTATATTAAAAGATCAAATTGCTCAATGATAACATTTATAGTCAAGATAATTGATAATCATATAATTTTTAAATTTTCAAATTCAATTTTTTTGAAAATTAATTTTTAAATAAAATAGATTTATTTTAAAATAAAAAATATTTATTTTATATGTTTATTTTCATATGAATTAAAATTAGCTTTTATCGATTCATTCTAATCAGAAGACATGTGAGTTAATTTCATTTTTAATTTCATAGTTAAAAAGTTTTAAGATTTAATGTATCATATGATAATGATAATGAAATTTTAAATAAAAAAATATTTTTTTTTCCATTTTTTTTATATATAGAATCATTATCAGTCTTTTGGATTATGATTTTAAATATATATAAATATATATAAATACAATAAATTTGAAATGAATTAAAATAATATTTATATAAATTTATAATTTATAAAAATATCTATAAGGATGATGCAATATAAGAATACTAATATAAATGAGGCAATATGAGGTGATAAGTAGATGTTTACATATTAATTAACTAACTAAAGAGAAAAAAATATCAAAATATCACGTAAGTAATTTTAAAGATTACATTAAAGATTTAGTAAAAGAGTTTATAATTTAAATAGTTACGAGTAAAAAATTTAAAATATTAAAAAATATTTATTTATTAAAATATTAAAGTTATAAAAAATATTATATTCATGCAAATTAATTCTTTTTTTTTTCTTTTGTTAAATTATATAAATCATTATAGAATTATATAAATCAAACTTCCATTTCTATTTCGAGCATTATATAAATTATCAAATTTGAATTATAAACAAAATAATTTTTATTTATCATTAATTGTATCAAATATATGAGATTTATATTCAAATATATTGTTAATATATTGAAATAAAATAATTATTAAAGAATAATTATTAAATTTCATGAAATGTAATGTTTAAATTTAAGATAGGATTAAATTAACAAAATTAAATTATTACATATTATTATTTATGATTTATATTAACTATATTCATATTCGAAAATATTATTTATGCCAAAATATTTATTATAAAACAAATTAAATTTTAAATATTTTTAGTTTTATTTAATTATGTATAAAACTTACTATATGTTATTTTAGATTGACGACGATGCAGCCAATTCAAACAAATGGAATAATAAAGGATTTTACGATAAATGAAAAGGTGTGATAATTAAAAAAAAAAAATTAAATAATTTTTTTTAGAAAATTTATTTTTAATATCATTCGTCATGAATTTATCAATATATTTTTTTCTCGCATCTTCGATCTTGATAAGTTTAAAACTTGAAAAAATTATGAGAAAAATTCATTTAGAAAACATCATTTAGAAAAATTTTTTTCATTATTTCATTATATATAATTATATATATTATATATAATTCTGACATTTTAATAATTTCAAATTATTCATAAAAATTTTTTGATATTGACTGTATATTGAATTCTGCTTATATATATGTATCAATGAAGCGATACGTCTACATATATATATTCTTCTAAGCTATGTATTAAATTTTAAATAAAAGATGAAGTTCTCAATCTTTAAACAATTAAAATAATTTTTTTTTATTATAATAAGTAGCCAATAAATGATTAAATTTTTAATTTAATTAATACAAATTTAATAAAAGATAATCTAAGACTTAAAATGAAATTTATTCCATTTCATAAATTAGTTTGATTATATTATACTAAAATATCCATGTTAAAATAAAATAATATATATGTATAATATATCTAAAGAATAACAAAAAATGTATATAATATATCTATATATTAATTAATTAAATATGTGTAATGTATTTAAATTGAAAATATATTATATTCTTATCATTTTATTTATATAAAAAATTTAAAGAAATATGTATATGTAATAAGATAAGAAATGATCGCGTAATACCGTAAACAACGTACACATAAGCAAAATTCAATAGTAATATCATCATGAATTAAGTAATTTTAATATCAAAAGTTTTTTATGAATAACTCGATAATTAAAATTAATTATTGTCACGTATAAAAAAAAATTATTTAAAATAATTTTCTTTATAATATATTTCAAAATCATTAAAATTGATACGGAAAAACATATCGCTAGGTTCGTCTCATTTCATATTTGTATAATAAAAAAAATAAAAGAAAGAAAAAAAAAAGTTAAAAATTAAAATTTTTAATCTTACAGGACAATATAACGGACAAAAATTTTATACATTACAACGAAACTGGTCTTGATGGTAAATATCCAAATTTTTAAAAAGTTAAAAATTAAATTATAAAGCACATATTTATTTCATTTATTTTATTTATAGGACCTGATCAAATTTTACCTGCTGATAGTTTTAAGACTACAGAATATAATGGACGTGTACGAATACAATTAAATAATGAAGATAATTCAATGCCTATATCAATTCCTGGATTAATGTCAAATACAGTAAAGAAATATTCTAATCATTTAGCTTTGGTGGCAAGACCTGATGAAAATGGTATAAGAAAAACATATACATATAGGTAAGCATTCTATAAAAATAAAAAAAAATTTAATATCTAAAATGGATTTTTTTATTAATATATATTTTTAGTGAATATGAAAGTCAAGTGAGAACTGTAGCCAAAGCTTTCTTGAAATTGGGTTTAGAACGCTATCATGGAGTTTGCATTTTAGGATTTAATAGCCCAGAATGGCTTTTTGCAAATCTTGGTGCAATATATGCAGGGTAAATATTACATATATGAAGAATAAGAAGAATAATATATCTAATTTTAAAATCACATTTTTTAAAAATAATTTATATAATTAAAAATTTTCTTATTGTGTTAAAATCTTCAATTAACAAATTAAATGAATAAGTATTTTCATAGTAATAATTAATTTAATTAACTTATCAATTAAAATTTTTTTAATCAATAAAAAAATTCTTATTTGTTTAATTTAATTAAATTTAAGAGAATTAAATTATATAAATTTAAATTTTTTAGCTTTTGAATTCTTATATGTAAAAATGAAAAAATTTACAACAATATTTTATTCAAATATTTTATGCAGTAAATATTTATATAATATATAATTAATATATAATATAATATAATTTATAATTTTTTTTAGAGGATTTGCAGTTGGAATATATACTACAAATAATCCAGAAGCATGTCAACATTGTGCTATAATTAGCAAGGCAAATATAATAGTTGTTGAAAATAGAAAACAATTAGAAAAAATATTACAAATAAAGCATAATCTTCCTCATTTAAAAGTAATTGTTCAATACGAAGGCAAACCAGAACAAAAAGATATTTTAAGTGTAAGTCATTTCATATGATATCAAATATATTATTAAACTATTTTTAATAGTAATTTTTATTTATTAGTGGAATGACTTAATAAAAATTGGCGAAGCAGAATCTGATGTCAAATTAAATGAAGTTTTAAAAACAATTGCAGTGAATGAATGCTGCACTTTGGTTTTTACGGTATAAAAAATCAATTTTTTATAAGATTTTATTATTAAAAAATAATTTTTTAATTATTAAATTAAAAAATGAAATTACTACATTTTTTTTACAGTCAGGTACTGTTGGAAATCCAAAAGCTGTAATGTTAAGTCATGATAATTTTTTATTCAATGTTCGAAGCATGAGTACTGTTTTAAAATTGAAAGAAGGTTACGAAACTTTAGTTAGTTATTTACCACTGTCTCATGTTGCAGCACAGGTAAATTTATAAATTTTTATGATTGTTGACATGATTGAAAAATAATCGATGTGAGCGATTTCGAAAAATGCAAATTTTGAATATGTAGTATTATTATAATTATGTATTTTTTAATAATTCCAGGTAGTTGATTTATATTTCATGTTATATATAGCTGGCACAATATATTTCGCAGATCAAAATGCGCTTAAAGGTAGTTTAATTAATACTTTGCTTGTGGCACGACCTACCACATTCGTAGGTGTACCAAGAGTATGGGAAAAGATTTATGAAAAAATGCAAGCAGTTGCAGCTAACAATGGATTTATTAAAACATGGATTGCTTCGTGGGCAAAATCACAAGCACTTTATTATAATATAAATAAAATGAATGGCAATGATCATAAACATTGGAGCTATATAATTGCTAAATGTCTAATTTTTAATAAAATAAGAGCAGCACTAGGTTTGGATAGATGTAAAATGTGTATTAGTGCAGCAGCACCTTTAAGTTCCGAAATTAAACAATATTTTTTAAGTTTAGATATTCCTATATTAGATGCATATGGAATGTCTGAATGCAGTGGTGCACACACTCTGAATACACCAATAAATTTCAAGTAAATATTTATTTTTATATGGAATATTCAATTTAATTTCGATAGTTATAAAGTTTTTAAAATTTTTGTTTTACTGAAATAAAAGTTGAATGTTTTAAAAAATATATATTTTAATATAATTATTTTATTATATATACGACGAATATATTGATTACAAAATATAAAAAAAATATATGATTTTATTTTAATTTATAAAGCTAATCTTTATATGATTTTTGCTTTATGTGATATTTTGCTGAAAAAAATTATTTTTATCAAATTAAGTGCTTTTCAAAACTATTTAACTTATATTTAAAATATTTCTTAATGTTATCAATATTTTTGAATATTTGCATTAATTAATTTAATATATTTATATTTAATTTAATTAATTTAATATGAAAATATTTTATCTTTAAAATTATATTTCTATGATCTATTTAATAGATTTTTTTTTTATTTATTTTCTATTCAGATTAAATAGTGTTGGTCAATCTATATCTGGACTTAACACAAAATTATATAATCCAGATAGCAATGGTGAAGGTGAAATTTGTATGCATGGAAGACACATATTTATGGGATATTTAAATGAACCTCAAAAAACAAATGAAGTATTGGATGCAGATGGTTGGTTACATTCTGGTGATATAGGAAAATTTGATTCAGATGGATTTTTGTATATTACAGGTATACATTTATATATATAAATAGAATATCTTACATGTATAATATTTCAGAATGAATAATATTTCAGAAATTAATTTGAATCATAAAAATGACTAAAAAAAATTATATGATCTTGATCTTGTTTATGAAATTTATAATTAATTTTCTGTCATTTTATATTTGATTACATTCTTTGATAATATAAAATTGAACAGATAATTATATCGATAACAAAATTTTTTTTATTTCTTTTTTATTTATCTTTTTTATTAAATATATATTAAAAATTATTATTTTACAAATATCTTATAAATAATTTCAAATAAAAGATATAAATTTTTCATTTTTATATTTTATATTTATTCCTCGTATGTTGTAAAACACATATTTGCATATATTATACGTATAATATATATTATATATTTTATATGTTTTATATGTTTTATACATCTTTATATATTGTTTAATATTATTTAATATCTAATATCTAATATATATATTGAATATAGGAAGAATAAAAGAATTAATTATCACTGCTGGAGGAGAAAATGTACCACCAATTTATATAGAGCAGTTAGTATTAGCTGAATTATCTATATTAAGTAATGCTTTATTAATTGGAGATAAACGAAAATATCTTACTATGTTAGTTACTCTAAAGGTAAGATATAGATATATTGAATTTCTACATTTAATATTTATATTTTTTCAAATTATATAATTTTTATTTTCAGACTGAAATTAATGCTGAAACTGGTGCTCCAGAAGATAACTTTACTTTAAGTACTTTAAAATGGTTACAATCTATTGGAAGTACATCAAAAACAGTTTCAGAAGTTTTAGAAACACATGATCCATTTGTAAGTTTATTAATATATAGAAAGTATTAATTTCTAGAATATTTTTAGAGTTAATTCTAAAGAATTTAATAAATACAAAAGTTGGTATATAAAAATGTTGATTAAAATTTTAAGTAATTTATAATATTAAAATAAATTCATATTAAATAAAGCAAGGAAATAATTTATCAATTACATATAATTTAAATAACATTCAATTAATTTTTTATATACTTTTATATTTCTTTTGACTTTTAGAATCAATTTTACAAATATCTTGCATATAACAAAAAATTTTTCAAATAGAAAACAAATTATTTATAAATATATGTTTTTATAGGTATATGAAGAAATTGATAAAGCAATTAAAAGAGCAAATACTAAAGTAATAAGTCATGCACAAAAAGTACAAAAATTCCAAATTTTGCCGCATGATTTTTCAATTGTTACTGGAGAATTGGGACCAACACTTAAAGTTAAAAGAAATATTGTTCATAAGATGTATGAAAATTTGATAGAAGACATGTATAAATAAACATATGGAAATTCTAAATGTAATTACAAAAGAAAAAAAATATTTCTAAAATAAAATGTTTTAACATTTAAAATATGATTAATAAAAAAAAATTTATTAGAATAATATTGTAGCATATCATTTAAATTTAAATTTACAATTGTGTAGATTTATCAAATTGTGTAAATTTAATTATTAAATTTAATATATATATTTATAAACAGTGGATATATATATTAATTATATAATAGTTGATTTTAGAATACTAAAAATTTTATTGCAAAATAAGAATTTATTCTATAAAACTAGAACAAGATAGAAATAGAATATATTTATAATATTTATAATAGCAATAATAAAAATAATAGCAAAAATAAATCATAAGCAAACATCATTACATGTATGATTAAAATATAATGTGATTTAATATTTAAAATGTTTTATCTATAAATTTATTATTTTTTTACTAATTATTTCAATAAATAATATTTTACATATAGAAAAATTATTATTCAATATATATTTCATCAATCAAAAATTAATACAAAAAAACAATTTTATTAAAATTTCCATGTACTTTAACAAAATTTATAAAAAAAAAATTAATAAAAGTTTATTATTCAAATTTATTTCTTCTTTCTTGTCAAAATAATGGGAGTAATTAAATAAATATTAGTAAATTTAAATTGCAATATATTAATAATATAGTTTACAATAAACAAAACAACTGCTATATTAAGATTATGTTAAGTTAAATACAGATTTTAAGACAATCTGACATCTTATAAGAATATAGTCTAAGCACATCACAGCAACTTTGGAAATGCAGATCTGTATAGTATCTCATTCTATTGCATATACAAATGGTTACAACTTATTTTTTTTTTATCATCAATCTTGTATTTTTAAATATTTAACTTCATTATTTATTTTAAAAATAAATTTTGAAATTCTATATTTATGTTTCTAAAATATCATTTCAAACAACACAAAATTATTAACACTTTCACTTTAAATAAAAGAAAGATCAGAATAATATTAATAATATTTGATACATGATACATTATCATAAAGTATATAATTTTTTTGAAGTACCTTAAAAACTTTCGTCTTTGGAATGTTTTTATGGCACATGATATACTGAAAAGATATACATATTATGAACATAAATCTTTTTCAATATTGATAATGTATAAGCATTCAAAAAACATAAAAGTTGAAATTTCAAAATAATACCATTTATAAAATATAAAGATATTGAATCATTTAAAATTCAGATTGCATATAACCGCATTATATCATTTGAGTTGCAATACTTTTAAAACAGTACAAAAATTTATGATGTAGTTGTTGTATTAAATTTTTGTTGAATTATAGATGTTTTTCGTTGTGGTACTGTTTCAGGTGTAGGTATAGCATCACCTGTTGGCAAAACACCAGCTGGCTTAGGCTTAGCTGTATATTTTTGTTTTGCCATTTGATAATCTCCAGAATCAAAATATTTTTGCTGAAAATATATTACATATAAGTTATAAAATTTTTATTATCCTAATTTTTATTATATGTATTTATTATAAAATTATTATTATTTTTAGGAAATTTAACCAAATATTAAATCATAGATATTTAAACAATAAAATTATAATAAATAATAAATAAACAAAAATTATAATAAATAATATTTTTACCCCTTTAGCTAGCCTTTTTTGTAGGAATGCTGAATGTCCACTAATTGGACGTCCAGTATTTGGAAATTTTGCTCTTAATTTTGCTTCTTCTATTTTCTCAATGTCATTGGAAGATAACTGAAACAAAAATTATTTTTTTTATAATTATCACACAAATATATTTTTAAATCACTATATTAATAAAATTTTTATTTAATTATGACAATATAATATAATAAATAATATAATAATGACACAAAATATTAATATTAAAATATTAAAGAAATTTAAAATTTATAGAGAACTCAAATATAAACTTTTAAGATAAATAAAAAATTAAAAGTATTTATTTTAAAATTTTACCTCAACTGTTTCAGACAATTCGTTTGCTTGATCGTTGCTCATCGTTGCTGTTTCTAACCACTTTCTTCGATGATAAATTTAAAAATTTTACAGATATTGGTCAAATATTCGTTTTAACACTACTACATAGAATCATATAGCAAAGAAACACAAATACTATTTACTTACATTAGTTTTTATTTTTATAAGATTTATTCATTTACTATTTTACGAATTTTATCCTTACCAAAAACAAATAACTGCCAATGAAAACTGTACATGAAAGCGTACAAAAAACAGCGTTTTATATATAATTATATATTTCTAGACAGCCGTTATTAAAATTCAATCTAGATAAATACGAATTTTCATTGCGTAAAAACGATAAAAATTGATGTTTAAATAACGATTTATAAATGTATACTATTATTAACTTGTATAAATGAGTTATTATCAAATGTGCTAATAATTCAATGCATATGTACATTTCTGATCAATAAATATAGTTAGTATTTTAAAATTTTATCTTAATAGGTCGCTCATCATCTACGTGAAAATATATCCTAAATTTGTAAATAACTTTTAAGTTTTAGAATTCTATTTGTAAAATATTATTATAAACTCTAATATATAAATTTAATATATATCGAATATAAATATATTATATAATATAAATTAAGTTCATTAATCAAGAATGTATCTTTCAATTAACAAAAATTTATGCATTTAGGAACAGTTAAAAGTGATTTGTAACGACTTTAATGAAGTGTAAAATTGACATGGAGTATAACAGTGAGGTAATATTTCTTGTGATAAAATTATAATATGTTGTTTAAAAATAAAATATTGTAAAATTATGTAATAATTAAAAATAAATTTTAAAAAATAGGTAGAATCGTCTTTACAAAGTGATTCTATTTTAAGTACTGCATCGAGTACAAAGTATCGTGAAGAAACTATTTCTATAGAGGAACAATCATTATTAAATTTTTTGCAAAAAGGAATATTGGAAACAAGTGAAGAAAATATAGCTTTTGGAAAACAAATATTACCATTATTGAATAAATTAAATTTGGAACCACAATCTTTGCCTAATGACATCAAGGAAGGATTGCAAAAAATAGCTTTAGTATTAAGATGTGAAAAATTGAGTGATTTTAATGATGTTGCATTGAATATAGTAAATGAAAGAAAGAAAATAGAAGAAAAGAAAAAACAGCATGAGGAGAAACAATTGGCATTATTATATGATGACCTTTTTAGAAAATATTCCAGTTTTTCAAAAAAACTCAATTATTTACAAGAAGCTGTAATTTCTCTTGAAAGCTTTATTGAGAAATCTCAAAAAGAACAAGAAGATATTTATTGTAATCATGCTTCATTATCTACAAAATTAAAAGAATATCAGCAAACTGTAGAAAAGTTAGAAACTGATTTAATAGATATGCAAGTGGAAGATCTTTACCCTACAAAAATATTAAATAAATATCATAGATATTTAGAAATGTCTGGTGAATTAGCGGAACTCAATCATTATCTTAGTCAGTATAAAGACTTGCCACCAAATTTACTACAAGCTAAAGCTTTAGTTGATGTTAAACGAAAAGAATATGAAACCTTGAAGAATGCATTATTAGACAAAACAAATTATTTTCTTGAATGATTAGATAATAAGTAATAATATAATTAGATAATAAGTAATATAGAATTATCAATTATTTTTTGTAATTTTTTTCACTTTTGTATAATAATAAAAAAATATATGTATATTTTTCACAAGTTTTTTTTAATTTAGTTTTTTTATCAATTTATTTATTATATATTATCTATTGATTCTTCAATTTCATTTTCATTTAACTTGTGCTAAACATTATTTAATATTCATAATTATACTTCGTTTGTAACAGAAAATATAGATCGGATATAAGAGAACAATAGATTAATTGTATGAATAAGATTCAAACTTAATTATTAGAAATATAATCAATTTTGATATTAATTTCGTTCTTGGAAATGATGTGATAAAATAATTAATTAATTAAAGTATTAATAAGAATCAAATAATACATGGTTATGTGCTGTTTGGCAAATAGTTATTATTCGATGCAGAAAAATAATTTTTTTTATAAGCAATATTGTCGAGCGAACAAAAATTATGGTGATTATAGATTTGTAACAATAAAAATTGACTAATGAATAAAATATTCGCGATTTTTTGATATCGTACTACAAATAATATTTATTAAATAAATTTATTAATTAATATAATAAATATAAAAAGCAAAAAAATATCTTGAGGAATTTTTTATGAAGTTAACCTTTATTATTACAATAATTTAACAATAATTTAATAATCATGTTTCTTGACAATCTAAAAATATCAAATTTTTAATAATATATATTATTTGATATATTTGATAATATTTTTAGATAATCAATTATTAAGGATAAGTTGAATAAAATAAAATTGAAAAGAATTATTATAAATTTTATTATTACATATATAACACATACAAATTAAATACAATAGTTTAACAAATATAATAACATGAACAAAATATATAAAAATGAATTTATCATTTTTTTCAATTAATTTTCAGTCAGTTTACTTTTAACTATTTATAAACATATCATTATTATTAATATCTATATAAAAAATAGAAAACTTTAAATGCATTTCATTTTAGTTCTATTATCACTTTATGTATAAATACATATATATAATGACAGAAATTCCGAAACAATTTTCATGACATTATATATATTATCTGTGAAATAGGTTATCTTTATTTTTTACAAACAATTATAGCTGTCATTTTTTTGTGAATTTTTAATTATTTTTTTTAATAGTTTATTTAACTCTAGAGATATTTATTTCATATATATATATATATAAGAGAAGAGTTAAAGAGAGAAGAAAAAAAATTGTCATTTTTTTGTTATTAACTGAAGTTGAAGTAAATTGAAAAATTATTAATATACAAGATTATTAAATATATATTATATATCTTTAAAGAAAATAATAAAAAAATCAATTTTTATTCCTTGTTTATCTTTTTTCTATCTAATTTATCTATATTTGCACTGTAAGATTTATTTTTTCTTCTGTTCAAGAGACATTTATGTATGATGTGATATGCATTGACTATTAATAAAATTAATAATTAAAAGAATATATAAATTCATTTAATATATATATATATATATATATATGTGTATATATATATATATGATAAATTAAAAAAATTATTTTTAAAATTTGATAATTTTAATTTGTTTATTAATTTTTGTTGAGAATTACATTGAAATGAATTAATGAATTAAATATAATTCTTCATTGCCATAAGATAATTTTTATGTAACGATACTTCTAATGAAATCACAGATTTTTATATCTAATCTATAACAAAATCATTAATTTTTCTTTTTAAAAATATATATTATTTATTATATAATAATTAATAATAATTATTGTTAAAAAAATTTAAATAATTTCACTAACCTAAATCTCTTATTTAGCTTCTTTTTTTACTATTTCGTTAAATAATCATAGATAATTGATTACTTTATAGATTTAATTTATAACAGATATAATAAGAATTGATCATCAATGCCATCTCTCGAGCGCCAAAAACACTTTTGAAAGTGCGATAAAGTAGAGTAACAAATGAAAATCAACGTTATCTTTTGAGTATTTTTAAAATGATGATTTCGATAATGAAGATTCTTACTTTATCTTAATCTACTTTCGGAAAGATATCTTTAGCACTCAAAAGATGGCACTGATTTCCCAATTTTTACTTTATTTCTGTCTCCTATTATTTACTCTTTTTGTCTACACTTAGCGCGTAATCATAGACGAAATATCAAACAATATCAAATTAAATATGTTTTTATCATTTCTCTTTTTTCTAATTTTAAATTAGAATTATAAATATTATATTTTCAGCTTTATAATGTATTTCTAGAATAATGATCTCATAAAACATAATATATTCTTATACAATTTTCTCACGGATATATTTAAATACTATTTTACAAGAAAATTTATTTAATCCGGAAATTCTAATTCGAATAAAAGTTTGATTTTGTATGTATAACATTATAAATTAGTTATGAAACAATAATTAAATTTTTGTCTACAAAAAATTTTTCTGAAGGAATAAAATTAATTTCCGAAGTTTCAATACGTTTTCATTATATTTTCGTATTCGGAAATTTTTGTTATAATAAGGTAATAAAGTTTTGATTTTCTAAACGTTTCGTAATTTAAAATAATTTAAAATTTCTCTATCTTATATTATTACAAAATTATAAATATAAAAAATATACAGTATTGATTTTGTTTTTTTAATGATATTTCATAAAAAAAATTATACAATTTATTATACTTCATGCATTTATAAAGTTTCATTAAAAATAAAAAATTAATCATTAAAACATTATTAAAAATAAATAATATGATAGCGATAGAACGTAAACAATATCGAATTCGGCAAAGAAAGTAAGAAAAAATAAAAAATTTTTTTTTCATAAGTTTATATAAATATTTCTAAAACATATGGTTAGTTATTGGTTAGAAATACTTAAGAAAACAAAGAGTTAGTATCATATATTTTTAATAAAAGAAATTAATAGAGTAAAATATTAATTTTCAAATTATTTTTTTACTTTAAGATTTAGAGTACGTTTACAAAACATATTTGGTTTTCAATCTTGTGCACATCTTATCACATTTCATCAATTAATGTGTAATGTTTGTAATTTGTAATAACAACAATTTTTTATATAAAATATATATAATAGCATGGAATCTATTCTAATTACCTTAAATATATATGATGATATATATATATATATATATATATATATATTTTATATACAAATATTTGTGTTATTTTTATTTGTAATTTTATATTGAAAATTTTCAATTCCAAATTATTAACATTGTTACTTTATTCAGAGTCAAATCGATAACATTGAGAATAAGAGTAAAATAATAAAAGAAGCATTAATATTCCTGAAGCATTAATATTCCTATGGGACAAAATAAATATTAGATAAGAATTAAATGTTAGATCTATTTCGTAAGTCTGTGATACACGTATGATTAATATTTTATTGCGATATAATAAAATATATATATATATAAAAAAATAAAATAGATATTTATAATTAGTTAGCATCTATCTAGCTAATAATAAAGATAAATAGATATTTCCAAGTTAAATAAAAGATGACAATAATATTTAACCATTTAAACGTATTTTATCTTTTTTCCTTTGTGATTACAAAAACATTTAAATACTGTGTGATTAAATCTTTCGAACAAATTTTCCAGCTTATAATAAAAAACGCAAAGATTCGTAATTAAAATTTGAATCATTCCTCGAATTATTCTTACATTATTTCTTTTTTGAGAGGATGTATAAAACTGAACGAAGAAGAAATCGCAATATATCGATATTACATTGAAACATAACATATCTTTCTGACAGGTTTCAAAAGAATAACTTTTCGATCCTCGATGATTTTTTGATTTTTCGATCTCCAGACACGTATTACGTACGTATATAAACATCAATAAAATTCATCTACATTTCTCGGCGAGAAGAAACTGGTACATAAACGAGGGAAGAAATAAAAAGTGTATAAGTTAAAAAGAAAGAAATCCCGATTCGGTAGCCTCGGAAGCATTCACGGCATAACTCTATCCGTATATGCGGAGGTTGGCGACGAGGAGGGATCACCCCCGACCCTGATTCGCTCGTCTGAAAACCTTGCTCTTTTACGCAATTTTAGCGTTTATTAAAGTTTGCTCGCAAATGAAACGAAGCCCATATAACCTACCTAATTTAGCGAGTAGCATTTTCGAGTGGGGGCCACTCCAGGAGAGGAGGAGAGGCCGGGTTCTATTGACAGCGGTTATTGCCTAACTGCGTGCCTCCACCTAATATGCCCGCTCGGGGATTCGCATGCAGGGCCGCTCGAACGAAAACTGCGAAACACGCCTGTGAATCTTTAATTCCGCCGGTGGTAATCCAGCATCCCTCTCTTCTCTCACTGCACTCCCTCCCCTTCCAACCCAGTCAGCCGGCCTATTCGAGCTTGATTTTTCCCTGGGCTCGCGAGAGGCGAACTGTGTATCGTATGGGAATTCTTTATCGTCCGTTTGCAAACGAACCCCCGGCATCGTGCTGACTTTTCATTTATACGATCGTCGATACCTGCATCACGCATTGATTTCATCCTTTTCCTTTTATCTTTCTCTTTTTTCCTTCTTTTCTTCACCCAAGTAAGTAATACGTGCACGCGCCTCTTTCTTTTTTTCTCTTTTCTTCCATTTAACCTATTTGCTCCATTCCTTTTTTCTTTTTTTTTTTCCCCTACACATTTTGATTTTAATGACGACGTTGTTTTGTTTCGAAGTACCCGATTTTTTTTTCATCTATCCTCCATATTTTTTCCTCTCCTCGTCATCGTATAAATTTTTGATGGAATATCCGGTTGAAGTGCGCGCGCCACGAGAGGTTCATTTAGTTATCAGTTATGAAAAAGTATTATTTTTTTTTTTTTTTATCATTTTTATTCCCTTCTTTTTTTTCCCCCCTCCCCCATTGTTTTTCGAACGCGCACGAAATAACTTGATCCTTTATCCTCGTGATCGAGTGTCATCATCGTATATCATGATACGAGGAGCGTATCGTTCAATCGTCGAAAAAAAAAGAAAAAAAAAAAAAAAATAAAGGGGAGGAAAAAATGCGAAAAAAGAGAGCATGATGCACTCGAAACGATTATTATTACATACACGAATACATTTTTTTTGTTGCGTTATAAATATTTTTTCCCCTCCTTTCGAAATAGTTTAGAACCGTCCATCTATTCGACACGCACAAAATCATCGAATCGAAGGACACTATTTTCCGAGAAACGAGATCCGCCACGATCGACATCGCATATTTTTTTCTTTTTCTATCCTGGCGTGGCACGATCGTGAGCGGATGCGGGGGCAAATGACGGCCCTGCCTGCATTTGAAACTCTGTTAACTCTCCGAATATTAGCTCGTCGAGCGAGATTAACCCCATTGTACCCCGTTGAAAATGATGACATCACCATTAAACTCCCGTCGGCTTACGGAAATTGATTAAACTATCAAATTAGCTCTACTAATATCAACACATCAACACGGAATACCGTGTGTCTGGCTACGGAGGTTTAAATCCGTCGTCGCCGGCGACGATGACGTGAATTTACGTGTCCAACGATCGGTTCGACGTTCGCATTCATCGAATCTGATTATATTTCCTAAGAGGTCCCCAATCACGAGTCTGTTGCATGCACGTTGGATTTGGAAGGAGCGAGCTTAATACCAATAACCAAAATCGAGGGGTGTGTAACGATCTCGGGATTCACGAGTACGGATGAATGAATAAAACAAGAGGGGGATAATAATTTAAGGGGGTCCAGGATCTTTCGAGAATGATTTATAATCCTTCCAATGATTTTAAAGTTTAAACATTAATTCTCATCTCACATGTAAAATTCTCGTATGCTCGGCCTCGAGTAATTCTCCATTCGAAAAATCATCAAAACGATAATTGTGCATCAAAGACTTTCCGGCTAAGTCCAGTGATTTATTGTCCCGTTTCAGCGCATCGTCGTTCCTCGTTTCCAGAAACAATTCTACCGAAGGGTTTGTATTAGACAAATGCGGTTTCTAATCCATTTACCTCGTTTTGTAATTCTCTAACCTCGTAAACCGGTTTACAAGCATGACAACTTATACAACGTTTCCGGGAACGGTTGCGCTTTCATGTTTCCTTCCTATTAAATTTTCAGATTAGAAATCCGATTATAACAAACGCTACACGTCCATTCAATATGATATAAAGTGTAATCCTCGAATTTGAATTTATATCACTATTATTCCTCTTCTTTCGCTTATTATTCTTTTTTTGTTTCTTTGACAGTGACAAATTGTGCCTGTCACTCTCTTTATCGCTCATTAACAACCGATAATTATCCTTCTTCCTCATTGTTTCACGCGTATCGATACGTTATTTCAAAAGTTTCTTCTTCATCAGAGAGATCCATTGAAATGAAAATCTCGCAACGAGAGATAGTAACTTAACTCTCTCTCTCTCTCTCTCTCTCGTCTCTTTTTTTCTCTCGAATAAACGATTACACGGTTACATACGCGATTTATAACGAGTGACAATTCGATCGTGCAACAGCAGAGGGAACAGCGTCGGTGTGTCGAGGCAAGGCATCCCTTTGCATCTGGTATCCAGGAACTACGGAGCGTTAGATGTACTGTCAAGGGAAGTGTGAACAATTTCGTGCATTGTCGAGACTATAATATGGATGGCTGGCAGGATAATTATTGGAGGCCGTTTGAATCTAACTGTTTCCTTCATTAGCAGTCTCAGTTCGCTCGGCTGTCTCCTTCACCCCTACCCCTCCTCGCCCGCCACCCTCCCCTCCCTCGCCCCACCCCACCCCTATCTCTATCACTTCTTCTCGCGTTCCCTCCCTCTATCTGAATTTTGTGCCCAGAATTACCCACCATTATCATAATTGCGCTATTACCGATAATATCTGCGACTCAGCTTCGAAACTGTACCTCGATGCTCTTAATCCATTTTCTATTTGGACAGCGGGCTTTCGGTGGACGAGAAGTCGCAAATTCCGTTGCGTAATTTCCGCCCCATTGAGCGTCTCTCTTAGGTATGGAATTATGTGTTTCGCCTATGGACGGTGTAACACCGATTGCCAACGCGGAGAACGAACCTTTGACGGCGTTTCGTGACAGCGCGTCGATTAAATAAGGGAGGGAGAGATGGGATAAAGAAAATATTCGCCCAGACGATTGTCACTTTTCAAACGCGATAAACGATCAATGGCATTATGTCTCGATAGGAAAGTTAAAAAATTGAAGACGTTTTAGTCGGTGAATGAAAGGTGAAAAATAACGATCGCGTTAGGATCATCAGGATTCATCTTCGACGTATCGATCGATTTTTGTATACCTCGTTGGCAATTAGAAGGGACAGCGGGCGGTAAGCTGAACGTGACAGTTTTTAGTAGGGTTGGAAGAACGGAGGGCTACCTCAATACCGCAAATAAATCCCGACTCCATTATTGTTTAGTAACGAGGTCGGTCAGAGAACACCGAGTGAAACCGGCGCGCCTCCGTAACATTTGCCTAATGTTCCTTGGTTTGCGCCCGTGTTCCTGCTAATCGTGCGTTCATTCCACCGCGGATGCGACCAGTTTATCAGCTTGATCAAGTATATTTAAATGCACGACCGAGATCGAGATGATTACATAAAACGTAACAACAAAATTTAATTCGATTTAACACTTGATCTTAACGATATCCTATGATAAAAGAATAAAAAAAATTTAATCCAAAATCTGTGTAACGTACACGCAAAGGATAATGGGAGAAGCATTAGGCTTTTTTTTTCATGGGAAATCTTTTCGAGGAATTTTTCGAATCACGCGAATTTTCATTCTTCTGCAGCGTAAAACTGCAGGAAAACTTTTTTCATCCTTCGCTAGCAGACGCAAGTGTCGTTGTATTGTCGTTAAAATAAAAATACGTCTCGAAAGGATGAAAATCTTTTTCCAACGGTTAATCGAATCGAAGAAATTTACGTACACCTCCGCGCAATCCTTCTTCGTTATCCGTCTATCTACCTCTCGTCCGCTCGTTGTGAACAAGGAAAGAGAGGAAACGAGAGAGGAAGAGGAAGAGGAAGAAGAAGAAAAAAAAGAAATTAATACCTTGCCGATGTCGTGATTGCAACTTATCTCGTTAAATTCCCGTTTCTTCGACGGGACTGGGAAAGTAACCCGTGGAATACGTAGACGAAGCATCGGATAGAAAGCAACGAACGGGCTGAGAGGAGGTCTAGAAGTGGAGCGTAGGTGGGGATGTGGCATAATTACGAATATTAATTGCGTTTCCAACGAGCTGCTGGAACCGGGGGCTGCTGAGTGCAGATGTCAACCTATTATCATCCCTTACGTTACAATGGAATATCTCGCTTTCTGTGTGTTGCTTTATCCATCCCTCCCTTTCCCTCTCCCCGCCTTCCGGAACCTCCTTCTCCCTCCCTCTCTCTCTCGTCTTGCTTATCCTCCTATCCTTCCTCTTCCCCCTCTCCCCCAGCTTCCTCTTTCACCCCTCGGCTGACGGTATCACCCCAGCTTTATTGCAAAGTTAACAATGTTACTCGTTCTTGAATAGCTGCGGAGTATCATTATCAACGTGTCATCGGCAGCGACGAGGATCGTCCGCTTTTAAGTAAAGTAAGAAGATGGTATGGAAACAGGAAGGAAGGAAGGAAGGAAAGGAAAGAAGGCGCGGGTTAACGTACGATGATCACGAGAAGGTGTCCCGTTTCATTTCTTGTTCCGAAATCGAAATCGTCCCCTATTAACCGAGGTTATAAGCGACAGGGGCGAAGAAACCTGTTGGATACGACGAATCGGTCGATGAGCTCGCTTTGTCGAGGGAGAGGGGAAGAGACGATAATACGTACAGAGTATTTTTCTCGTTCGAGCACCCACTCGGATTCGTCATCGATGTGACAAACGAAAAGTATCCGTTGTTCTTCTTCGTTAACCGTTGAATCGACTTTCCGAGTCCCGAATTCCGATTCTCATCGGCCGAACCACTCTCCGGCGAACAACAGAGAGAGGCTGGCGCAGAAACCTGGCAGCCTCTATATAAAGGTATAATGAAATTTCCTGTCACTGATATTCCCGGTGACGATTACTAAAAAGCCTGATTAATCGTCGGAACTAATTATTTAAGCGATTACACCGGTAGACATATCGTTGTTATTCGCATCACGACAAACGGAGGAGAGCCGGGTAATTACATTCTCGGCGATTGGCCACAGAATCGCGGCCTCCTCCTCGACCGGAAGGACAATGGAATAAAATAGTAGCAGAGGGCTTAATTTGCCGTGAGTGCCGGCTATACATCTCCGATCGACGCTGAAGTAAAAAAAAAAAAGGGGGGAAAAAGAAGAAGAAAAAAGAAGAAAGGAAAGGGAAGAAAGGGGTGCCAGTCGAAGAGGGGCGACGGAAGAGGGATGGAACGCGGAGGAGGGAAAAAGGTGGAAGGAGAGAGAGAGAGAGAGAGAGAGAGCCGTTTAATAAAAGTATGAATATCGCCAATAACTCGTCGCTCGTTCCCGAATAATTTCCACTCTATCGGAAAATAATTATACTTTATCGCGGCGGCCCTGTCTCCTCTTCTTTTCTTCTCCGCACCCCCGAACGCTCCTTCGCTCCTCTTCTTCGCCCTCCCTTGACGACGTCTCAAATCGCTCAATTATATTTCCTCTTCGTTCCTTCTGCCTATTGTCTCCTGAATCCTGCCACCGACCAATCCACCGTCGCCGTTACCCACCGCCAGAGAAATCCTTTCGGCGACGATCATTTCCTCGTTCTTCGTTCGCCCGTCGATTTTCAGCCCGCTCCTCGAGCCCGACTATCCCTCTATCCGGCCGCCTCTTCAACGGCTAATCGGCGTCTCGTTCTCCTCCACTCTATCCGACCGATGCTCCCCGTTAATTCGATCATTCTTCTTCGTTCCGACGAAGTGTACCGAGTAAGTATCAAGTGCTCGTGAACGAGTCGCGCATATTGGATGGCGAGGATTCGGATGATCGCGACGACCTCGACGCGCTCCAATCATCGCGAACACATTTTAAGGATGCGTTTAAAGCGTTTACTCGCTCCTTTCTTTTCTCTTTTCCCCTATTTCCGGATACGAGTACGATCGTATCCTTGGAGCCGACGAAACACGAGCAAAAGAAAAAAAAAGAGAAAAGAACAAGAGAAACAGAGAGCGTAGAGAGAATCGATGCGAACCAATCGTTCTTCTTCGGCCGGCAACTAATCGTTCATTCCCCCTCCCCATTCGTTTCAACGACTACGTCCAACACGTAGCCGACGCGCACACGTCGCAAACAAAGTGCCGCTCCTCTTTCAGCTCCTTTCAACGAGCGATTAACGCGCGATAATCGGGAGAGCGCGCGGTGCGCGTCCAAGTTAATTGACTAAGATAATTCCCGATCGGCCCTCGAGGCCGACGTTGAAAGCTGCCAGGCCTGAAGATAAAAAAGGAAAAGGGAAGAGGAAGGAGGGGAGGGCGAGCGGTGACCCTGGACCGTCGTATGGTGGTGCGACGATGATGGTCGCGTCGAGGGTTGATCGTTTGCCGGTGGGGTGCGGAAAGAGATCGGCCGTGAAGGGGACGCGGAAGAAGAAGGAAGCGGGCCAATGAAGAAGGACGCCGCGAAAGGAAGCGAGGTGGGGGAGGAAGGGGAGGGCGAGATGGGGCGAGATATAGAGTCCTTAACGTGCGTAGGGGGATGGATCGTTCGTGGATGGCACGCGTGAATGCGCCTTTATAAAGAGCAGTCGGTGAATTGATATAAGTGAGCGGTTATTTCGCGATCATTTGGAATTCCCCGTGAATACAGGGTGGAGGACGAGGACTTTGGTGGTGGTGGTGGTGGTGAGGGTGTCTTCTGGGATCGGTGGTGGGACTCGTGGGGGGAGTATTCAGCCACGTGTAGCCACGGTTACGCTACGTAACGGATCAAAGCCAATGGCCCTGATCGGACTTCCGAATGTTCCGCCGCTGTTCCTCGAACATCCACGAATCCCTTCTATCCAATCCCGCTCACCCACGTACCACGACTCGCGTGCACACAGATGCGACACAGGGATGTGCCGCGCGATTCGCTCCATCGGTCGCCTCGTTTATACCCAGCTCGTCGATTCTCACCTCTTAATATCATACCTTCGTTACAGGCTTTCGATCGCGTCTGGCTGCGTTACCGTAATTGGCATCCCTGATACCGAACGCGAAATTTTCTCTAATTTATCCGATCGATGAGACCCATCCTTTGAGCTCTGATTAAATGTTTGAAAAAAAAAAAAAGAAAAAAGAAAAAAGATAAAAAGAGAGGTGGAGGAATTTTAAGTAATCCGAATTGGAACGTATCGAAGTGAATAATTCAGTTCGTTGAAAGGTCGCGTTGAAGTAATTAGGGAACGGGAATTAATTGTGATTGTTTTAAAAAGAATACGAGTAGAAGAGGAGTAATTTTTGAAAAGTATAATTTTCACGGAATTAATTAAGATACGGATACTTTTCCGAGCGATGGTTTTTAAAGAAGGGGCAATAGAAGAGAGATATAAAGACGGATGATAGAGAGGGTGGGATAGAGGTTAAAGTTTATGGCGCGGCAAGGAGAGATTGAGGGAGTGACGAGGGCACGGGCCAACGAAGAAATAAACCGGGCACAAACACAATAATTACTGTCTCTTTATTTGGCTGTTTGTTGGAGACGAGGTCTCGGCCTTCTCTGTCCCTGTCTGGTTCGGACGGAACGTGGTGCGCGTCGTCGTTGTGCAGAAGTTAATAAAATCCCGACAGCCGCGTCGGGGTGCGCAGTAACCACCCTCTCTGCCTCTACCGATCCTTCCCTCCGCCCCCTCGGGGGTTAGTTTATTTAGCAGAGGCGTAGTCAGCATCTCCTTGCCTCTATCCTTCCTTTTTGCCGATCTATCCATCTATGCGGTTAGTAAGTACATTTTAATCTCGCCCACTGTCTCGTCAACACTTTTCGTTTCTTTCCGATCGCGCAACTTACAACTTATTTACCGCAGCATTGCTGCATCCTAATTTTTTCCCGTGCCTCGATTTAACTATCATTTAATTACACGCACAATAATTCATTATTATCATCAGTTAAATATATTCGTAAAGTAATCTACTCGTGATATTTCTTTTTCGCGTAATAAGGTTAATTGGGTATGTAAATAAGATATTCGTATACCGTAAAAAAAAAGAAAAAAAGGGAGGAATATGTGCAGAGAAAACTGTGACACGATAAGGTCGGTAGCTGGGTAATCCACCTTTACCTCTTTCTTCGCCACTCTTTCATTTGTAGACAGCGTGTACAAATCTACTTGGTTGTGTGTACGTACGTAAAGGATCGTTGGTGGTAGTACACGTTCACAGAAAACGTAAAGGGGTAGTCTTTACCCCGTTTATCCCATAAAAGTCAGCGGTTCTTCGGTCTCGGTTTATCCGGTGTGCGGCGTGCCACCCGACAAAGCCTGGTGGCGCCTCAGGGGCCAATAACGCGACGCCCCTGATATACAACCACGAAAGAGCGTCCACCCCCGACCACCTACCTCTTCGTGGCTGCTCGACCGCGTTGTTATCGCTTGAAAAGGATCCGAGCGTTAAACAAAAAAAAAAAAAAAGAAAAATGAGAAAAAAAAAATAAAGGAAAGGAAAAAGGAAGAGGACGGGGTAATTTTGGGAAAGGATACGGGTTGTTTCGCTTTTCAGTTTTTTCTTACCCTCGTTCGACTCTTCTTAATAAAACCAATGATAAAGTAAACACGCGAGTATCTTATTTTAATATCTACTTATTTATCGAAGATGAAACGTTAAAAAATGATTTCTCGTTATCCTATCTCTTTCTATCTGATTAAAATAAAATGTTTGCTTGAAAAAAAAAAGAAGTACTTTTTACTTTACGTAAAAAAAAAAAAAAAATAAAAAAAAAAGAATGTTTTGTAATCTGTAAGCATGGAAGAGAGTTTATCAGCGAACGGATGAAGCGGATAGGAATGGGAAGAGTGGCACGATAATTGTAAGATTAAACGTTCGAAACCGCCGATTATTTCCTGCTCTCTCTCTCTCTCTCTCTCTGTCTCTCGTCTGGCTTCAATTCGATTCGAGCCACGTCGATTGCTTAAACATGCAGTCTTCGCCTCGTTTGTCTCGTAAAATTCAATGGTTCTCTCCGGTTCATTCGATGGTAACAATACGCGCGTGCCCCCGGGGGATAATAACTACGTCCTTGATACCGTGACTTCCCTTACAGAATCCACGCTAAACTCGTTCTCCCTCTCTCCCACCCTCCCATCCCCCTTTTTCCTTAAAAAGAAAGGACGCGGGCCAATTTGAGGCTCGTATTATCTCGTTGTTTTTACACGCTCCAATAAGCCGGACTACGACACGATGCATAGATAAACGATTTTATACCCCTTGGCTACCATCGTTTTTTTTTTTTTTTTTTCACGATGAAAGGAAGCAGAGATTCATTCATTCATTCGTAATTCCCCGATGCCTTTTAACATTGATTTAATATATACCCCTCCCTCGTTCGTTACCTTCTTTGTCATTAGCATCGATATCATTTCCCTGTTACGCGATATTAACGCGTTTAACTACCGCCTCCGTCGTCGTCCACCCGCTATCGTTACGATTCCGGTGCTTAATGAATTACATCGAGATTAATTTAGATTATCGACGATAATAATTTCTATCTTGATATTTTATTCGATATTTTCCAAAGGAAACTATTTTCCACTCCAGCAGTGTCGTCAAATTCCTTCTTCCCCTCTCGCACGCGTACATCTTGATTCGATCGTTCGATGATTTTCTTTTTCAACGTTCGATTATCGATTCGATATGGTATATAAAAGCGTATAAAGGCTAGAGAGAGAGAGAGAGAGAGATGTAAAATGCGAAAATAGAAAACAGGAGGAGGAAGAAAAAAAAAAAAAGAAATGAAAGTAGGCAGGAAAACAAGGAAATGAACGAACGAATCTCTTTTATATTCGTTCGAATTAAACTAGCAGAACGATTGCTCCCTCCCTCCCCTCCGCTTCGCCATTATTCGTCACAACGCTAATAAAATACAGTGCTACCGCAGCGTGAAGCTGATAGACAGGGAAGATTCGGCGATAAGTTCTTTTTTTTTCCACCCTGTTTCTTTTTTCCTTTTTTTCCTCCCCTTCTTTTTCCCCGTCCTCCGCGTTCGTTTGGCTCGCGATCGAGTTATCCTCGCATATCCTCGTCGTCGTCCGGCAAATACGCGAGGGGGAGGGGCGGCGATGCCTCGACCGAACTTTCGACACTCGAAGACGCGCGCCGGTTATATAGGCGCGTCGGTAGTTCTTGGCAAGGGGCTTGCGTTTGATCTTCGAGCCGGTTCGTCGGCTCTATTGTGAATTGTATCTGCTTCCTTTACGCCCGATTCCATCCCTCTCCTCCCCCCTCCCCGCCTCCCTCAACCCCCGTCACGCGTTACCGTCGCGCGCGCGGCACAGAATCTCCTCTCTTTTGCAGATTTAATGTTGCCTATTGTAGAATCTCGCCTCGCATGCCTTCCTTTCCTGTCCCTTTCCCTTCTCCTCGCTCCTTCTTTATTCAACCCTCTCCCCTCCCACCTTTCGATCCGTGATATAACAATTACACCCACGAGTTATCAGCTCCTATCCTCTCCAATCCCCTCCATCTCAATCGTGTCAAAGGAACACCTCTCCTCCTCTTCTTCTTCTTCTTCTTTTTTTTGTTCGATCGTTTCGCGAGAAACGAAAACTATCGACGAACGAACGAGAGAACTGGTCCGTTTCGTTTCGTTTCGTTTTTCTTCATCGATTTCTGTTCGTATATCAAAGTGGTACAAAGTCGGTTTACGCATCGCCGGATTCCTATGATTTTTCGCGGGAAGAAATTTTAAATTTTGTTTCTACTTCAAGCTCGGAAAATTCTTTAACGTATAATGTAATCTAAGGAAACGATGTGAATAATTTTTGCTTATTAGATACGTGTATATGTGAATGAGATTTGTTCATTAAAGACAAACATTATCTATGTTAGATAGCAGGAGAGTTTTCAAAGATGTTCAAAGTTGAAAATAGATTGGAGGATAAAGGATAATTAGTTTCGTGAAAATTTATCTGATTGTCAATCTCTTGTTAATTAGATGACAGTGTTCGGATAACGTCATTTCATCGGGACATTCGGTTATTATGTTACCGATCGTGGATCTGCTTGTTGAAAATTTATTGAAAAATTGTTCGCTCATCACTTTTTCGATATCTCATTCGATATCGTGGCCCTCTCTATTTAATTTTTTACAATTCCATATATGAGCATCGCAAACAAATAAAAAACAAAAGCGGTGTCGGTCGAAATGAATTCGGAGAAAAATTCTGCTTGTTTTTACCTATAGTTTTTACCCGAACTCTTTTGTACGATAATTTATTAACTAATAATATCAATAAATTGACAATTCAACATGTCATACATGTTTTTAAATTTTATAATTTAACGTCAATATGGAATAATTAAATGATTTGCAGTTTCTAATATTTATTCAGAAAATTTTATTTGTTCCGTTAACAAATTTGTTATTGCGAATAATTTGCAAAATATCTCGTTATTTGTAAATTTATTTGCAAATTGTTATTATATAAATGTACAATAGTATCGCTTTAATAATATATAATACAATATAAAAACTAATCTTGATACAAAGTTAGTAGGCTACCAAGCGAATTAATTATTTCGTAAAATAATTTGCGAAATAATTAATAATTTATTAAATCAGAAAATGATTAGCTCGATAAATCATCCGGATAATCTTTTTAAATGTTAAGATTATCGAATTGTGTTCGAAATCGGAATTACCTCCAATTACTTTTCTAATTTTTTTCTACACATCTGGAATCATCAACGATCACGCTAAGAAGAATTAAACATCTGTATGGAATTAACCGTTCAACCATCTACTTGCGGAGGATCATCCTTTCACATCGTTTCTTGGATACGAGCGAGGACACTTTGACACATTGTCGTTCCATTACATCCTTCCTCCTCAACTTTGAACAAATACCTCACTCGATTAAAATATATACGATGCCCTCGTTCGTACATTTATTACATCGAGGATAATCATTTCGCAAAATATCGTTTCGTAAAAAAATCATCGTTCTCTGATCGATTTTTAACCCGCGCGATACATTTTACGCGCGCAAGATCAATTTTCTATTTTTTTTTTCTTTTTTTTAATATACCGTTCATATGCATCGTCCATCCCCTCCTCTCTGGACCGAATAATCTGCTTTCGTATGTATGTAAAACCATGACGTCGTTTCTCGTCGACAAAGCGTTCTGTTTCCAAAATCATCCGTGTAAGAGATATTTTTTTTTCCCCGGCGATACGGTACCGCGATATTCCCAAAAATCTGGTTTGTAGCGTGACGAAACGCGAAGCCAGTGACCCAAGCCCAACCCCCTTTTCCTGTCCCCTCTGCCACGGTTTATTTGCATTATAAAGTCCACTATACAAAAGGGGAGGGATGGGACACGACACACTGTACACCCACACCTTTACGTGATTGACGGAAGATACTCCGTTTGGTTAAATAAATCCCGGAAATTTAATATTCGATCGACGAACAGGCTTGTAACGATCAAATTTTTCCCGATTATACGTATGAAATTTAACCGTTTAATTGCGCGACTTTGTTAAACGTACAAGCCTGTTAAATTCGTTTAAACGGCTGCGTCGTTCACGTTGGCGTATTTTGTAAAATTACACGCAAACGCGCCGGAGACAAACATTAAATTAAGAGGAACGAACTATTTCGCTCTTGGGCGTGAAAGATATCCGAATAATCGATGTTTAAACTCGTTTATTGGCCGATAACGATTTACGACCGCCATCTTTATCGCGTTACCTTCTAACGCGATCTAACGTTACGAATTTCCAAACAATGTATAAAATTATTAAAATTCGGAAAAATCAATCGAACGTAATTATCATCGAATATTAGGATTATTATAAAATGGTCAAATTGAATTCGAATTTTTTGTTTTTTTAAGAATTATTAAATACGCGTAGATATCTAATTATTTAAAAAAAATATATATATATATATTCACATTGCTAATTATAAAAATATTATTTCATGTAATTTACGTTTAATCGGGAAACAATGGGTCGTCGTAATGCCCGAAACAGCGATTTTCGAAGGAACGGTTGAAAAATCTTGACAAAGACGCTTTGGATTAACAACGGGTCACGAGGGCCAGATTATTTCCGAAGGAGAAGAAAGAATGAAATGTTGCAGAATGACACAGGAATGTTTCAGATTTTGGGTCCATAATTTCCTCTTTGTCCTTAACCGCATTTTAGAGATTAAACTACTGATTTCAAAACCAGGCCTCGTGTTGAGAAAGGCGTTGTCTTAGAATAAGTAAGGATAATCGTAAGTAAATTTTTGAAAAGTTTTTGAATGGACCGATCGACGTGGACGACCTCGTTTCTCACAAATATATTCCGCAGGATTTCAGTATTTGCCAGGTTTTACCTGAGACTTCCGTTAGGCTTTAATTAGTCATCAGACAGCCAGGTGTACGTTTTGAAAGATAAGCGAGTTGCCATGTGATCATGATTTACGATAAAAATTTCAATTTCGAAAAATCGAATGACTTAATGTGAATAATTGCAATGGAATAATAGTGTAACGATATATCGCGCAAATTTTTCTTTCTTTTTTTTGAAAGGAGAAGGAAAGAGAAAGAGAGAAAGGAAAAAAGAGAAATCGCGAACGGTATGTTTTTGGTCAGATAAAATCATGAGAAGAAGAAGAAGAAGAAGAAGAAGAAGAGGAAGAAGAAGAGGAAGAGGAAGAAGAAGAAAAAGAAGAAAAAGGAGAAAAAGAAGAAGAGGGAGGAAATTAATCGCGATCCAGAAGAATTGGCGTACATCTGAAGACGCGGTAAATAATCTCACATTTCGACGAGAGAAGAAGAAGAAGAAACATCGCGTCGATGGATCGAATACGAATCGGTGCGAGCGAGAAAGATAGGGTAGGAAAGAGAGACAAAGGGACGGAAATACGGGACGAGAGCAGAAGGAACGAAGATGAGAATAGAGAGAAAGAGGATCGGATAGAAGAAGGAAGAACTCTGAGAAGTGGGAGGGGGTAGGAGAGGAGGTGGAAAAAAATCCGGGGATTTACGCGGAAAGGGCAAAATATTCCCCGCCCAGGTCTCATTCAACCCCCGAGTACGGGGTGGCTTTGGGTGAGAAGCGTGCGCCCTCATTGGCGGGGAGGCTAATATGGCGGTGTTAGGGGTTGCGAGGTGGGGCGGCTGTATGCGATATTAAGGGCTGCTTTCATGTCCGACGAGCCAGTTCGTGGTGCGCCGTCGATTGACGCATTTTCTTTCCGAAGTCACGCGTGGAACATCGACGCTCCATCGTTCTCCTTCTCTTTTTTCCCTTTCCCCGTCTCATTATCCTTCGATTCGCGCTTCCGTTCATTCAGTTTTTCCTCCCGCGAGTAATCAAATTATTTCGATATTATACAACGTGTACGTACGTGTACGTTCATTTTCTTTTGCTCGCGCCAAAAGGACGTTCTTCCACGAAGCTCCATCTGTCCGTGGAAGGGACAGCGGGAAATACGATTTTCTCCATTCTCCGGAATATCCCGGACGGGAGATACCTGTCTTTTCAGTGAATTATCGTGAATGAAGCACCGCTTCCGATTATATTTCGACGAAGTTGCACTCAAGTGATTTTTCCACTATAAACATGGCGCAAACTTACAACCAAAAGAGGAACGTATACAGCATCGACCAGATATTGGGACACGGGAAGGATGAAGGTAAGCACTTCTCCATTTTTCGCGTTTTTTTCGCGTGTTATTTATTTTTTTATTTTTATTTTTATTTTTTACTTTTTATTCTTTACTTTTTTTTTCAACATAATAAATAAATAAATTTTTTTTTCAATATAATCGCGCGAAAGATCGCGTCGAATATCGTTTTCATTAAGTAATTAGAATTCGATTAATCGGATACGAGTAAGCGTCGCTATTTTTCCCGACTCGTTTAACGTAATTTTAATATACTTAAGAGGTAATTACCATTTTTAAAATGTCTGTGACATTCAGAAGCGTTCGTGGCTTGCTAGTTTCTATTTACTCGCCGCAAAATAGCCGCGCGCCGTGCCGCCAATAAACTCGGCGAGCAATATTGCATTATTATCTAATATCTAATATCGTTAAGTAAACTAAGGTCTCATTTACCAACATTTTATTGCTGTCGCATCGATCGGGCCGCGATTGCGATAAAAAATATAATTTTCCTTCTAACTAAAACAAAGTGGGTTATCTATCTTAACCCATCGAGACCACCGCATCAGATAGACCTTCGTAATTGTGTGGCAATTTAGCAAATGGAGTTCTACCGATTTTTAAAATCGTTAACATCGATCGGCCGATCGATCAACACCCATTCCTTCCCATCCCTTCCCCTTACCCCGCTTACGCTTCATCGTTCACACGTATGAAAAGGCGAAAACAACGGGTAATGGCCACGTTAAAAATCTCATTTTTCTAAGCTCCCGATTCGTTACGCGCGCATTACGTTAATTATCGTGAGCGTAAAAAAGGCTAATTAGGTCGAGGTTCGAATCTGTACCGACGATCAACGGTACGATGTAAATTTACGACGTGGCTTACGGCACGCGAGCTACTCACTCCGTGCGCCGCATGTGAACACTTGTTTGCGAGCTTATTTTCCACGCGAGTCGTACAAACGCACGAACACGCAATTATTTCATTAAAATATATGCAACAATGGATTTCTCAAGAAAACCATGATTACGCGTAATATCGCTAATTCCGCGCCACGTGCCGCTGTTTCGCGATAAATTATGGCGTTTCTATATACCAGATCCCCTCCCCCCTGTCCCCTCCCCCCACTTACTCACGCTTTTGCAATTGCACGACATCAAAAGACGCTTTAAAATGCGACGTTAACGATTAACACGTTACAAAGAACGGCACTTTTCTTCCTTCAATTACGAGAATACGAAACGATTACGATACGAATATCTTTCTGTTCTTTTTCTTTTTCTTCTTCTATTTTTTTTTGACCAGTAGCCACGCGAATCGTGACAAAAAAAAGAAGAAAGAAAAAAAAAAATAGCGGCAGCCGCTGTTTTTCAGATACCTCGATACGTCGCTCTGATACGCCATAGAAAGATTAATCAAGCCGCGTAAAGCTACACTTATTAAATTTCCACCAAGATACTCGTTGGATACGCCAGTTTTTTGCTCCGTAAAGGATTATCCGGACCAGTTTAGCGGTGAACGTATTACCCGTAAACCCTCTTAAGGATTTTATTAGATTTTCAACGTAAAGCCGGACCTTGTGTAATCCGTTCCAACGATATATATCTTGTCCAGGAAGAGTATCCCGAACTCGTTGCACCGTGAATACAGGAAACAAAGGAAACTTACCAAGGCATTTATAAATACGATTCTTCGTTTCGTTCCTCACCTCGTTAATTAACACCGTTACTGCCACTTCGATCGAATTTTCATACATAGCCCACGAATTTGGTTACTTGCTTATGCGCGTTCCGCGATACGTGTGGATACACAAGTAGGCGCGCATACACACACACACACACATAGTTGGATGATCATCGTATACAGATGGACCGATTATTGGCCCGTCCCGATTGTGGCGTGCAGAAATCAGGATGTGTTTGCGGATTTCGATCGTACAATCGTCTAACATAATTAATGCGTCTGACGATGGCCGTGCATCGAGTGTCCATTGATACGGTTTGCCGGGTATCGCTTACAGATAGACACATTCGATTCGTCGTCGATTGCCAGTGTCTAGAGAAATTAACGAATGGAAATCAATCGAGACACTTTGTTTCTTCGAATTGTGCTCGTTTATATGAATCTTCTCTTTTCGCGATCCGCGAAAATCCTCTTCTTTTCTTTTTAAGTTAAACCTGTTAGATCATTTTTTCGTCGAGAAGAATTTACACGCGTTTCTCTGTCTTCGACATTTTTTAATCGTACAAAATATCCAACGAATTAACGTCTGTCAACGATCGATTCGATCTCCTTCGATTTTCAAGCACATAAGGCGATAAATAATACGGATGATAAATATTCCAAGAGTTTTCATGTAATCACCAAATCGATAAGATCAGTAAAATTCTTACATCACGCAAAGAGAAAGAGGAAGAATTTCCAAATAAAGAATGGAAAATCATCGGTACCGTCTGGAGAGTTGAAAAATAATTTCAATCGAAGGAGAGAAATTAGCGTCCTGTGTCGCTCAGGAAGCAAGCTTCGAGACATGTGGTGATCGGGCACGGTAAATAAATCTTTAATTTCGCGCCGCGAATTGCCTTTCCGGGCCACCCTCCCCGGCGCAACCCCTATCGATGGGTCGTAGATTTAATAAAAAGCAGCGGAGAGTTAGGCATCAAGTGGGTGCCCCATTGTGCCCTAGCATGAAAACATAAAAATCTCTCTATTCATCGCGGATTATCCGTACGTTGTTTGCGTAAATGTTAGTGCGATTACGTGCACACGTACACGCACATATCCCGTCTTTCTCTTACTCCGTCTCTGAACGCAGCCGGCAGCATGCGTGCCAATTCTAATGATTCGCTTCATTCGCAATTTATCACAACTGCCGGTTAAAGCGGCACCGAAAAGTAGGATTAACGTTATTACGCACGAGTAGTGGATGCGTGTCTAATTAGTTCAAGCAAACGTATGTAAGAGGATGATGGGGAATCGTGCGCGGGATACGAGAGAACCGATATTGAAACTTCCGTCGAAGTCGGCATCGTGGCCGATATAGATCCCCGCTGGCGAGATCAAAAGCGTCCCCAAAACTAATTAGACGATAATGTGGGATTAATCAAATTAGACAACGTCCTATCGAATAGCGCGATATGTCAAAATATTACTTACATCACGGAAGATAGATTTTAGATTCGAACGATGTACCAAGCGTTTTATGAAATTTTCATTCGATAAATTCCTCCTCCCATTTCATCGAAAAGATCTCGGCGATCTTGACGACCAGTAATGAGATCCACGTGTAAAGAGTAGTCGATACGATTCCTTCGATCGCATTCCCTCGCGATCTTATCGATAATTCCTGCTTTCTCGACCAACACGTATTATCAACACGTGCTTCTAAAGCGTATTTATAAGAATCGTTTCGAAGTTGCAGATTAAGAAAGAAAAGAAAAAAAAGAACACTGCACTGTATTTTTCGCGCAGTTTACTCTAATGAGCTGTTTAAACTCGGCCCGATGTCGATATTCATATAGGAAATACGAGACGAAGCGGATACAAAGAAAAATAGAAAGAGGAGGGGGGGCAATAAAAGAGGCAATAAAAGTTGGCGGGAGAAAGAAGGGTTGGAGCGTGTGCAAGGTTGGCTACATCGTGCAAGGGTAGGTTGCATCGTGACACACACACACGCACACAAGGGGGAGGGAGAGGCGAAGGCACACCGTGTACGTACATGCACTCGTGATATTTGCTAATCACTGACTGGCAACGGTTTTTAAGTACTATTGACCGTATGTACGTATAATGTATAGACTCGCATCGATGCGTTATATTTCGTACATAGGCGGATGTACAAAAAAATGAAGCGCCGGGTGAGGCTTAAAATTGGCAAATCCGCCGATCGGACATGATCGCCGTATATCGGGCGTATATATCGGCGCCAGTCGTTGCACGGCTTAAAAATGAAATTGCACCCACACCGGCCCCGCAGCATCTCCAACCCTTCCTCCGCCCCCGCCCCGCACGCCCCCTCGCCCCGGCTTTCCTCGCCGCTCCTCGCCGCCCCTCAAGCCCCCTCCCCCTCCATATCAGCGGGACGTCAATTTCGTTTTGGCAGCGCGGACGATTTAGCTTAATCGCCCCGATCCTCTCTTTCGTTCAAGTATCGAAGGTCCACGCGATCGTTTGATACGCGTATTCTATTCGAGCTTCGATACTGCGTCCGCAGCCTTTTAACACCATCCGTTCCGCTCCTGTTTTCCGCGTTCTACGTTTGTCGCGTGCTACATCGATACACATCGGTACACATCGTTAACACCGTCATTTCGTGTCTCGTCTCGACCCACGCCTTCCTATTCGACCGATTGATCGTTGGTTGGTAAACGGTTATAATCTCCGCGATAATAACGGTAGACCATGGCGACGAATGGAAGTGGAAGATTGATGGAAGAGGGGAGGGGGAAGAAAAACACTCGAATCGATTCGAGTCGACTGAGTTCAGATGAATTACGCTTCTTTGTTGTTCTCAGATCACGCGACGTCGTCCGATGCGATCGGTGATGCCGGAGACACGGAACTCGGTCACTTGAGCGACCATCAAATGAACGATTCCCTTCACGATCCTTTGAACTTGGGCGAGTCGGATCGATTGAATCTGGGAGAGTCGGATCGGCCACGCAAGGTTCGAAGATCCCGTACCACGTTCACCACGTACCAGCTGCACGAGCTCGAGAAGGCGTTCGGGAACACTCAGTATCCAGACGTGTTCACCAGGGAAGAGCTCGCGATGCGATTGGATTTGTCCGAGGCTAGGGTGCAGGTGAGTTCGATTAACCGATTGAAACGCATTGATACGCTTTTCCCTCCTCCGTTTACGGCTTGACGATTTTTCTCCCATTATTATTATCGATGCTACGAATTTTACTACTTGCTCGAGCATACGGGCAAAGGAAAATGTAAAAATGCCAAGGAAACGAGACGTGGTTATATTCGATACACGTATTCGTGTGATCTAAGGAAATTGAAATGAAATATTCGAAATACGAATATAATTATAAGATTACATTCACGGGATTCACCGTTGTAATTAAATACTTATGACGTCCCTTTCGAATAAATACCGCGATAAATTCGATATTTCCGTGGTGAGAATCTAAAACGAGATACGAGTATCGTTATCGTATCTTTTTCAACTGTATTAACTAAAATACGATAAAATTGTGGTCGGTTGTGCGAGCGCGATTGAAATTGTCTTCGTAAAGGTGAACGCGAGATGCGGCGCGAGATTTTCAAGCGATGATATTGAAACGTAGAAAACCGAATGAGGCGCAACCTCAGCGTGGGCCTCTCAACTAATTACATACTATTGTACTGAAAATCTACCGCTTCTCTTCGACGTCTGTAATTTCGCGAAAGACGCGCCAGACCATACTCGTGCTACGGGGATTAATTTCATACGAGCCAGTCGAACGGTAAAGAGCGTACGGGGTCGTAATCTGCTTTGAAATTATTTTCCAGCCGCGCCTTTTAATGGTCGTGAGAGAGCATCAGCTGTGTATATATATATATATTTTGACGTCAGTGAAGAGAGACAAAAAAACCAAAAATGAACGAAAAATCACGAAGAGACGAAAAAAAAAGAAAAGTATATAATTACAATCAGCAGCAATTAATAGAAAAGGAAATAGGAAAGGAAAGGGACGTACAATTTGCGAAATTGTAATTTTCGAACCGATAAACCGTTTGATCAGCTCTAAAAGTTCAAAGGAAAACGCACCTCGACACGATATTTTAACGCGTTTCTTTATGGCTCGAACATTTCCCGTTAGGTCGATTAAACTTCGATTTAAAAAACGGTACGGGAAACGAAGTAGTCGATGTCGACGCATATTCGTTCATTTTTTTTTTTTTTCATCCCTTACGAATGCACTTTATCTTCCAAAAAGGAAAATTCTCCCGGTGGAAATGTTCCACTCCTTTGATTCTATTATCGACCATCGATAAATATCAGCCTCGGGCTCTCCTCCCCCATCCGAATTATCGCGTTGTTAATCATCCACGAAACGTAGTACGTGACGACGACGACGACGACGGCGACGACGACGATGTCGAAGGTATGAGCCGTGGGGGTATTGGCCGCGCGCTCCCATAAATTATGACTTTTCCATGGATGGAAATCGGTTACTCGATTAGCGTAGGTAACCATCGTGTGACACCCTCGTGTGTGCGCGTGACGAGGAAACGAAGAACGGAACCGGCTGGATAGGGTAAATCGGAGCGAGACGGAAGAAGGGTTGATCGCGAAAGAGGGAGGAAGAGAGCAAGAAAGAGATGTATATATATATATGTATGTATCTATATGTATCGATATATATATATATATATATATATATATATATATATATATATATATATATATATATATATATATATATATACGAACATGTGTGCGAGTGTATATAGAGTATAGAGAGAAGGGTCGCATGGATGGAGCCGGCGTCGAAGGGTGGCGTGCAGTGGAAAAGAGACAGAGAGCATTCCGATTGGCCCATTGTGGTACAGCCAAGCGACAATGCCGGCAATTGGCCGTCGCTCGACAAAACCGCTAAATGATCCGCCGCGGCGCAGTGGTGCCACGGCCACTTTATTTCAATCTAGGAAATCCTCCGCTACTCCTCCTCCCACGCCGCCCTCAATTCCAGATGCGAAATTACCCATTTTTCGGTATTAATGGCCGGCCGATGTATCGTGTTCGATCGTCGATCGGACCCGATGGTAATGGAATCGCGAATCGTTTCTGCCCCGTTTCCCATTTCCAGCGTAACAGACTTGTCGCGTCTGCCATATATCTCGCTTTCGCTTTTTCGTCACGACGTTTGTCACATCGATTCTTATTCTCACTTTTCATACCACGTCGCGATCGAGAAAGAAAAGACGTTCCCAATCGTTCGAAAACCGATCGAAAATATTAATCGAGCGAATTTTTCCTGTGATTAATTTTTCGAGTATCTTTTTTTTTTTACGTACACACGTAAAATAATAATACGTAGATGGGGTAGATGGAAATTCTGCAAGATGGAAAAATGTTATGCGCTCGGTGCTTTCAACAAGTAAGAGAGAGCGTCGACAGGAAATTTGCGGTGGAGACGGTGGTGGAAACGTTACACCGAGATTGCACGGACCGAGACAGGGGGATTCAAACTTTCGGGTTCACGTTGGGTCGGTTAAACGACGCGCTGCAAGGTTTGCGAGCACTTAGGCGTTAGCGGGGTATTCAGGAGCGATTAAATAATTAACAGCAATTAGGCAATTGAATTTCCTGCCCCGGTCTCGCGACGTCCTCCTCTTTCCATTCCTCCTCCGTGCTCCTCCTCCGTTCAACCGAACGTTCCAACTCACTTTCCCAACTTTTACAATCTCGACGAAGATATTCCTAATTTCTCTTTAAAAATATCTCGTCCAAATCTCGTTACACTCGTCAATTACGATCTCTCTATTCTTCCTCTTCGCCCTTCGCTAATAATAATTATTTATTACAACATATATATATATATATACATATACATATATACTGATTGAATTATCTCGATTTATCGTTCATTCCGAAATCGGGCGAAATTTTGGAGAAGGATGGAAAGGTAAGTATCGTGGAACGATCAACGCGTTATCGGATCGATCCGCAAACGGACGTTGTCTATTGGTTGAAAAGAGGGCTGGATTTTCCGCACAATAGAGGCAGGATGTAAAACGCAATCTCCCTCGTCCTCCGTCTGTTTCTCGCGGGGTCTGGCGGTGGCCACGAAAAATCAGAGCAGCCCAGGCGGAAAGCGAAAGCATTTATACCGGCAACGGGGCCAGCGGTGACGGTGCGCCAGGGGTTTTCGAAGGGGCGGCGAGGTGCGAGGGCAGGGGTTGCTTCCACTCGGGGGTACGGAGGAAATCAGGATAATTGTTAACAATTAGCTTAATCAACCTCGAGAGCAAGCTTTTGTTGGCTGGTTCTGATACGGCCGCTTGGGGTTCTCATGCGTCGCTCGCGCGTATTTTCTTCCAAGAAATAATTCGATCGTTTTACGCGACGATTGTCATCCCCCTCCCCCCTTACCTCAGGGATAAAAGGGTGAAAATTGCGTCGGGACAGTTTTCGAATGAAAATCAGCCATTCATCCACTACCTCATTTCATTTCCTAATCTTTTTAACCAGTTTTATTTTTGTTCGAAATCCAAATCGAAGGTTTTTATCCATTTTTTTTTTCATTCCGGTTTCAGGTCTGGTTTCAAAATCGACGCGCGAAATGGCGCAAGAAGGAGAAAGTGCTCGGAAGGGATACGAATTTCATGCATGTGGAGCAGAGTGGTAAGTTACTGACGTTCGTTTTTAGAATCTTCGATTTTCCGATTCAACTGCGAATCACGTGGCCTGTTTGATTAATAAGACGGGGAACAACAAGGAAAGATGAAATCGACGCCAATTACATTTAATTTCAGTGTCGGGTATCGCGAACTTTGATCGTTTAATTTTTCATCGGATATTCGATCGTCGAGTTCCGTGAAACTCGTTCCATAATTGAATGAACAAGAGATTTCGAATTTCCTTTCTAAAACCACTTTTTTAAATCGTTCCTTAACGAAATCTAATAAGATCTTACGTACGCCACGTAACACCACGAAAGATCGAAACCAAAGTTTACGTTTTCGAAGAAAAGAAAAAAAAGAAAAAACATTTTCTCCCCTCAAATCTCTCCAAATTTCGTCGAATCGTTGTAAAACAAGCGACGCGGATCTCGATAAAACCGAGACGAGGGAGAGAACGTGTCCATGATAGAACAAACATCACGGATCAGAGCCAGTCTCCTCCTTTGATTCCCAACAGCCAATTGATTCTGGACAAACGATGGAAAAGACAAAGACGCAGTTGGATCGCGAAATGCTAATTCTCCCTTCGAAGCAGCAACCCCGTGGCGGGGTTCGAAAAAAAAAACTTCGAAACAACGAAATCAAAAACAACTAAAAATCGGTGCAAAAACGGTGTGATTGCAGGTGTCAACGAGCTGTCCCTTCACGCCCGCCTGCTCCAAACCGCCGGCGGTGTGCCAGGTGCGGATCCATCGGGAGGACCAGCGGGTGCCTTTCCCTGGTTCATCCCTCCGGTGTTCCCACCGCCGTGGCCGGCAAGCGCGCCAAAGTTGCCCCCGTTGCACGCCATACTCTCGCAGTACATCGGCCTACCCCTTCCGCAGAACCTGGCCTCGCTGAGCACGGTCCTCCCGGTCGGGCTCAACCCAGCCTCGACCCTCAACCACAACAACGTGAACGGGCACACGCTAGGGACGCACATACCTGGACACCCGTTGAACCTCGGTGTGCAGAATCTCCCGCAAAATTTGAGCTCGAAGCACGACAAGGAGGAAGACTCGGCCTCGTCCGACGACGAGATCAGGCGGCAGAGCGCGGAGGTGCTCAGAGTGAAGGCGGAGGAGGTTTTACGCAAGGTGGATAACTAACTGTGAAATAATCAAGGATTTATCGTCTGATGTAAATAAATTAATGCGAGACGGTGGATGGTAGATGAACATTTTTTTTTCTTTTTCTTTTTTTTCGAAGATGTCGGTGATTCACGGGATTTAGACGCCGATGCCTTGACGTAGCGAAACAATAGGGAGTGAAATCATGGATGATGGATAATAAGTGAGTGGGGGGATACGAGGAACGGAGAGGTTTGAAGTCCCAAGAATTTCGTTCGTGCATTATTAGGATTCTTGTGACGCAACAAACACTAGTCTGTCTGAGATTACTCTACGGATACTTTGAGTTGGTTACGAAAAGTGCGCCGTTGAAAACCGCTGGCCGGTTTTTCGACGATTTTTATCTTAGCTTTTTCTTTTATTTTAAAATTACTCAATTTATACTTACATTTTATTACTATTACTGTTATTATTATTATAATTAATATTTTTTTTTTCTTTTCTTGAGTTGAGAATTCATATACATCTTTACACGAATATGTCTGAAAAAATGCAATATCGGATGATTCAACGAATAATGTCACGGACAATTATGTGGTTTCGAAAATTACTAGATTTTTGGTACTTTTTGCCGCTCTTAAAGTGGTAATCTTAAAGTAGTAATAACGTGGTAATTTCGATTCAAAAACCCAAGATTGTTCGCGATATTTTCTCGACTCGTATCGACGAATGTGGTAACGAATGTCTCAACACTGGACGCTGGAAAATTTTTTTTACAGAATCCAGTTTTATAGAAACCAGCGACAACAAGTAAAACGAATTACTATCGAATGAAGAATTTTTGTAACATACATGTATCATACGCAAACGTGCATATATATATATATATTATATATAGATCACGTATAGTTTCTTTCATGTAAATATGTAGGTAATTAATTATCTCGAGAGAAATATATGACGCTACTAAGATTTATCACACTTGTCATTTATCCGATCTTCCGTCGACGAACCTTCATCGAACCATCGTTTCCAAAAACGTCACAAATAAATCCAGTTTCAATACAAAACGTGATACCAAATCTTTCTTCCATTCCGACCGATTAGATGCCTCCCGCCCCTTCCCTTGCCTATGTTGCACAACGCAAGGAGCACGGGAATCGCGCTAATGAACGAATTTTCGCCAGACCCCATCCCCAACCCTAATTTTCCTCGCGCAAGAGCGCGATTAACCACGGTTAACGCGGTTAACACGCGACGAAATCGCTTCCGCGTCATTAATCACGAAAAGAATTCGTATTCGGCGTTACGTGGCGCCGATTTCCTGAATTCCAGACCGGCAGCTGGGTCCGTTGCGGTCTCCGCCCTCGTATGCGCAAACGGGGCGCTTCGATTCCCACGGGCTCTTTTCCCGTAAACATCGACGGCGGTGCGCCGTTTAATCGCGCCTACCGCGATTATTCGCTCTCGGTTCGTTCCTTCCCACGTGCCCCTGGCCCGGGCACACCACCTCGTCCCGTCCTGGTGTACGACACGCACAACGGCAATTACAATCCAACCAATTTATACGGCTTATCAGAAATTTATCTTCGGTAAAGACGAAGCGCGCAGCGACGACACCACCGCGCGACAATTATCGTTATCGTTATTGAACGGAGCTGCGGCGACGCAGAGGGGTGGGACCCGAGGGAAGTAATTATTGCGCCACCTGCCCCGGGACGATCGTCATCGTTGCGACTCGATAAGATCGGGCAGATAACGCCACGAGTTTGCGGGAAATGTTGTGCTTTGTTTCCTGCCCGAGTTTTTCTGTTCTCTGATATTCCTCCCCCCTTCCCTTTCTCCTCGTCGTTGAGCCGTGGGAGTTTTTTTTTCTTTTTCTCTTTGCATTCCGTGTTTCCTTCTGCTTTCCAACTCTCCGACGAATCAGCACAATTCGGATTATCGAGTTTTCCGCTCCGATTTGAATCGAAATCTTGGATCGATATGAATTTTATTTATCTTCGCGGAAGAATCTCGACCAGATTTTTATAGATCTCGTGGAACAAACGGCACAACAAACGGTGGATTTTGGAAGGAAATACTTAAGAATAATGGTAGTGAGCCTACACTTGAGATATTTCCCAGACATTTTATATTCGAAACATTAGAAAGAGAGCGTGCTTTGCGTGCTTTCGAAATTCCTCTCCCCTTGCATTTTAGCTCAATGACCGTGTCGCATAATGCTGTAAAGTTCCGCTAAATGGAACCTCTAGAAGGAGAAAGAAACGCTCTAGGTCCACTCTCGCCCTGCTTTCATTCACCGATGTCGATTCGTAAGCGTTTACACCTATACGTATTTCCATGCGATTCGATGCACTCAAGTATCGATAATCGCGAAGGGTTAAGCTCGGCTACGAGAGATGAAAATTGCATCGTGCAATCGTCGAAAACAATCGTCCGTTCGAAAAATTTCCAAACTACGATATTTTCTTCGGCCACGTTCGAATCGCGAGATATAAAAATGGATGTGAAACGAGGAAACAAAGGGTGGTCGAAAAACTTCATTTTCGAGTGCAATGCACGATGGTCCGCGGTGCTTCGCGATACATCGACGGCGTGAAAAATTGCGAATTGCTCGGTCTCAGTACGGACTTGGAATATTCCGAATGTAATGAATTTTTAATAAAACGGTCCATTACAGGAATTTAATAAACGCGTTTATTATTCGTTGGAATTTAATTACCGCATTACAAGTTCACGCGGCGTTTTTCGAAAACTCCGTTCGCACGGAAAGAATCGGTCCGAAAACGAATGGAAACAATTGTTCATCTTCTCCTTCCCTTCTTTTTTTTCTTTCTTCTTCTCCTTTTTTCCTTTTTTTTTTTCTTTCTACCTCCGCGTATAATCATATGTTTTAAGGGGCTGGACGAGGGATCAGAGTTGAATACCACTGATCGCGATCGCGACGGCTACGAAGGACAATTAGATTAAAAGCAGCGCCTCTCGCGGCGGCTTGAGATCCATTAGTGCCCATTGTACCACCCCATTTGTACCCCTAACGTACCACCCCCGTGTGCCGTTACTTCAGCCCCTTCCACCTTCTCCCCCTGAGCACAGCCACCATCTCGAAGCCAGGTACTTATTCTCAATAGTAATATGCTCACTTCATACTTCCATCCCCTCCTACCCCCTCTTTTCCCGCCTTCGACACCCACGAACACGTCTACGTTGTCCTCCTCTTCCTCTCTTTTCCTCCGTCCGCACATACGTTTAGTTCCGTTATACCTTCTTTCCCTCCTCTCTCTCTCTCTCTCTCAGCCTTTCTCTCACTTTCACCATTTCTCCGCTCTTTTTTTTTCGCGTTTTCCATCTCGCTTCCACCGTCCGTTCTTGAGAAGCGGAAAGTGGCACGGTCTGAAAAGATTTCTCCGCTTGTGAAAATCACTAGCTGCGCTGATACCAAGAACATTAATGATACCCTAAATGACATCAATTAGTCCATCTGCCGTGATAAACATCCATCGTCGAGATTACTATCCTCGACTTTCCCTTCCACCTCCCCGCCCTTTTTTTTTTCTTTCCCGGCAACACACAATCCGGGAAAACGTTAAGTAACTGATTTTCAAATAATCGCGCTGCTGCTTTCTTTCTTCACGCAAAATCGTGAATGTTAACGACGATAAACTTTATTCCACGCCGATCGACTCGCTTGTTCCCCATCCTCGTCTATTTTATCCCGTTATTTCGTTATTATCTAACGTTTTCCCCAGGGAATACCGCTTGCATTCAATAATACTCTCGTCCTAAATTCTCGAAACGGCTCGAGTTTTTCCTACTTTGAAAAATATCCATTTCTATACCGTTTATACACTTCTTCTCCCCTTCTTTTATATCCCACGATTCCGCGGAGGTAACAAAGGAAAGGATCTATATATCATCTTGAAACCTCGACCAAACATTGAAACCAATCTTTTGGACAGAAAGCAAGAACAAGCGAATGTTTCGTCTCGATGATTTATTTTTAATCGCAATATGTATATTCACGTTTTCCTCAACGAATTATAATTATCACGAAAAAATATATTTGCTCTCTCCTCGAAAGGTGCAACGATTTTTCCCCTCTTTCGCGAGTCTTCGTGACGATTAAATCGTATCCACATTTGCAAGTCATTAGTCGAGTTTCATGCCACTCGAAAACAGGACTATAATATAATGGTGCGCTCACGCTGTACGAAAACGGTGTGCTTACGATGTGCAACGTGAAACCATCGTGATACGATTGCGCAGCTATTGTTTACCGCTTTATCTAGTGGGAAATCATTTTGAAAGATATTACGCTTCGTCTCCGCGTATCGCGCCCGCGCCATTTTCTTCCAAAAATTTCTCTAACGAGAATTATTCCGATCGATCTTTCCAAAACAATATTCCAACGAATATCATCGATACTATCCGCCATTACCATGCGTCATTACATACACTCACCATTTCTTCTTCCTATTAAATATTCCGAATTCCCAATGATCGAAATTCGTAGCGACAGATGGAGCACAATCGTACAAAATAACAAAAGCAAACGAGCAAGCGACAAATAAAAAAAAAAAAACGAAGGGAAAAAAGAGAAGGAGAGAGAGAAGGAGAGAGAAAGCAGCCAATTACAGAGAAGTTTCTGGCCAAAGTATTCCTTAAACTTCAATGGAACGTTGGTGGACACCCGCGGCGTAAAAAATTCCGCGCGAAGACGCAGAAACGGGATCCGGCGACGCGGACGGTTTGAGAACCGCTCTCGTTCACACGTTGTGAAGCTGAGTGTACGATTATGCTTAAAAATTAGTGTCGTTGCGTTCTAACTCCATACACACGGTGCGTACACACTTCATTAAGGCCATTAGAAGGCATCTGGGCACAGCAAGGCGACGACCTGCAACCCCCGACGCAGATCTCTTTCGCCTTTTCAACCCCTCCAAGGGTGACCGACAATAATGGCTTTTACGCCGATAGGCTTAAGGCCAGATATCGTGAGCACCCTGAACCCTTGGAAATTGAGATACCTGCATGATTATTTTCTTCTTCCTCTCTTCCCTAATAGAAAAGTCTCCTCTTGTCGTTCTCCTTATTATTATTATTATTATTATTATCGCTGTTTCGAAGATAAGATAAACCTTGATCCTTTCGGGGGATTAGAGAGATCGATTGACATTGTGACGACAATTTGAAATATTCCACGCTTATAATAAAATTGGAGGAACTTGCTTTGTAACGTAGATTTCCTCTATGGATATGTAATATTCGAAATCTCTATCTCTCTGCTATCGTGCGAGATAATACTTTCAAGGACGACTCTCGCTGTAACAATCGCAATCATTCAACTTTGATAATTATTGTAATTAAAGTTACAACGGTACTCTATCCTTCGTTCCACCATTTCGGGCAAAAATCTATTCTCGTTAAAAAAACAAATTTAAAAGCCATTCCCAAAATGAGATATTAATATCAAATGTTTCAATTAGGCATTGTATAAAAATCGAGATCGGTTATTAATTTCGACTCGATTAACAGCGCGAAAAGTTATTACAATAAATTAAGACGCGTTAAAAGGTTGTACCTTGATCCAGTTTGAAAAAGATCGAGGTTGATTCTATCAAAGACACCTTTCACGGTAAGAAAAAAGAGAAAGAGAGAGAGAGAGAGAGAGAGAGAGGAAGGGAGAGAAAGAAAAAGGAAGAAAAAAAGGAGGGAGAGAGGGGGTCCGACCGATCGGATGCTCCAGCTCGTTGAAAAGATCAAAGCTCACGGCATTCTAATGGATCGTGGAACGAGGTCTTTCACACTCGATCAATTTTCTCGAATAAAGCGGTTTTCGCGGGATAAAAGGTGCATCAAACCATGCGCGTATACAGGACGCGCATCGGGGGTCCTCCATACGGGTCGAGAGGTGTCTAAAAACGCTACGAACTTGAGAGAACGTCCGGACGACGAATTTGTAGTGCCGTGTATCACACGCGATGCTCGAGTGATCCTCTCCTCGATCGGTTTATTAAACTTATTTCATCTCGTTAGTACAATATAAGATATAACCTCTCTCCGCGTATACTCCCCCCTCAACATCAAAGTGAGTACACCGTAACGAAGGAGAAATCGTATCGAGAAAAAATATCGCATCAATTTATAACGAGCACGTTGCACGATGCATAAGACCCTTTATCGTTTCGTCTCTGGCGAAAAGCATTGCGGGGAAAGCGCGACTTTTCGACGTATTTTACAATCATAAATTAATCGTACTATTAATTTCCCAGCCGGCGGCGTGCAATCTAATAAAGCGTGAGACACGAAAGGCTGCGGGTACACTTTGATAAACCATCCGTTTCCCCGTCTCTCTCTCTCTCTCTCTGACGGCTCTCCGCCTGTAATATTATATTATATTAAGCTGATTATCTGCGCCGCGCGGTTGTACATACTTTTTTATCGGGTTGCCTTAGATCGCCCCGCAATTCGCTCCGTTTTTTTCAATGCTCGCTACCAACGCGGAAAAATCGGGTTACGCCCGGGCAAAAAGTCGCCAGTTTCACGGCTTGTTTGCGCCGCGCCGCTCGATTTAACGAAGACCCATTCTGCACGTGGAAATATACGAAATTATACCGAAGTGAAAAATTCCGGTATTTTGCCACGGCCCCTTACGTGACAATGGGGATTAAAGCGTTGTTTATTACATGTATTTAATCGAAGGCTTAACTGTCACTATGTCAGTAGTTTTTATTTTATTTTAGTTAGAATATTTTGCGAGAAGGAATCCAAATCACGCCGAGATAATATATATTTACTATCGATTCGCGTATCCCAAGTTTTGGTAACTTTTAATTATCAAAAAATCTATCAGAAATCAGAAGTTGAACGAAGATTTTCGGTACTGATTTGACGAGGGTTAAACAACCCCAATCTCGGCGGAAATGTTCGAAGGGAGGAAGGGGGAGGAGAGAATATAGCGCACAGCCTCAACACAGATCCCTCCTTTCTTTCGCCGAATTATCGACCATCTTCTCCTCTTCGATGAAACTTATCTGGCCATTAAAAAATCGAAACACGGTCCTAAGGCGACGTTTACGTCGTCGAAGAAACATCGAACGGCCATCGATCTCGGAGAGAAGAAATCACCGTTTTACATCTCTCTGAAGAAGGATCCTCGGCAAGAAGGCGAGTCGTCATTATCAAACTCGGTGTAATCCTAGTCCGAAAAGGGAAGGGAAAGAAGAGATATCCGAGCAGAGAACCCGCTACGCTGTATCCGTTTAGCCCTAAAGTGCTTTTACGACCGTTTAAGGGGCGGGTTTAATGGCCGTTTAAGGGGATTTCGGTGGATAATTAGCGGTGCCGGGTAAAAAAAGAAGCGTCGGCCGGGTACGTACGCGGCTCTCGGTGTGAAAAGCCGCGACAAAGGGGGTCGGTTACACGATTACACGGAGACAGGGGAGTACGGGTGGCGAGCGCTTGTAGGCGATTGGTAGATCCAGCGCGAGTTGGCCGCTCCTATTGGCGGTGCAAAGGTGCTGCCGATCGTCCGGACTCGAAAATACAACGGGCTCGTCCGCACGGAAGCGTGGAAGGAGATTTTTCGAGGGCCTTTCTCCTCAATAGGGTCCTATGACCGACCTCCTGCGGCGCCACGGCAGATGTGGACACCCGGTATATATGGATATACACCGTCTCCGCTGCGTACACCGCGCACCAAGGGCCGTATAATAATCTGGTAGCGGTATGTTTGGCCACAGAAGTATCTTTTATTGTAATTTCAGTCGTCCCGAAAACGAGATCCGAAAAAGGGACCCCTTCGAGAGGTGTAAGCTTACAAGCTTCTCTACTACTATTTAGCTCATGCTAAATATCCTCGAGAGAGAGAGAGAGAGAGAGACCAGTTTCGAGGAGCTGTCCTCCGATTGGGTTACCGTGGAAAATAGATACCATTCCTATCTTTAAATCTCTTCTTTGTGTTTCGCGTGTTTCAACGCTCGTTCCGATATAGATGCCGTTGCATCCAGTTTGACGATTTTCGCGATAAGGTTACACGTAGATCTACGGATAAATAAATATTTCTTCCGCTTACACGATAACGCTACGAGGCTTTATTTAACCGGAGCATAAATTTTTATCGAAGATCTGATTATCTTAATGTAAACAGTTCGATAAAGTTCTTGCAACGTAAATATCATCGGCGTTCGTTAATTTTTTTCTTCCTTTTTTCTTTTTTCCCTTTCTCTCTTTTTTTTTCTTTTACACACAGGTATCATCGTCAACCCGCTTTCACGTAAGAATCGACGTCGTTGAAAACGTTACTTAATACACTCGACCGGCCAGCCCTTAAACCCTTTTGTACTCGAGCGTGGCGCTTTGAACTTCGTCGAATTCATCGAAAGAGAAATCGAAAGTATTCCCGAGCTATCTACCTTCCTACCACCACCGTCACAACCACCCCCTCTCCCTTTCGTCCGCCATACCCCAACCCCTTGGCTCGCGGATCGGAGATCGTTTCAAGATTCGTGAACAGACAGAATGTAGGACGAGGCAAAATGCGGCAACCGGTCCGTGTTATTGATTTCATCTTAATCAGATCTCAATATCTCAATTACGTTTTGAGCCGGGCTTTCCCATTTGTTTGCCGGAGAGATTTTAAAGCCAGGGCCCATTGTCTGCACGCCACCCCTGAGCCTTCTGCACGGGCTTAACTTTTCATTCTCCTGTAAATTGCAGGTTCTGTATTATGGGTATGGAGCACGGGTGTAAATCGAATGAAACAATGGAGGCTGCCGTCTACTGCGATCCTCGAATCCTGATTATCCGCCTAACGTGTCGTCGAGAGAGGGAATTTAATTTTAGCTCGAATCAGCTGTCTGTCGTCAATTATTACTCCCACCTTCCGGTTTTTTTCGGTAAGGATGGGCTACTTATCTATCCTCATTCCGATCTCCACGACTCCCGGCTCCGCTCCGTGTTCCGGGATTCCGTTATTTTCATCCATTCCGTGCGAGTACGGCCGATCGATGGAGATATAACCGGCATCGATAACGCGATTAAAGAATCATCGAACGATCAATGAAGATTAATTTCTTCGTCAAATCTCATCTTTCGTGTATTTATAATTTCACGAAGTTGTCTCATCTTTCACGATGAATTTCACTAAAAATTTACCTTACAGACAGGAAGCGGGGATGTAAAATAAAATCGGGAAAATCTCGTATTTAAAGAAAAAAGAAAAAAGAATCTCTCTTAAATATTTCAAGACAATCGATATATTACACTTGGAACGAACTATCTATTATTGCACGTAATTGCGCGAATAGATATAAAAGCCTTCGAGGAATAGAATGTTACAGCAGTTAGAAATTTTACAAATCGCGCCAAACGTTTCGTTCAACTGTATTATACTGTTTATTTAACAAAATTCTATAACTTATACATCCTCGTAAATTATCGATATCGATCCACGCGAGTTATTATATAAATCTTATCGGATCCTTGAACGCTTTGGCTTCGCATGAATCAACTTGGTATCAAATCTTTCGAATCTTCATTTTCTCCTATGCCATGAATATAATATATTCCATATTCAAAAACATAGCGAAACGTAGCGTAAACCACCGACCACGATGAAACGGAGAACGCCGGAAGCGCGAACCACCGACGAAAGTAGGGAGTAATTAATGATCGCGGGATCGTTCAGGACGGACGGTCGCGTCTGCGGTCTCGACGCGGGATTAACGAGCGGCTATTGTTATTTAATTGATTCCCGAATCTGTCCACCGATCCCAAACTAATATATATCGCATTCCATGGACTAATAATACATTATAGGAACGGTTGGGACAGTCCTTTGGGGAAAGGCGTGCACACGTGCCGCCACGTGCGTTCCGCTCCGCAACATTCACCATCTCCTCTCCTTTTATTTAATTAGCGCAACTTCATGAAACGCGACGCGTTTCACGTTATCCACCGCTCCATTTCCTGCCAATTTAACGGATCAACGGCCGGCCAACTATCTCCCCGTTAACCGTCCGTCCGCTAATAATAACAAAATTGATCGCCCTAGCGCGAACTCTTGTTAATATCTCTTTCGTTCCAAGCATTCGCAACATCTAAAATTCTTCCTTCGTATCGAGACTCGATTTAACGATAATAAATTTAATTCGTGTCTAGCCGAGTGTCTCCTCTATTTACATTATCCATCACGACTCACCCCGATATCGCGAATAATCGATAATCCGCGAATTTCATCAAATTGGACGAATCAAGGTGGTTAAAAACTTCTCTAAAATTGGAATTGGGAGTTACAATCACGCGTTAAACGGGATAGATAAGGAGAAAAACTTTCCACGCCTCCCTCCTCCCTCCCTCCTTCCAGGGACCGCAATAACATTCCCCAGTAATCGGAGAATTTATACTTCGGTCGATCCGGAACCACCGCTACCACTACCACCTCGCTACGTTGATCTACCAAAACATCATCAGAAACCAATCCTTCGCTTCGAAAATCTCCTCTCGAAATAGCGGGGAAACCTCCCAAAGAACCGTGTTATTAAACTTTCCGTACCACCGATGGAGAGCACGATCGCCAAATGTAATAACTCGGTTCCGTGGATCCTCGCGGTGGCAATTCCTCGCGGTTCGTCTTCTCGGCCGAGGCCGAGGTTTCACCCGAACGATTGAAAAATCGAAGGTGAAATCGATTCGAGGCGGGGAAGGGGTGTTCGGGGACGCAAGGCCGCGTACCTTGCTCGAATTTCCTTAAAATGCTGTATCAACGACACGCGGCCAAGTACCGCTCGGTTGACTTAGTGGGTGCGGCAGTTTCTCGCGGTAGGTAGGCAGCCAGCCACCTACCGCTGCACACAGTTTCATCGACGAAGAACACAGGGGTAGCGCGAAGATAGAGACGGAGAGCCGCACATAGGCGGACGCTGCTGCGACCGCGGCAAGTTCCATTCACGCATACACTCGCTCGCAAACAGATTCCCGGCTTGAGTCGAATATATTGAAATAATCTGGGCAAATACGACAAGTTCGGTTATGAAATTTGCCGAAGGGCTTGTGAGCTCTCTGCTTCTGTCTCTGCCTCCGTCCCGCCTGCCCGTCCGCCCCCCCTCCCCTTCTCCCCCTCCCCCCTCCCCTCTGTCCCGCTCGCACCCTTACCTCCTGGTCCCTTTACCACCCCCTCCAAGTCCCTTTTCAGCCTCCTCCTTCTCCCCCCTCCCCTTGCTCTTCCAGCAACCACCAACTACCCCGTCACTACGGAATCGCGAATCTCCCCGACCTGCTTCAAGTGATATTTGCTCAAAATCGGTTCAATAGCAACTTGGGTATTCGCCTGTTCCTCTTATACGTTTCGGGTATCCCTCCTTCCCCCCTCCCTCGGCATATAACGTCTACGTATCACTGTGTGCACGTATGCGTCTGTACGTGTCTGGCGTGTGCGCGAACGTGGTGGGGCACGTCAATGTGGACGTGGAAGGTGCACGAGGACGTTTCGTCATCGAAATTCGTTGTCGAATCGAATACGAATTATCGGTAATCACCGAGCGAAAACTTATGCCATATCGATTCCACGGATCTTCTTTTTTTTTCAGGGTGAGGAAGATTGACGGTCGGAAGGTTCGGAAGAAGTCCGAATGCTCGAAATTTGAACGTGATTATTAATATTCATCGAGGAAATTTGATGGAGTTTTTAATTCGGAAATAAGGAAATAAGGCCAGATCCGAAATTCCGTACACGCGTGTGTCATTTTTGAGCCGGAAATGGAAGATTACAACAAGATCGGTCTTACGTGTAACGATAATTAAGCAGGGATCGCGCACAAACGTGCGAAACGACGAACGTACGTGGATTTATAACGCGCGTAGTCAAGCAGAAATCGAAACCTTTGATACACGGGGTGGGACAATTAAACGCTAAACTACCCCTCGAGGGCACGGGCGCACCCCTAATGCGCTCTTTATGGCGACTTAATGCCCCTAATATTGCATGCGACCCTTGTTTATACCAGTTCAGCGCTTCCCATTTTCGTCCTGTTTTCACTTACGTACGTACATCCACACTCTCCGACGACTCACGCCCACACATACGTGTATACGTGTATCCACGTATAAATCCGGGTACTTCTTCCATAAATTCCGTGGCGAATGACCGGGCCCGCGGTACACGACGGTATCGTGCGGTTCATTCCGCTCCGTCGAAAAGACTTTGCGTTTAATATCCGCTAATGAGCTTCAATGATAACAGTGTAAGCACGAGTAATTACAAGCAACGTGAAATTTGTATCGGGTAACTGGAGCCACGCTCACGAATCGTATATCCATCTGCGCGAATTCTGCTTCAAGTAGGTTTAAAACGTTGCTCGAAGGAATATTCATTGAATATATTTGCACTGCGTGCCCCGACATCTTGCTACATATTTTGTCTAAATACGAAATTTTCCTGTAAGAGGATGGGAGAGAAGAGGCTGAACCTCTATTCAACGGATTATAATTCGTTCAGAATTTGGATTTTAAATTATTCCATTAACCCGTATCGTTGTATCCTTTTTTTGTTCTTAAAAAGAAAAGAAATATCCGTTTCACGAGGATTTCACGGAGGAGGAAAATCGTCTGATCGAGATTGAGAAAAAAGTTTCGGATGACAATTATATTTAATAGACGAAAAATCCCGACAAACCCCGTTCACGGGTAGAATAGAGCGGTCACGGGGAGGCGAAATTCGATAAACATTCACGGAATCAATGATTTCTCGTATGCGTCACGTTTGTCCAGAGGGAAGATTCTCGCAAACACAGGGTTGACATCGAGAGACAGCGACGGTGGGAAGGGTCCGCAATGAGAATTACCCCCGTGGCCGTCTCTCTGAGAACCCCTGCCGCGTGGAGGGGTGGCTGCATGGGAAAAATTGATGTTGTGTTTGCCGTGGAGATCTACCAGCCGAATAATCTGTAACGTTTCCATTCAGTCGTAGCCTAATATATCTGTCATCGTGGATGTTGCGCGCCATTTCGCGTGCCCTGCCCGCTCTTCCTTAATTATACGATTAAATTTTGTTGTAGCCGGCAAATCTGGTGGCAGCATGGGCCAGATTACAAGGTAAAAGAGGCGGGGAATCCATCTCTTTCCGGTTGATCGATATCTCCCGAAGGTGCATCCCATTCAAGCCGTGGATTCTAGGTGGATCTTTCCGTGAAAATTAAACACGCCGCGCCGCTTAATTGGAAAGCGAGCAAGACCTTCCTCGGGCTAAGATGAAGCCGGCTAGAGAAGTATTTAAGGACTTTCTTGGTTAGCGCTGATTAACTCGGACGCGCGTCTATATACGCCGTTGTTTCCCTGGCTCGAGGTCAGAGAGAAGAATGGGCTTTCTTTATTATCTCGAAACGGGAAGGAATTTTCCTGGGGATTCTTCTTTCGAGATCTTTCGCTCAAATCAAATTATATAAAAGGGAAAAAAAGAAAAACAGAAAATTGAGGAATTATTTAAACATCGTAAATTAAGAATCTACCACCGTTCTTTCCAGAGATTCTTTTATACTTTTTTTAATCGAGGAGCTTAATTATGTATCATATTTCATAATTTCGTTCGGTAAATATAGGAAATTGAAAATTTGATATATCGTAAGAAGCATCTCGATAACATGTTACGAGGTTCGTTCGAAATGGTTTCCTCGTATTAAGTAGATTTGTTCTTCACCGTCGTTAATAATTAAACGAAAGTGAATCAGACGGAGCGTTATTATAATTTTATTTCTCTAGAATTCTCCAAAGTGAAGAAATTGTTCGAAAACAATTTTTTTGTACACGTGTATGTACACGTGTAATTTAGGCAGGAGGGAATTTAAGCTTTCCCTCGTTTTACAAAAAAACCATACAACAGCGATATCTCGATCGTAACGATATAACATTCGTATAAATAAAGATATCGTTTATTAATTGTAGGGTTGAAGGGAAAAACCGAGCTCTATATTAAATAGATAGAGATGAAATCGAGATCGTGGAGAGGGAGTTTCCAAGGGGAGGGGTGGAAATGTTTGAGGATTTTTTGGTCGACCAGGGCGCGGCATCACTTTTACGTAACTCGCACTCGTTAAAACCGTCATACGAGGAAGCTTACAAAGCCGTCCGACCGGGTGCATTGATTTCCGGCTTAAAACTTAAGCTCCCCGGCTGGCAAAACTAATAACTGCTCGGCAAGGTCCTCTCTCCTTCTTTTTTCTTTTTTTTTTTTTTTTTTCCCCTCTCCTCGGTGCTAGAAGATTTTTTAGATCGTAATTTTTTTTATCCTAGATCGGACCTCGCGAACGGTGTCGCTTCCCTTCCCTTCCGCTTCGTTTCGATCGATAGATCGATGGAAATTGATCGGTTTATTAGAGGAATATTGAATTATTCCTCTAATTGCGATCATCAGATCCCGATCCCGCGTTTCCAATCTATTATTTTGATCATTTGAACGAACAACGCGAAATTTTATCCTTCTATTTCGTTTCATTTTATCCACGTACAGTTGGTCCCAAAAATATCCAGCTATGGATGATCGATATAATATGTGAAAAATTGCACAACGATTAACGAACAATTTTTATAATTAGTCATATCTATTTATTGTTTCGTTCCAAGGATAGAATCTAATTGTTTAAGAAGAGAATGGAAAGCGTGGCGGGAAACTGTAAACTTCCAATTTGCTAAATTTGACGTAACGTTTCTTATATATTTTTTATGAAGATTGAATCTTACGTCGTTTCTCCTAAAAAACCTGAAATTACATATTATATTGTCATAATAAATGCGCGATTTAATTAGAAACTAAGTGTGAAACACACGGGAGAATAGTGGTCGAAATCAGTCGTATGTCACGTTATTCATTTTTATGAATTTGAATCTGACAATCGCAAATTTTAATTTAAAATTTCACCTAGACTCGATGGAAATCTTTTCAAAATATATTTATTTTTTCAAAATAAAGAGCACATTAATTAAGAATTCTCGAGAAATATTCGGAGATGATGATCGATAGTATTAAAAAAAAAAAAAAAAACGATCGTAAGACGTTAATGGAGGGACGTTAATTGCTGGCATACAGATGCCGGATGATCGATTTATTCAAATATTTTTGGGACCGACGCGAGATTACAATCGTCGGCCGGGTATCGCGTTTTCGATTGCATGCGCGTCATCGAATTTGCATCACAATTAATATTCCATGATTCCATCAACTTTTCGTTGAAACGCGTGGATGATTAATATATCGTTCGTTCACGCACCCGTACACAACGAAGAAGTCTGCTCATCATGCATTTTATGATTCGATACATTATAAATCACACGCGATGTTTTTCCGTTTCACTGACCCCCACGCGCTCGCGCTCTCTCCCGCGCGCACGTGATAAGGATCGTAATTACTCGTGCACGACGCTTCATCTAAAAAATATATATTTTCCTATATTTATTTTTTTTTCGACGCATTCGAAATTGTTTGATCATCGTTATTACCATTTCCTGCTCGTGATAAGTGACGGGCTTGCATTTTCGATCACACACTTGCTTGGTAATTTGCATTTACCGTTCCGAACAAGGAATTAAAACGGGAATGGGTGAGAGAAAAGAGGAAAAAGAAGACGAATTCTCTTCGAGAGATTTGATTTCTCGTGGAAAAAAGAAGAAAAAGAACGTGATAGCGAAATGTTAATAAACGCGAAGTAATCTCGTTGAAACGGTCAGACACGGTCTAAGTAACGATAAATTAATCGCTTTGCCATATGTCATACGTAGCAACCAATTAACAAACTTCTAATCTCACGGCCAGTTTAATCGCATTACCCGTTAATTTACCGAACTTCGGTATCGCGGCATAACTATAACCGTGTCACCTGCTAACAACTCGTTTCCCAAATTCGTATCGTCTGATCGATAATCGTTCTAATCTATCCCACGATCCATTTTCCCTCCATTATACTTATCCATCTATTGTATTTGTTCGATCGCGAGTTGAAAAGAAGAGGGAAGAACACGCGTCTAGGATCTACACGCGTTAAGGAATCGAAGGAATGTCAAGATCCATCGAATGGCTCTCTTCTTTTCTCTCTTTTTTTTTTCTTTTCTCTTGCCGATTCTCCATTCTTGCATTTCTCACGATGGCAAACCGACGAACGAGCACGTTCTCTCGGCGCAGACACACAAGTGCATCACGAGGAAGAAGGTGCGTGTCAAGTGGTGGTGGCTGGTCCACCCCTGGCTGGCTGGCTCCCGAGGCACTCGTCGGTAAACTTCAACGTTCTTTGCCACGATTTATCTCGCGTCTCCGCGCGTCTATCTCCACGCTTCGGTCGATCTTCTCTCCCGCTCTTCATCCCCCCTCCTCCCTTCTTCGCCCGTCGTCGTTTCACTCGTTCGCTCGCTCGCTCTCTCTATTTCGAGAGGGTCTCATTTCTCTTTTAAGCCGCATACAATGCGGCAAATGAACCGAATTTGCGAAACTCGGGGATCCGGATTCGGCGGATAGCCCTCCACAACGGTCTTAGTGGCCTGGCCGGGCCCTGATCTACAGGCGTTAGAACTAACACCATTCAAGGTGTCAAAGGAAAAAAGAAAGAAAGAAAGAAAGAAAGAAAGAATGAATGAGAAAAAAAAAGAGGTTGCGGGCCGCAGGTACTTACGAAAAATCCCTCGAGATCCTGAAGAGTTCATTACCGGTACCTGGCTGGGCGCGGGTGTTTCTCCGTGTCGAGGGGATATCCTTCCAGAGATGCCTCTGAATCGGACGCCACCGCGGACCCTTTCTCACGGTAATTCCTCCTTAAACGCGTTTCAACCATCTCCTTCCCATTATCGTTTCGCGTTGACTTCGATATTCCTGGAGAACCAGCATTTTTTTTTTTTTTTTTAAAGGAAACGATACGGATACACCACCACTTTTAAAAGGTAATTCCATCGAAATCGTGCGAATAGTTTATCTGAATTCTTTTATTATTATTATTATTATTATTATTATTAAGCAACGAGAGGAAGAGAAGAATGAGAAAAAAAAAGAATAAAATGGGGATCGCGCGTAGAATTTCGGGCTTGATAAGTGGAAACGTAGGTGTTTTTTTTGCAGGAGATGGAAGGTATCGACGATTGATGAGAAATCGGCGGGGAAAGAAAGAGAGGCGCCGCGGTATTTTCGCCATTAGAGAGCGGCCGGGAACCAATTCAATGGTGCGTTTACGCGGCACGAAATTGTTGGGCCAGTATTTGCGAGATTAATGAGTTTCATAACGTGCTAACGACATTCACGGTCAAAACGAAAAGTAGATTACGCGGCTGAATTGGAGGAGGGAAGGATGTGACGCGGGCTGAAAATGGTGCGGGGTGGAGCGGGAGGAGCGAGGGGAGGGGGAGGGGGGAGGTGAGTAGAGGCAGCGGCGGTGGTGGTCCCCCCTCCCCTGCCGGCGAGGGAAAGAGGGTTGGACGCGTTACGTTTAGCCATCTGTGAGTTTTGGTGACGATGATTTTACTTGATGAGGCCGCTGCTACTATTGTCAAACCGTTCCCCTGGGTGGTACTCGAAATTTTCGAATCGTTCCGTCACGATTTAAACCACCGCCCACCGCCAGTTTGCACGCGATCGTTATAACGTGAACGATGGATCGAGCGTAAGCCGATCTTCGAGAGCCGATCCGAACTCTCTCTCTCTTTCTCTCGCGTAGCCTCGGCAGACGAATCAATCAATTTATGGATTTATAATGTTAGAAAAATTTCCGAGATATGCGTTACTTGACACTTGATCGAGTCAAATTTAAAAAGGAAGAAAGGAGAAAAAGATTCTTTCGTTTGAAAGGCGAAAGAACGAAACACAAGGGGGGGCGGGGGGCGCGGGATAAAAGGACAATTTGGATAAAATGGAACGAGGCGACTCGAGAAGGAGGATGAAACAGTTTCCTGCGAAAAAAGATGCCTGGGATTTTTTTCTACGCTGCAGCGAGCAGCGAGACGCGTCGAAACAAAAATCGCTCGGCGTGCCCACCACCCCTCGATCTCCCTCCTCCCGAAAAAAATCAGAGTGCAGAGAATATAGAGAAAAAGCACGGAACCGGTCGGAAAAACGTGTCGCGTACAGGTCAGAACCGCCTATGAACGGCGACGTCAGCGTTATTCGCGTTCTCCTTCTTCCCCCTGCACCGGTCCCCGATCCTCCCGTCTCTGTCATCGGGCGGCGCACAGAGAGGACACACAGAGGCGCGCAACACGCGCGCATTTTTTTCTCTAATCTAATCTATCGACAATTTGACGGGCGAAAAACTCGCCGCCATTTTTGCAGCACCCACCGCCTCCCTCTTTTCTCCTCTTCTACTACCCTCCACCCTACTACCAGCTCGCGCCCACGAGCCTGCACCCTCCAGCCACCCCCGTGGCCTCTCCTACCACCCCCACGTGGCGCGGCGTAAAGCTATTAAAATTCATAACCCCGGACATACGCCGAGGGGTTAAAACGCGTAGCGTTCTACGCGAACGGGGGGAGGGGGTGAAGGAGGAGGAGGAGGAGGTGGTTGCGGAGGAGGAACGGTGACGGCAGAGGAGGTGAAAGGTAAAAGGAGGTGGGGTCGGGCGGTGGGCCAGAAGGGGTGGTGGTCGGGTGGTCAGGGCTCAAAATGAAGTAACCGAATTTGCGGACTCGTGCTCCATGCCTGTAGCAAAACAAGAGACTCCGTTGCCCTGGCAAGCCGCCCGCGGCTGGATTTTGAATATGCATTGCTTCCCAGTGCAGTGTCGCATCCATATACATGGGAACACGTCTTTGTGCCCGTGTTCCTATGGATATGGTGGTGTGGTGGCGGAGAACCGAGCGGGAAGAGAGCGTGGAAGGGAAGGAGATAGAGGCAAGCAGCAACGAAGGGGGTTGGTTATGTCCGTAGAACGGGCAGACAATGGGGCCCTATTGGATTATACCGACCTCTTTGGCCCGGCCGGCCGGTGCAAATCTCTATTAAAAACTTCGAATTGCAGGTTCTGCCCCGGTTCGTCGTTGTGTCATCGCGCGCGATACTGATTTGCGGCGAACGCGTATTACCCTTAACGTTCGATGACTCCATATGTTCGTTTCGTTCGGGCAAGGGGATGATTTCGTCGAGATCGTTTGATAGGAAGCGAGCAAGTTTGGTCAACGTGGGATCGCAGGATTATAGTTTATGTGTAGGGAGGAGAGAGGAGGAGTATTCGTTTCGTATATTGCCTTGACATTGATCCTCGTAGATTATGGAAAGGGTTTAAAGATACGCGACGGAACGATTGATTTTTTTTTTTAGATCAAGTTCGCTCTATCCTCCAATTATTACATTTATTTTTCGTCCGTTGGAAAAATGGAGATGTTGATTTTGTTTTTCGATTCGCGCAAACTCGAAACATTTTTGTTGAGAAATAATTAAAAAAAATTATGCGATGGAAGAAGCATTGAATCGGAGGATTTTTTTTTTTAAGTTTCATGCATGCAGGAGGTGGAGATTGATTGAATTTATTCGAGATAGAAATATCCGTGAATATGCAAGGTATTCGGAATGTTGGAGGTGTCCAATGGAGAGCCGTCAAATATTTGCCAAACGGAACGTGGATCGCGCAAAGCCGCTTGTATATACATTTTCTAATAATTGGTACAAATCCGACCACCGGTTACGTTCTATGGTTCGATGAGTGGCTAACCGTTGGCTTAATGAAATTCTATACAAATTCGCGAGCCTCTCTCACGTATACGGGACTGGAAATCATGGCGAATTAATGTTACTAATTGTAAACAGCGCGATTATGGTGGATGTAGAGAGGGAGAACGGGAGGCGTTTCATTAGAACCGTTTTAACGAGTGGGATCGGAACTACCCGCGTGTCAATAGGATTAATTTCTATACGGATAATTTCGAATAATTGGAGGCATGGACATTTGATGTAATAACGAATATACGACGACACGAAATTTTCACAAACAATGCGTTTAAATTTAATGTCCTTATAACGCTCTTACATATTCGTTTATCGCATTCTTTTTATTGAGAATTCAATCAGTTCGATTCTATTTTTTGAGTTAAAGTTTAACGTGTTGAAGTTTTGTGATGAATTGCGCGATACGCGATAGAAATCACCGAAAACGAAGAAAATTTTGATTAAATTCCGTTTAAAATTTTAAAGAATATATTCCGATTGTTATCGACCACTTTTTTATCGACGAAACTTTTATCGGTAAAGTACGTACTCTATATTATTCGATGCCAGTACGAAGTTACCATTGATGGTAAAATTTTGCCGACGTTTTATCGATCCCTCAACGAATGGAACAGTTTGTTCGAGTTCTCGCTGTTGCGCGTCACCACCTGGCTTGACGATCTTTTAAAAAGAAGGGGATGAAATTCGGAGTCATCCTCTTGATTTATCTCGCGTATCATTTTTTGTCTTTTCTTTCTCGTTCCTCTTTTTTATTTTTTATTTTCATTTTCGTATTTAGAAAAAAGTAATTACTTTCTGTGAAATAAAAATGAATTTCAACGATTTAGAAAAAAAAAAAAAAGTATATGATTTTTAGAATTTATTTTTGCGTTACATGTTTTTCCGTCCATTTGATGGAACAAAGGTTTCACAGAAATGCAACGCTTTGTTCCAATAACCAGTTTCATTGCGCATAATTCCAAGTAACCGCTTCTCAATGCTTGGAGGTTTCGATACCGGTGTCTGCCAGTGCACCGTTATAATTACGGAGTAGCAATCAATTAGTACACCAATCATGCGTTGATTAAGGGGTCGATTGGAATGTAATGGGACTGTAGGTGGTCAGTGATAATTAACGTTCGTGGAAACCACCCGACGCGTACTGCGTAAAATCAAATACTGTACGGCCACCCTGCGACGTAGGAAACGAAATATTCGTTCTGCGGGGATTGTGATTTCCAAATCTCACCCCCGTGCTCGTCCTTCTCATCTATCCTTTCGAGTCCTCGCGCGTTAAATTTGATCACCAGTTAACGTAACACCCTTTGCGAAACGTAACGATCGATCATTTAAAAATATTTCATCTCCGAATAAAAAATAAAAATAAAAAAAATATATTTTCAACGATTAATATATCTGTTCATCATAAATAAAATAAATCTCTTCGCTCCATCCATTCCTGATTATTATCCAATATCTTTCAATTTAACTCATAATAGACTTCAATTTCCTCGAAATCCTCCCCCGAGCGAAATCGAACGTAACGCCGATCGTTCGAAGGCACCACCTAAAACCACGAATCCTCGAGTCGACGAAACGGTGGAAACTCGGAGAGGGGGGAGGGGGGGGGAGGGACGGCAGGGGAGGGGGCATCATATTCGCGAATATAATCGCGGCGTTCGACCGAATCGGGCGATAGGTGGGCGGAAAAAGCGCGAATCGACGTTGTTCCATCGACGGCTTTAATCCGGCACGAGTTTTATGCAATTTGTCGTTCGCAAGCGGCCCCGGCCACGAGTGTGCGTGAATATACGTAGGATCGGGAAGATACACGTATCGGTCACGCACACAACTCCGCACGCCGCCGCCAGTCAACTTTTAACGGGGCGCATTTTATTTTTATGCCGGACTACCTTTGAAATGCAAATCGATTGTTGGCCGAGCCCCTGCAAAAAACCGAGCAATTAGCGGCAGAAACAATCCTGGCGTATTTGCACGGGTACTCATTTCGGAACTTCTCCACCGATCCAACCCCTCCCACACACACACACGCCACCCACACCCACCCTATCCACCCTACCACCACCCTGCACCACCGCCAATCGGAACCCCCTCCCCCTTGTCCCCGCGCTTGGTGCACATCCTCCGTCACCCAACCTCTGATGTGCCCGTGACCAAACCCCTGCCCAATAGCCGTGATCCGTGGCCGGAAGTCGCCCTTCGATACCGATACCCGGTTCCGCGGACTTTTTTCCAATTACCAACGGCCATCCACCTGGCGAAATTGTTTAATTAAAGCGCCGATGCGACGCTACCTCCGCGGACTTTATTATCCTTTTATTATGCTACGTCGCAATTTATGACGTTCGACGAGCAGCGAAATTGAAGAGGCAACGCTGCTGGCTGTTGCCGCAATAGCGGCTGTGTGTGTGTGTGTGTGCGCGCCTGGTGACGGGTGTGTGGCCCGTGCTACGGGAAAAATTACACCGATGCGAGCACACAACCGTGCTACGACAACCTTTTAACGGATTTATCATTCGGCAGTATTATAATAATAAATTCGTTGCAAGCGTAGATTTTGATTTCGAATGGCTGGCAAGCAAGATTATATTTACGCCGATATACATTTCTCGTTCCAAGTTTCCGAATTTGTTGCGGCTGGTCGCGAAAAAAGCGCGTGCGACATTTTCAAAGCTGGAAACAGGGCAAAGATTCGATGATTTTTGCGTTCCTCGTATATACCGCTACTTATTTATTTTATTCTCGATTTCGAAAATGTCGTAGATCGGATCGAATCTATTTTCATCGTCCGGATGGAACAATTAGAGCAGTGATATTATCAATTAATTAAAAAACGTGGTATCTCCGGGCAGAAGGAAAACGGGCAAAGCGAACAAGTAGGAAAAGATGGATACTGGATGGTAGCCGGGAAATAAATCATCCTCGTTTAAATTGAAACCTGATAAAGGGTTCCCCTCTTCTCTGCCGCGCTGTGGCAAAACTCGTTTTAACTTCTCGCTTAGAGAGTAGCGTGTGGAAAATTTCCTGCGAGAACTCGAGCCGCAATACGGTTCCTTCAGACGCAGATTCGCGCGCGGCTACCTTTTTAATCCGCCGTGCGGGGAAAATTTATTTTCAGTCCGATGGAAAGGCACGGGAGGAGGACACGACGTCGTCGACGACGTGCGCGCGGTTGCGTTGTTCCTTCCCAACAGTGGTGTTGCGGTGTGGTGCAGGTGGTGGTGAAGCTAGAGCGGCAGGAGAATCAAAGGCGAGCGGAGAATGACCAATTAGCGTGGCCGGCAGCGGCAGCAACAATGTCGGGTATTACATTAATCAGGGTGAAAAAACGAAATTTTCCCTGAGCGTATTTTCGCGTTAAAGGGGGTAACCGCGACTTTCATTTAAGTTACCTAGTGGTAGCCAAACTACCCCCGTAACTCGTTCTCCCCACTTTCAGCCACCCCTTCCAACCACCCTTCTTCTCCTTCTGCTGTTGTCTTCGTTTCGCTGAATAACGACGGGGAGAGAAAACGGAGGAAAAGTGGAGGCGCGCGTAGGGAAAGAGAGTGAGAGAGAGAGAAGAAAGGGCAGAGAGGAAGGGTGACTGGCTGGGTTCACTTTGTTCATCCCCTCCTTTTGTCATTTTATTCTTTTCGCTTGTTCCTCTTTTCGTTCATCTGTCTATCTCTGTCCCTCCTTTTTTGGTCGGTGCCACGACCTAGGTAGGTAGTAGGTAGGCTGCGCAAGGATGGAGGAAGGGCGAGAAGGAAAGGCAAGGTTATTTTAATGAGAATCCAACCCGTTTGCGGCGCCATCTCGTGCCCTCTGCCACATCTAATGAACGCCCGTGCAAATATTATTTCGGCTTATGTACTTGCCAACTTAGAATGACTTTGGCTCTAATTAATAACGCTAAATGGTTGGCATCCCGAAACTGAAATAATCTCTTCGCCCGTGTTTTTTAATCGATACTCGTTTTTTTCTTGATCTAATGATTATCGAGAATTCAATAGATAGAATTTATTCGTTGTAATATTTCAATATTTTTGTGTCATCTTTATTATATATATATATATATCTCAGGAAAATATTTAAATATTTTAAACGTTATTTTAATTCATATTATTCATTTACCTCGATATTATCTCATAATTATAACTTTCACTTCGCAGAACAAAATCAAAAAAAAAAAAAAAAAGAATGAAAATCAAAACGAAGTACTATTATTATCGTCTTAGAGAATTGTTGGAAAATTGACGTATAGCGATCTCAAAATTAGATTTGAAATCTTCGATCTCGTCTCACGAATTGAGCCATCATTCCCGATACGGTATCCATTTCCATCGTAGCCACCGAATTGTCTTCGAGGATTGTTTGAGCATTCCACTCCGTTGGTTTGGTGTTTCATTGATCTGCTTGGCCCTAAACTGGTCTTATTCGGTTCCCTTGTCGGTTCTTTACTTTGTCGGGGCAATAAGGTTAGGCAGGCCAGGCATCGAGCGATATTAGACAGACGAGGATGCCTCGGCCAGAATCTAGGTCCTCCTCACCAGCCCTCTCTTTCAACCGCTATCTCCTTCCCTCCCCCCATCCCCTTACCTGTCCCTAAACAAATTTAATAAAGCCACGATTTCCGTGCCAATTTCAGCCCTTAAGAGATTGCCGTGGAGACCAGTCGCCTTCAATCTCGATGATGTCGCTTAACGCGATATATATACGCGTTATTGCTGACCGATGAATTCGGCGTGAAACAATTACGACAACCAAGATACCCAACCTAGTCATCGTACAAACAGATGCAGACAAACTGTAATTAATTATCCTTTTAGCCGGTGATCGTTCTACCAAAATTTAGAATATCTAAATTAGAATAACTATCCAAATTAAACTCTGATTCTCGTGGTCGTTGCCCTATTATCCCGAATCGCCGCGGTTATTATAACTAATCGAGAAAAGTTTCCTGTTTTTTTATACTTTCTTTCTTTTTAACACGATCGAGCTTCTCTCACTCGATCCATGCACGCGCGAAACGCATAAACTTCCATAAAATTCCAAGGGTCGCGAAGATTATCGGCTAACACAAGCGTTTTCACGATCTTCGTCCTTTCGTACAACTATATCACTGTCGGTAGCTCACTTCTCGGCCCCGAGAGTATTATTAGTCTTTGGAGTTAGGGAGTACGCATGGACTCGAATCTCCAGGCTCGCTCGCATGGTTAACTTCTGCAAACAGGAATTACCATTTTATTGGGCGAGTTCTGCCACCCTCTTACCGCCGGCCCCTTCCCAGCCCCTTTCTCTCTCTCTGCCGCACTTCACAGCGACCCCTAACGCGACGATTGGAATACCTAATCGTTTCAGGGACCATTCAGCACCATTGTTCCAGCGAGCCGGCGTTGTTGGTGCTGTTAACGTCGAATCCTTTCACGCCCCGTCACCGCGCCCGCCCCCGCTTTTTTTTCCCGCCACCCTCGAAAAAGATAACCAGCCGGAGCGCGTCTTCTCGCACCCTTCCCTCCCTCTCCCTCTCTCTCTCTTGATTTATGCAGTTTTGCAGATTTTCGCTTTCACTTTTTTTCCTTCTTCCCTATTTTTCCCTTCTCCCCTCCCCTCCCCCCTCTCTCTCTCTCTCCTCGTTTTCAAGGGCTGGCGAGAGACCCTTTGTACGGCACGGTGGATGAATTACGGGGGTGGTAGACGAGTTTTTCGATTATGACTCTACCTCGACGGTGGTTCGAGGCTATTGTCGAGATCGTGGTTTTTTCGATTTTTAAAAGGGGGCGACGACGAGTGCCGTTTGTCGATTTATCAATCGGAAACGTTAAAAGATTGAAATTTTGTTTTTCATACAAATAAAAAAAAATATTTCTTTTTTAGTCCCGATATTTTTACCTTCGTTTCACGATGCACCATTTTTTAATCGGCAAATTACATTGCGCACGAACGATCAAAAGTTTTGAAATTAGTCGAACACATCAAAAAAAAAAAAAAAAAAAAGAAATAGAAAAATGGAAAAACATTTAACTGTCAACTTCCATTAAATATAACAACCACGCAAATCGAAACATTCGTCCCGGTGATCTTTAATAATTCTCTCGTTTTTCATCCCCCCCTAACTCTCCCCTCCCCTCCCCTCTTCTTCCACCGACTCTTTCGACTGGCAGAATTCATTCTTCGATTTCAATTAAGTCGAAAGTAAGACGAACAACGAGGCGCGCCTCAACTTGGCTCCTACGTTCTCCGCGAAATTAATTAAGCCTTAATTGAAATCGTTCTTTGAAATGCTAATTCTTTAACAAATACGCCGCGGCCTCGCGCGGAAACAATTAAAAATCCGTGGGACCTTTGGGTCCTCCTCCCTTTTCTCCTTTTTCTCCACTCGATTCTCTCTCTCTCTCCCCCCTCTTCTCTTCATCCTTTTTTTCTTTTTTCTTTTTTTATTCGTGCTTTATTAACGCGTCGCAATCGAACGAAACGATCGATCGGAGCAGAGAGAGCGGTCCCTTCGGAGGAAGAAGCGGAAAAAGCGGAAAAAACGGGGGAACGAAACGATCGATCGGCGTGCTCAAGGTGAAAAAAGGGAAAAGTGGCGAGATACAGATACAGCGGGGAGACAGGGAGATATTTCATTAGAGGATCTCGCAAAAAAACAAGTTGCAATTTCATCGTGTTTCGAAAGCTCGAGTTTCCTCGATTCTCGAAACCACCGATTTCTTTTTTTTTCTTTTTTTTTTCTTCTTCTTTTTTTTTTCCACGCGAGGATGGAACGATCCCGTTCAAAACGAACGTGTGGTATGATTAAATATGTACATCAAATTTTATTTCATCACGAGCAGGTATATATACAAATAGACATCCGGGGGTGGGTAACTGTCTACGTTCTTTCTTTCACCCTCTACTTAGAGCTCCTTGCCGCCGCTTTCTCTGGGAACTGACTGCCAGAGGAATCGAACAGTTTGATTGGGCGAAACTTAAGAAGGTGCTTAATCCTCGACTTGAAGATTTTCGAAACTGCGCGAGGCGATCAAGAAATCGTACAAGTGATAAAGAGAACGTGTTATGGATAAGTTGTATATATAAGTTGTCGTATCCAAAGATAGTTAATTATAATTTGACAGGATTTATAAATTGTAAAATTTGTAATATTCGAAGAAACGTAGAATGGTATATCGATTAAGACACGTTTTCATCTTTCGATCAAACTCTTGGATTCCAAAGAACGTCTAGCCAGTCCATCTTCCAAGCGGCGGTATCCGCATATCGTGATCGTTTATTACGTAACTTTATGCACAATTTTTTGTCTTAACGTATTAATACTGCAGAATATTGTTTATGTCAAAATGTGTCTCATCATTCTCTCTCTCTCTCTCTTCCTCTCTTTCTTTCTGTCTCTGTCTCTTTCTCTCTCTCTCTGTCTCTCTGTCTCTCTCTCTCACTCACACACACTCTCTCTCTCACTTCGAATCTCTATGCTACAAGAAATATTGATCTAGTCTCTGAGAGTTCATCGCACAGCTCGATCACTTCTGATCGAGCGACTCGCTAAACAAATTTTGGAAGAATTTCGCCTCGTTAAAATTTTGTGGATTGACGCTCGACGCTCGACGTTCATTCGATGATTAATCGAATGATCGTTCGCTGGTCAATTATTCTTAGTTAATCCATTTTCATGCCTCGTCCGCGTCTATGTTCGAAAAAAAAAAAAAAAAGAAAAAGAAAAAAAAATAAGTGACAAGTGTCGGCCGCAAAAGTAGCAAATATTCCTTGTCTACGCTCGTTTCGTTCGTTCTATCCGAGATACATGATTATCAAACAATTATGCTAATCGTATTTCGGATACAAGACCGTTAGTTTACAACGGAGGAAAACGATCGCCTCGGCCGGGCCACTGACCCCTTCGCGGTTTGTACCAATTCATTTCGTCGGGATACAGCCATTTTGCATATTTGAACGCCCACCGATCAACTCTAACTGTCATTCCGTTCATATCCGTGATTCGTCTCGTTCCGATAATTCCACGGTTCCGCGGGGAAAACTTGGAAATTGGAAATTTTTCTTTCTCTTTTCTTTTTTTTTTTTTTTCGATATCTCAATGACAGCGTTGGTGTTGTTGATCGTGTTAAGAGTGTGACAGAAATTGAAAGGATTTTAAATATTTCGGATCGACTCGTTTCGCCTCGATTTTAACTTTTCATTCGTAACGTGGCAATTCGAGTGAAAAATTATGACGATCGAGAAGACGTTTGTTGTCTCGTTTCGATTCTCCCGATTCGAATTCTTGGTTCGTTAAACGATACAGTTAAAAATCGTGTTCCGAATTTGAAGACCGTCCGTTCGATCTCCAAGTCGAAAGGACACCGTGCACTCTTAACGCGACTCTTAACGTGTGGCTCTTAACGAAAAATTCACACGTCGCACGAATCTCTGGCCGAGTCGTTTGAACTGATATCCGGATCGTCGCTCGCTTCTTCGCCGATACGCGCAAAATAAAAATCTTTATCCGTAATCCAGGTTCGACGGGACGTCGGTTTTCGCGACGCTTTGAAACCTCGTTTAAAACTATACGTAATATATTACTTACTGAGCTGTACCGTTCAGGAAATTATGGAGTTATCCTTCGCAGTTCTAACCGGAAAGAATCGTCTTTGGATCTTACAGCTACTCCTCCGTCCGTACGAACGCACTACGAAAAAATGTCTCTGACCCCTTTCTCTTTATTGCACTATTGTTATCCTGAACTAGTTCGACCGAAAAAAACTGACCACCCAAAACCGAAACTGGGATTATTCTCGGATCTCGGATTTTTCCACCGAATTTCAAATTTCTCTTCCTTCTTTTCGTCTCTTCTGTTCTCGCAAGAGAACGAGCGCATCACGGTTCCCTTCGTCCCTTCGTCAAGAAACGATACAACAAAATTTGATCCAGTCAATCAGTTACGATTAACCAACGACCAAACCTCTCCTCTCGATTATTATACCACCGGCAATTAATAATCGAACCGGCGTAATAATCGTCCCTTTCCTCGTCCACCCGCCCTCGCACTCTTCGGCACGTTGTGTTCGATAAAACGGTTTCCAACGGTGGGATAGAAACGACGCCGCGGAAAGAGGGACGAGGGAACGTGTTTGTCGATCCGTCTGCCCGTTACCGGACACTGTTTTCTCCAGTTTCTCCAAGGATCTAGTTGTTCTAGGGGAGAGTGGTAGTTGTTTTCGCTTCTCGTCACGCCCGCGGTGTTAAAAGCGTGGCCACGGCTTGGCCGTGGTCGGGTTGATACTGCCTTCCTGGGTCGTACGTTAAACTTCAGACCATTTGTAATCCTTTAGTGATGCTCTCGACGTGCTCCTTGGCCCGCATTCTCAGAGCCTGGATGCTCGTTGTGCGCGGATCGTGACCAGGCGGACTGGGTGGCGCCGCTGGGACGTGCCCTCCGCTCCCTATGCTCGTCATCCCTGCGCTCAGCCCGCCTGAAAAACCCATCACGATTTTATACACTTTTATATTTCTATTGTATTTCCACAATCAACCGATACTTCGCGCGAGCAACGCCTCGTCGAGTTCAACAGAGTTCATCACTCGTGATGATTTGGGGATAATTTCAAATCGATCGTTCGAGTTCGGTCAGAGAATCTCACCTGGTACCGCGCTTCCAACGGCCCCAACATTGGGCGGCGACGGCAATCGTCTCGGGGACGTTAGATAACTGGGATATCCCGTGTGAGGTGCAGCGAGAAAGCCGGGAAGAGCGCTCAACAGACCAGGAGGAGTGAGCCAAGGATCTCCCGGCAAACCCAGAGCCGGCCCAGCCACGTTTCTGCAAAACGTGAAAATCATATCGTATCGATCGGCACAATTATCCAAGGGACGCGATAATTTGTACAAGTTGTTCGCAGGAGACTGTTTACTTTCGAGAGTATCATTACCTCATGTTGCCGGGATGATGATACTCGCTGAGGCCGAGTCTCGCTGCTTCCATCTTCTCCTGCCTGCGCCATTTTGCCCGCCTATTCTGAAACCACACCTGAAACACAAAACGGTAGGAGCACGGTTTATATATCGGCGACGCGGATTGAAACGGTTCAATTCAACTTTCAACCCCGTGAAAACTTCAAAAACGTCGATCAAAACGAACGTTGCTGGGGCGGGAGCGTGGTTACATTTACTCGTTCATGCAACTTTCAACCTCGAAAATCATGCATTTCGAATCGTTTAACAAATTTACCGTTGGAAACGGAATGGAAACGGCTCTACGGAAAAGCGAATACAGGGGAAAGTGTACGGTTGGAAAAATTCTTCGCGAGAGCGAGAAATCGAAGGAATAGAAGGTTTGCAGAGAGACAAGGGAAAGACAAGGGCCGAGCAAGTAAGAAAATGGAGTTCCTTTGGCGATACTCGCGATACCGTGCAGGCGAGAAAAGTGGCTGCCAAAGCCCTCTTATCCCTTTCCTTCCTCCCTTTCTCGAATTCCCATTCTCCTCTCCCTTGCAAAACTCCCTCTCCTCGTCTTACTTCTAATCTTCTCTCCCTGCCTCGTTCATCCTCTCTCGAACCCGTAGCGTTCACTTCGTTCGTTCGAGGTTGGCCGTGTTGCTGCTCCCTCGGCGACGAGAAAGGGGGGTTGCGGAGAGAAATGTCTCTGGGCGGGGCGGTCCACCCCTGGAGGCAGCACGGGCCAAGAAAAGGAGGTAAGAAGGGATCTCGTAGGGTGAGGAGAGTCCGCGCGGGGACCACCCTTCCTCGACATCAAGAGGGTAACGAGGGTAACTGCGGGGCGAAATCGAAAGTGAGCGACGTGACGGCTCTCTCTCTCTCTTTCCTGTTCCAAGGTGGACCGAAGGAAGTACAGGAGAGAGAGAGAGAGGGAGAGAGAGCGGGATTCAACGATATCCAAGGAGGGACGAAAAGGACGGTCGGCCATGTTGATTTCTTTATTGTAACATGGCTGCTGTTGGCAGCCCGCTAAAGTCTATCGCGATAAGTATCGGCTGCTGGCTTCTCGCCTTATGAATTATTCAGTGCCGCAGTGACACGCCGATAGGCCCTATTCCGTTTAGTCCGTGATGAGTGTACGGGCAGAAGCGAGAAAGAAAGGAAATGGGATGGGGGAAGAGAGAGAGAGGCACGAACGATCGGTCATGGACATCCTTTTTTGGCCCTGCTCCGTCAAATCGTACGATCGTTAAGGATTGGCAGTCACGGTTCGTGCGGTATAACAAATAAATAAAATAATTTTTAAATTTAATTTCTAAATCTTAAGACGAATTCGTGTTTTGTAAAATTTGTGAAAGATAGATCCAGGTTCGAGAAACCTTTTTCTTCTCGATCGTTTTTCTTTTTTTAAGCGACACCGTCGGTTTCCATTGGATGGTTAGGATATACAACCGATAATAAACCAATCCGATTCGCGCGGGGTTGTACAGCTGGTGAAATCGGATTTCCCAACAAGACTTCCGTTGCAACGAATATCCTGCCCGTCTCCGGCGAGCCGTGACGGAACGCGCGTGCGTCACCAAACAAACTCTCCGTATCCCTCGTCTCCTCTCGTGCTACGCCGCCACCTAGACGACACCGTACCATTTCACTCGACCTCGTTTTATTATGTAATCCACTCCATAATTTCCCGTTTAACTCCCCCGTCAAATCCTCTCCTCGTCCCCTTACCTTCTTTTTTCTTTCGCTTTCTCACCCCGCTCCACCAGCGTCGCGACACGGATGTCGCGTTCGAACAATAAATAACCGACAAATTGAATGTCCCCGTCTTTGTCGTTCTTCTCGTCGCCTTGCTCGTCGTAATCGACGATGGAAGAACGGCCAAAAATACGGGAAGGAACGAAAACATCCGCGTTAGCTGGATAACTGTCTGGTAAGGCAGCAATGTTAAGAAGCGGAGGGGAACGGATATCGAGGCATTCCCGAGCTCATCAGAGCGATATTCCGCTCTCGACGACGAGAAGCAATTTTCTTTCCTTGCTCCGTGGATGAGGAAAGGCCATGGACAAGATGCCACGTCGAAATGATGGGAAAATAAGCGAATTTCCCTTCGTATCTCTTATATATCCACTTCTTCCCGTCTTTCATCCTTCCACCGTCTTTTTGTCTCTTTCTCTCTGTCCCTCTCTATCCACCTCTCTTTCTCTCTCTCTCTCAGGCCTCCTCCACCCCTCGACTAACGACGCTTGTCGCGTATACAAGGACCGTATCCTCCTTCTCTCTTCTCTTTTCCCCCTCAGAAGAAAGGTGAGTTGTTCGTTGGTGGCTCGAGTCTCTCTCTCTCTCTCTCTTTCTCCCACTCGCTCTCTGCTCGTCGCTCTCTCTTCCTCTTCCTTTCCTCTCTCGCGGAAATATAAAGAACAGGGCTAACGCTGCTTAACCATTTTAGGTCGTAAATTTATTAGAGTAGGTACTTCCACCTTCTCCATCTCCGACCCATCTTTCCCCGCCCACCTTCTACGTTTCGTTCCTCATCCTTCGGCTTTCTTCTTTCTCGGCCAACCATCCATCTATCCATCCATCCATCCATCCATCCATCCGCCCACCCCCCCTATCTCAATGCGGCACAACGCTCCTCGGCAATGATATTGCGAAGGTAAACTCGCTTAGACGGTTTAAATGCAAGAAAATTGGAATAAAATGGAAGTAATTCCGGGATTAAAATTGCACGTTCCGTTTGCTTGGCCACGGAACGCCACTCTCTTTCGCGCTCGGAATAGATGAAAATTTCAACGTAGAAAAAATGATTTCCTCGAGATTTTCCGCATTATTTTTCCTCCGTGTTTTGAAATATTCGATATACCCGTTTCTTCTTTTTCCTTTTTTAAATGATAGAATCTTATTATTCCTGAGTAAAACGTTGCTGCTGCACTTGGGCGAATTCCCTCGATGAATAATCGATGAAAAATAAAAATAAAGAAAGAAAAAAAAAGGTACACGCACGCGCGTACCCGAAATATCTAATTCACGGCGATGGAGGCAGAGAGGCGACGGATGCACGAATTTTCGTTAATCTTTTTTTCCCTTCCATTTGGCGCGCGGACTACGCTCGAAACGCGTTCGAAATCGCGTTCACGCCAAGCCCCGTTACTTTCGACAGAAAACCACTTTGCGTGGCGGTGCGCTTTGCAGTCGGACCCGGAAAATCTCGGCCCCGGTTTAGGGGAACACCGGCTAACAGAGTGGTCGTTTACAGGGAAATATCGACGTTAACGTCGTTCAGGCGGCCGCGTAACAGCTTTCGTCGATCACCATCGGCCGTACATTGACGAGGAGCACGGCGAAATCTCGCGTATCGCGGCAAAAATCACTTTCTTTTTTTCTCTCTCTCTTTTCTCCCCCCCTTCCCTTTCCCATAGATTGTTGCCATTTCTTTCTCCCCACATTTCCAATCATCTTCCCTGCTCGAGAGCGCATCGTTCCGGGACGATGATCGCTTTATCCTCGCCGACGACCGGCGAATTCGGATTAGCGCCGGTAAAAAGGTATTCGAGAGCCGCTCACGCCACGTCGAACTCATTGTCGTTCGTGCCGGTATTAACAGATTTCGGCTATTGTTCGACGACCAGGGTGGCCCTCTCGTTTCGTGAAAGAGTTGCAGAGAGAGAGAGAGAGAGGTGTCGCGCGTTTGCGGTTCTTCCTGTCTTTTCTCTACTTTCCATCTCACCTTCCAATCCCTTTATCATCTTTCTTCTAATTTTACGCGATAGAATCCTTTCCTCCTTTCCCTTTTCGATTAAAAAACGATCTATAATCGTACGAGTTACAGAGAACGTTCCTTCCGAAATTCGGTTCAGACGTTCGATCCGATACAGAAGCTTTCGATCTAATTTAATGATAAACTCTTTGCGAAATTCTTTAATAGTGCGCACAGTGTCGATTACTTTGGCAACATCTGGCGTGTATTTAGTACCAGAGAAACGAATTCGAAGAAGATCCCATTCTCCTATTCTCGTCGATCCAATAGATCGTGTATCGTCGTTTCCGGAAGGGGGGAGAAAGGGATGGATAGACAACCGGAGTTATATACTCTTCCTCGAGTATATTACAAGTTTATCAAAGCTCTGTCGTGGATGTGAGCAGAGGGGCAGAGGGGGGAGGGCGGGCACGTTTGGAACGTATAAGGCTAGATTCCGGTCCAGGGCACCGTGACCGTGGTATGCATAGAGAAGGGAGATGTTTGGAGAGGGTTGGAGTCTATTATTCACCGTGCTTTTTATACACCCCTCCTTCTTCTCTCTCTTTCTCTCTCCCTCTCTCTCCAACTCTCAACCACTCTCCTTCCCTACCCTAGCCCTATATACTATTTCCCCCTTCCACCTCCAGGGTCCTGTCAAACTGTCGTGCAAATTCAATTCTATGCAGTCGTTCTCATTTCGATTTTCACGAAGGAGCGAGGAGAAGCGGAAAGGAAAGCCGCCAACCAACAACACCAGCAGCAGCAACAACAACAACAGAAGCAAATCCAGTCGCTTATGCATCCGCACTGCGGATACGATTCGAGGATAATCGACGATGCGGCGTGACTCGTGCACCGTGCGAGTTAAATCAATTCGAAACGGAGGGCGATGGGTGGTCGGTTTCTGGTTCGACCTCGCTCCACCAACTTTCCTAAACAATTTTCATTTTCGATCACGTATCGTCCACGCGCGCTCGAACGAGTCTTTCCTCTTTTTCCAATTTTTCCATTTTTAATCCGTGCACTTTTGCGGAGGAACGTATGAAATATTCGATACACGTGGGATTGTATAGAGATAAATTGTAGGTGGAGAATGGAAGACAGGAATGAAGGAAGAATTGGAAGGATGAGAAAAATGGATGAGCGCCACTGGCAAACTCCTCCAATAAAGCCACCCCTGTCGTTGCGTGTAATCACCCTTAAACACTCCAACGCCCCGGTCTAACCCCGGTGTACTGCGATACAATACTAATGTGCTACAAATAACATCCCAAACACGAGGCGATTTCACTTTTACAATGAGGCTAAACGGCTCCGCGTACGGCAACGACGTACGGATACGAACATCGGATCGTTCTCTCGTCGAGAGGATCCTTGTACACCCGTGTTGTGCCGAACAATGAGCCTTGTTTGTGCGTTTTCTTTTCGTGGCGGAGAATCGTCAAGAATCGTTTTCTGTGAAAGAAAGTCAATCGACGATCGAACAGCGATGATCCGGGATTCTGCTCGAGACAGAATAATAATGGAATAACAACGAATTGGCGAAATTCGTAAGGAAAGTTCGACGATTTAAAAAGAAATAATTGGAAGATGGATGAAAAAATGAGGAGAATGAAAAGATTTTGCGAAAATCTCATTGATTATACGTATTTTTTTTTATCGAAGAATCGCGATTGTTTTGATTGCGTGATCGTTTATTTCATCTGCTTAAGCTCCAAGATAAATATACGAAATATTCGACGCTATTCGATCCATTTGAAAGGGTGGAACTTAAATATCAAAACGAATATTTCACGAACCGATATTAATCACGGCTAAACAGTCGCTTAATCGACGAGCTTAAAATTATCCCACTATGCTTTCCTATCTTATTTGTGATCGTTCCGCGCCATTTGTGCCAACGGCGCAATTTTCTTCTATCCTTTTAATGGCGAGCCAAGTACCGAGAATAAATGTTATTAATACGGCCCGAGAGGACGCGATCTTTTCAGATAACAAAGGATTATTAGATTGCAGTTAATCTAAAGATAGACGGACGGAAAGTGAAGGCAAAGCTGGTAATTCTGAGGAAAGAGGAAACCGTGCCAGTGAGAATAATATACTGGCAATTACGTGCAAGCAGCCTTAATATCTTCTTTTTCCTTCTTTACTTATTTTTTTTTTTTTACTTCCCTTCTCTCTCTCTCTCTCTCTCTCTCTTTCTTTTCTCTTCTTTTTTTTGTTATAGAAGGATTATGGACGATCGACTTTCTCAATGATCGGAGAAACACGGAAGTGTCAAGAACACGATTCGTGCCCTGAAATTCGATCCTTCTTATTAAGACCCTGTCGACGTCGAAGGAAAGAGGGGTTTAAATCGAACGCAGGATGCAAGGGGCTGGCCGTTACCGAGCAAAAATATAATTCAGCAAACTTATGAAAATCCTGCAGCTTTTCTGCTTAAGGAAACACGTCGATCGATTCTGGCAATGATATGATCAAGCGTATCTATATGTATCTACGTTATTTAGCAGTGAAATCTGTCGATCTGTAATGTGTATCTAAATGTATTACACATCGATGGTTATAATTAAAGCGATATGATGAGAGTAAATAGTCGATAATGAATAATTTATAGCTCCACTTCGATAAAAGTTAATATTAATTTTATCAAAAAATATTTGTGTGTGTGTGTGTGTGCTTTTAATAAATGCAAGAATGAAAAATCTAAAAGCTGTCGTTTTTAAAAATGGGCGATCAATTAAAGATATTTTATAAAAATTTATCCATGTCTTAAATGTTATAATCCGATTATTAAAATTGATCATTTATGAAAAGCTAAAAGCGTATAATTTTCTGATTTCAAATAGAATTTTATAAATTTCGATCGATTAATAATTAAATCATTTATCCTACATAGTAAAGAAGAGATTTTCTTTAATAATTTTCTAAATATCAAGAACGTTCGATATGAAATTATTGTCGTTACACTTTAATCTATTCGTAAAACAAAAGATCCCGATTGAACAAGCAATTTAATTTATATGTACATATCCTCAATTACTATCCAAGCACGAATATATATACCTTAGCTACCTTCAAACAAAATCTTAATTAAAATCTTAAATTCAGCCATCCATCCGAACGAATCCCTTAATAGAAACCGTTTCTCCACCTTCCCACCCCCAGATCTTAAATACTATCGATATTTTAAAAATATCCAAGGAGCCACAACAACACTCGCTTTCCGTTATTAATTAACCCCATCGAGCCGTGCTGTCCCGCACGTTTCGTATCGCGATCAAAATCGCGGCAAGAATCAAAGCCGAGCATCCTTTATCCGACGGCTCCGGTTGTCATCGGCCTCGTGGTCCCGGTTTAAAAAAGTTGGTCACAATGCGAGGCCGGGCCGTTCCCGACTCCCGGCCTAATCACGAGGGCGTATCGCGTGAATGAGCCGAGCAGAAATTCGGCAAATTAGCCTTATGGCCCTCGTATTTTGACACCGCGCGTTCATTGTCCCTTCGCGGACTCCCTTTCTCGCTCGGCAGCCGCGGAATCGGATTCGACTCAATGCACCCTTTGTCCGCGGACCTATTTACCGAGCAATATGCTCCCAACCCAGCACGGGAACGACTTCTCCGCTCTCTTTTCGCGTGGATACACGGAAATCTCGCGGCCTCGACCATTCCTGATTTGCTTCTTTCTTCTCCTTCCGTTTAATTCGACCAGCCCAGCTACTTTTGTGGATCCAGTTTAAAGGAAAGCCCGGGCTTCGTGTCGGGGAAAGGGGAATAATATTCGAATCTTTGAGGCAGGGATGGGGACGGTTTATGGCGAGGCAGGGAGAGGTGATCGTTGACGCGAAAGTTGGTGAAAAAATATCGGTGTTAACGCGAGTACAAAGGAAATTAACGGTTACCAACAGGCGGACCACCCCCGATTACGATAATTGGAAGCGGAGGAAAAAAGGTGGAAAAACCGCGAAAAAACGGGGCGGATAAAGGAACGCGTGCAGCCGGTTGCAGCGACGTGGCTGCACGTGAAAATCCGTCGCCGATGTAATAACTCTAATAACTCGTAATAAAGCCCGGCTGGAGTCATATTAGCGTCAGGAGCACGCGTGGGCGCACAAAGGGCGGCCGCCCTCGACAAACACTGTGACTTTTGATGATTATTAACTTCACGGGCCAGCCACGTCGACCAGGAGATGGGTAACGGAGGGAAAAGGTGAAGGGGAGAGGTATCCGTAGGCCGTGCACAGTAATCTGTTGCCCCGTAGGCTTTTCCACCCCTCCCCTCCTTTCTTCCTCCACCTTTTCTCTCTCTCTCTGTTCCACCCTGGAAGAGCCACCCCTCCTATCACCGCCTGGGAACCAAATTAATAGTTAGTTCTGTTGGATATATCTCGAATTCGGTGTATTCCCCGGCGAATGACCCACCCTTCCTTCCCTTTCCTTCCTTCTTGTCTCTGGCTGCGTTTGACATCGGTTACTCGTTAAAGGGCCGTGCGATATCTCGATCAAACGAACCTCTTGCGGCCCTCCAATGGGGTTAATTGAACGGGATCGCGGAATTGATAATTTACGGTACCCTTTGCACCGGCCAGTTCGTTTTCGGGATAAACGGGGCAGGAGGGAGGGGTGGAAGAGGAGTTTGAATCGATCACTCATGATCATCAATGGTATCCCCGCGCAAATTTTCATACCGCAACCTCGTTCCTTAAAAAGAGATTAAATAAAAAAGAGATTAATCCATCTAGCTCGTCCATCTCGAGACGTTTCTCTTTTTTCTTTTTTTAATTCTTCTTCATCCCAACAATATATCCCAAAAATTAGCACGAACTCTGAGAAAGTTTGCTCCGTTTACGAGAAATCGGTAGGATCGTTTATCTCCAGTTTCCAGTGGATGCGAGGCGGATCACGGGACAGTTTAGTGTTACTAATCCTTGGGGAGGGGGGAGCGCGATTTTCAGGTTGCGCATTCATCGTTCCGGCTCGAGGCCGGCACGGAGTTTGTTACCTGGCCGAGAAATCTCGAACTCTTGAAACGGATATATTTTCACGAAGTGACATTCATCCCCGTCGGAGAGAGTGGCTCGGTTCTGCCTTTGTAAAGGATCCCCTCACGGTTGCATTTTGCATCTATGCGCCGGCTCAAGACCGACCCCAGAGAGAGAAAGAGAGAGAGAGAGAGAGAGCGCGCATGCAGCGGCAAGAAATTCGATCTTAAACCACTCGGGAAAAAAAACGGAGACGAGCCAATGAAGGCGAGGAAAGGAGGGGGTTAGAAACGAGGGGAGGTTGAGGGGGAGAGGAGGGGGAGAAGAAGGAGGAGGAGGAGGAGGAGGAGGAGGAGCAGCAGCAGCAGAAACCAGTGGAATTGAATACGTTTGTACCTGAGCACCGACAATGGGCTTCGTAATTCGATTACAAGGACCGCCAGCTAATTGTTAATTGCTGGCCTCAGGACCATATGCCGACAAAGGTTTCATAACATTATATGGAATATTAAAACGAGCAGGCACATGCGTGGATTTTCTATGCGTGTGCCCTACATGAAGGCCCTTTGCTGGCCTCGTAACGCGGTTAGACGAACCACCACCGCCACTGGATCCATCCAGGATCCAGTTGCTTCGTGGGAAAACCCTTCTTTCCTTCCTCCCTCCCTCTCTCCGTTTCTCTCGTTAAATACGACTTCTAATTCTCTTCGACTCGACGCTCCCTATCCCCCAATCTCTCTTTCCTTCTGAATAATTTATATACACGCGTTCCAAGAATTCGACGGATACTGAGATTTTTTTACAATTATCCCTGTTGGTTGGACGATCGAAGTGTTTCCAGTGGCCTGTTATCGAGGGGATAACTTTTGGGATAACTTTAGAGCGCGATAGTCTTGGAGAAAACAAAAGAATACGCAGTGATACGACTAACTTTCCTCTCGTCCGCAATTAGCGAGATTTTATCGTGCTCGCGTGTTCTATATATATTTCGTTAGAGGTCTCGAGTTGTACGCATGCAATATCCTTATCGTCTCCTTCGCATCGAACTCTGAACAAGGAGTCCTCTTTCCGAACTCGTTAACCAACTCGAAGACCGAGTTCGCCGCAATTAATTATCCCCGTAATTGCATCTGTAATTTACGGTGAACGGCGCCGAGGTGACGGGAGCGGTCTTTTTCCAGCCGTTCCTCTCCATCTCTACTCGCGGCTCATCCCCGCTTAAACCCGCTCCCCCGCCGCTCCTACCCTTGGTGTTTAACGGCTAATCTGCCAAATGAAGTGTTTTTGTGTTTGAGCACAACACTTCGTCTCAATGGAGGAGCAAAACCGCCCTCGGGAAAAGGGTTGCTCCGACATGATTGATGCTCGAGGGGGCAGAGCAAGGGTCCGCCAACCCTTTTTAGCCAAGCGCTAAACGGAGTGCTTAATTGAGCCACAGACCTCAGAACCTCGGACAGCTAATCTTCCGAGCGTATTTACGGAAAACGATGGACCTTACGTCCCTCTCGTGTCACGTTCGCGTGCCACGTTTCTTTTTCCTTCATTCGCCTTTCGAACGAGTTTTCTTTCTTTTTCCCTTCTTTTCATTCTCGCTGCCAGAGCGAGGCACGTTTTCACGTTTAACTTTCTACGATGCGAGAAGGCGTGTGCTTTAAACAGTTCATCCCGTTTTCATCAATGTCATCGAGTGACGACAGTGAAAGTGCGGCGAAGATCTCGATTGAGCGATAAAAATTTCCTCCCCTGCTAAAATTAAATTTCTCTTCCCTAACCTAAAAATTCTTCCGGTCACTTACGGAGCGGAAAACGATACCGGTCGAGAGTTAAACGCGTTATCTTTACGCGTTCCTTAACGTCATAAAGTTTCCTTAGTTTTCCCTCAAATTGACACCGTCCTCCGGGATATACGATGAAAATGGCGCGCGCGCGCACATCCCCGATACGCGTACATGTGTACGCGCGCGCGCCAACGAAAGGACGAACACTGGCCCGTAATGGAGTTTCCAAATATTCGGGGAGCCCTCGCTCAATTTCGAACAATTTGCATTTAGGGTGAAGTGCAATTAATAGAAGCGGGGTGTTGTCCCGCGCCATTCCACGCCTATTAACACTATATTCCGCGGGAGTTTAGCATATCGAGGGGGCAATATTGAGTTACGCGACAGTAATTATAATACTCGTTAGACGGCGCTGCAAGAGTTTACCCACTTCGCATGCTCTCGCGAGCCGCAGGATCGAAGGATGTGTTTCTGCGCTGGCTCGAGCAACGTCTTCGACAACGTCTGTTGACGATGAAAACGAACCACCGCCTTCAGCCTCGAACCCTCGAAATGATCCAATCGTTTGAATTGGAAGCGAAGAGAAAAAAAGGGTGGAAGGTGTCGTTAACGAATCGAAGGAATCTCGAGTAACGTTCGAGCAGCGGGGAAATTGTTTTCTCGAATGAAACGCGACATCTCTTATCTCACAATTGTTTCGAAAAAGTTTATTATTTCTTCGAAAGTTTAGGGCTAGGGTTCAACCCGATAATCCGCCTCGTTTCGTGTAGCTTCGATTAAAAAAGGGGGGAAGGGGAGTCGATCTTTCCGAGAAATCTAAAGAGCTCGTTCACGCAACTACAACTTCTACCTTGCCTTTTCGAAAGGGTGAATTAAAGGTAATCATATCGATGCGATCGCTAAGGAGGTGTCGCGAAAAGCATAACCGAGCGGTGATAAGAAACGTTCTTTGGAAACGGATGGATGATAATAGATCGTCAATCGTACCGAGCTTGTTTGTTTTCACGAATACCGTAATCAATTCCCGTTGATGAATTCGTTTCCATGGTTTCTTAATTCTCGCAGAATCGCGCGATATTTCGAAACTCAACGCAAGAAAATGTTGACCGATAATCCGATAATCTTTAACAAACCGCATTTTTAAAAAACATACGATTCAAACGTATTTTTCATCCGATCGTAAAACGCTTATTATCCCCATAAAAATTTCCTCCAATCCTCCAATTACGCCGAGTTCCATATATTGGAACTCGGTCTCTCGGGCGGATCCGTCTGACTTATTACGTCCGTTACCACTTGACACCCAATCGACCTGGCGCGCGTGGACCCTGCCCCGCGCCGCTTCTCCACCTTTTTCTGCTTCCCTTCGATCCCCCCGATCAGAGGAGGAAGCAGACGAGCGGTCTCACCGACGCGATCCATCGCGTTTATTTTTTCTTTTTTTTCTTCTTCCCGTTCCTTCGTGACGGCCTCCGTCGCGCGGCAGGTGTCCCGCTCCCACGATCTTCGCTATTTCCCGCCACCCTATTTTCTCTGTTCTCCGGGTGTCGGGAGGGGAGGGGCGCTCTCGCGCCTAGCACGAGGCCATTATCTTATTTTCCGCCTGGAAACACCGCACCCACAAGAAAAACGATCTGGATGGGGAGGGGGGGAAGAAGGCCGGCTGAGAAAGCCCATTGGCTGTTCACGCGGAAGATCAGAGGTGCTTGCGTGTAATAACATTTGTATCCGAGATCGTCTTCCTTTCTTCCTCGCTGATCGAGCAAAGACGAGACGCGCGAGAAATTCCTTGTATTACGATCGGATTGATAGCCTCCACTATTATTATCAACGTTGAATAACCACGAGTTTTGGATGGTCATTGACAACGGGAAGAAAAAGCGTCAGGATCAGGATCAGGAAAGATCCATCAACGATCGTTGGAAGGAACGTTGATATGTTAAGTTTCTTCTAACTTATGGGATAGTATCGTAATAGATGCGTTTAAGAGCGTGTTTTTTCTTTCAATTATCGTTGCAAAGATCTTTTAGAAAAACGATCAATATGTAATTTAAGTAATCGCGATGTTTTCGAAGGGACACGAATGCACTATATATATATTCTCCGCGTAAGCTTAGAAATAATAGGCGCCACTTTATCAAGACATTATTTTGATTTATGTTTGCAAACGACCAACTCGCGCGAATACCATTAGTCGAGCGTAACCTGGTGCAAGAATTCTCACTGCCCTTCGCTGAACAGCTTTACGGTGCCACACATGGATATTAATATCACGACGAAGCGAAGCTTATGGTTCTCGGTCTAGTGACCACGAGGGTACGAACTTGCTCGATTGAAACCGGGGAAAACAATATACGTACGTCCGTTTCGTAATATCGAGCAATAGATATATATATAATTTGCCACGAGACCCATTAAATAAACGACGATATTTTGTTCTAATTTAACTTGTTGCCAGATTCCACCGAATTCTTAATACAAGAGTTTTAAATTGTACTCGCCTAATATTGTTTGAATTAACAATAACATTTCATGCGACAATTTAATATCGCCCTCTCTACGCTCGATTCGTCGTAAAAAAAAAGAAAGGAAAAAAGGCTGAATTAAACAAACGAATGAAAAAAAAACGCGCCCTGATTGAAACACTTGGAAATGATCGTTACGATAAAATAAAGGGAGAGAGAGAGAGAGAGAGAAGGTTTCTAATTTCCGAAAAATGGCGCGGCGGTCGCGCATGAGCTCGTTAATTTTCTGCACGCTTTTTCCGCATTGCGTGCGCAATTGCGTCGGAGAGCGGCGCGGAGTCGTCGCGCGGAGAAATTCGCGGCAGTATCCATGGTTACGGGCGTTGATCGCCGGCCCGCTAGGCGGAGGCGGCGTGCGTGACTAATTTGACACCCCGTAGATATAGGTGCGCCTAACCCAGACAGTCACCTGCGATTCGTGCCGGCCTCGTGTCGGCGCTAACGATCACGATTTGGCCCCCCAATAAAACCGAATTAAACGGGCCGGCAAGCGCCGCCATGGAACAACCAGGCAGCAGAGAGGATGGCTTTCCCTTCATCCGATAGAGCACGATCTTGCTATAGTTATATATAATCGAATGTTGCGTGTGTATTTTAATAATCGTCGAAATGACGATTGGCTGTTGTTCGCGTTAGAATCGATCCTTGCGGAAGGATCATTCTAATCATTCCATTCAGTCAGTCATTTTATGATTTATCCTCGAATCGTGAGAAATCTTCGTTCGAGAGAACGAACAGTTTCTACGGAGTTAAAGATCAAACGTTTCCTTTCTTGACTCGTTTACACGACGAATTATCGTTCGAAACGGGGATTAATCGTTTAAGGGAGGGGGGAAGAGGATTAGACTATCGTACTAAACGTGGCATAGAAGAAAATAGTTGTAGAACGACGCGTCTCTTGTCTTTGAGCCCGGGTTTCCATGCCTACGCGACGGTAAATAACGTCAAGCACCGTGGAAGCCCCTTTTATTTCGTACACACGTTCTTCTTGCTCCCTGATAAAGATGATTTTCTTGCTTCTTGGAACTAACCCGTTTTCACCCTTCTCCTCTTTTCTTGCGTCAACAATTTCGCGTACGTGGATTCCAGCAATTTCGGTGTTTCGCCGATACGAAGCCCGCGAATTACTTCCGCATGATCGTGGAAAATATTTTTCGAGCGTAGACGCGTGGCGTGGGTTCCGATTTTCTTTGTAAATGGAACGAAAACAGGGAAGATCGGTTTTAAATTGCGCTCTCAAAAGCTTTCAGAAACGATTGCAGCCTCGATATTAGTTTCACGTCCCTCCGCCCAGCCCCGCTGCGCCTCCACCCCCTTGCTACCCACGCCCACCTATCGCGCTCGACGAATGTATTTCTCGTCGTAGGCGAGACCGGTTTCAAATTCTTCCGCGGTTCGGTGTGTGCGAGCGGACGAAAAAAATTGTAATCGAATTGGAGTATTTTTCCAATTGGCAATCGTCGAACGGCCGAGCGCGTCCAACGATCGACCATTCGGCCGCGGTGAATTCTTTCTCTCTTTTTTGCCCCCTCTCCCTCCCTCCCTCTCTCTCCAAATTAGTTGGCCTACCGCGAAAAATCAATCTGCCCGCTTTTTTCCGCTCGTCTCTTCCACGACGATTGTCGATTCCATTCTCTCTCTCTCTCTCTCTCTCTCTGTTTGCTCGCTTCGTGAAAATACGCCGGCCATCGATTCGAGTTCCCCGCGGCGAATTGTCACAGCTCCGCCTCGTCGCGATTTCCGCGCGCAACGTTTTCTTAGATAACGAATTTCCGTCGATCGATCCTTTTTATTTCCCCTAACTTCGTTTCGATATAATTTTTCTTATACGATATCGATAGTCGAGCGGTGGAAGATTTGACACGGAACGTTTACACACTACGCGAATTGCGTTTTTTAAAGTTAAGATATTCGCTTCAATTATTTCCCCGTGTGATCATAGATACGTACATATATACGTATATACCGATTAGCAGGTGTTTCGTCGTTACAGAGTTAATTTCGACGAGTGGTTTCAACGAAGCTCGCCCTTATATCGATTTCAGTTCTCGGCAAATCGTCGCGTTATACCGCGTTTCTTTTTTTTTTTTTTTGGCGAACTTACGATCGCGTGACGGCAAACGCGCGTCGACGATGCGCCTAATGGTATAATGGTACGATGGTGAAATTTCGTTATTCCCTTAAGTACGCGAAAGAGGATAAATTATCACGCGGCGAGTTGTGAAAGTGTGTTTCGATCGAAGGGGGAAATGCCGTTTTCCTTTCGGTATTTGAATTTTTTATCCATTCATTTCCCGTACACATTTTTTTCATTCGCACGCCTATTTGAAAATTCATTTTTCCTTTCTATGAAGATTCTTCGCACTCCGTTCCCTTCTTTCTTTCACAGCCGAGGATTAGATTTCGAACCCATCCATTCTTTTAAATTAACCAAGTTTCGAGAACTCGAATCGAGACGCGATCGAAGAAACGTAGATATTGAAGAATATAAGCAATTACAATCCACGTAACGTTCCATAAACGAGCGATTCTTTTCCTTTGGCAAATCGATTAACGAGCACGGTGCATTGAAAACGATGCGTAAACCTGAATTACAATAACGAGCTTAACAAGCAATTCGACGTTTCGATATCGGCCGAGGCGGTGCTGTATATCCAATAAAATCTCCGCACTCCGAGGACGATAATTATCGCGAGAAAACAGTGTTAATCCCCGCAATCAATCTGCCTGTGCGCGTATACTCGCGCGCGTACGTGTATAATATGCACAGACGCGCGCGTGTGCGCGCATATACTCGAGGCAGAGGATGCATGAAAATCTGGAAAACGCGTTTTCCCGGGTCACACAATCGGGCTACGGTGACCACCGACCGGACCCCTACCACCGAAACAACCCGGTTTGTCCAATAAAAGCTCCGTTTCCCTTCGCTATCGCCCCCTTCCACTCCTCCGCAAAACCATCTCGTCGAGCGGCCTAATAAATCCGACAGATAGGATTGGCGTGCGCTATCAATTAAAAATGATGAAACCGAACGTGCGTCCGCCTCTTCGTTGCGCCTACCAGCGGCCAACCACCGCCTCCTTCCTCTCCCTTCCTCCTATCCTTCCCCCATCCTCCGACTCGCAGCCTCGCGGCTCATTCCTTCGTCTTGTCTGCTCGCGTAATAAGCTTAAGCGATTAGGTGTACCTTAGGGGCGAGCTGGCGTTTCCCTTCTTCCATCCTTCTTCCATCTCCGCCGCCCTTTCTTCCGAGTCCTCCGTTTCCTCCCCTTTCCTCCCCTCGCCAGAAGCGGCGAAAGGGGCGGCGAGGAGCGAGCGATGGAAGGAAGTTCGGCGAAATTCTTTCGGAGAAAATTGAAAAAAGTAAAGCGACCGTGGCGTGCATGGCAAGTTTTAAACGCAATTTAAATTTTTAATTGCCACTCTTTCTCTCTCTCTTCTAGGCTCCCGTCATCGCGTTATCCTTGTCATATTCTTTATTCCCTTGCCACCGTCGCATCCCTCGAATCTCTTTTCGCTTCGTTTCGTTACTTGCTGTTAATTTAAGATCGCTCTCACCATTTCGATCATCGAAATGTCGCTACTTATTCCACTCTCCGTGATTGCTTATATACAATTTCTCCTTTTATACGTGTAACAATGATTATAATTTATATACGACGAGTTTAAACTGATGTTAAAAATATTTCGAGAGGAAGAAGTATTGGTGCAAAATGGAAATGTTATCGATGCCAAAAATTTCTATTTGTACGATCTCTCGAAACGGAACGAAATCGTGGCGAATCGTTCGATCGAAAATCGTGGGAAGAATCGATCCCGATCGATTGAAACGATCGAAAGAAGCAGGTGCGTTTTGCGAAATGCGGCGTGCTGGCAGCTTATTATCCAACAAACTGCGCGCTACGAGTTCGTGTGCGGGGTTTCGTAGGTGGCACGGTCGGAAAGCTTGCCCCCGGGAGCCTAATCGATGCGTCGTCGCATGCGACTGCGTGCTTTTATCGCTGTCACGCACATAATTAATTTAATTTAGTTTAATACGTCGGGGCCAGCGTTAGCCGGCGATTGCTGTTCCGATTGTTTGCACGGAAACGCTGCCATTAAACTCGGCCCGCTCGCTGGTCGCGCGCACGACACTCGTATCCGCTTCGTTCCAATGAAACAGAGGAAGAGCGTGCGAAAGGGAGGGGAATAATAAATTCGGTAAATTCTCGATCGTTAGTTCCCCGATATAAGTCAACCTCTCAACGATCGAGACCCCTAATTTTCTCGGATTAACCTCTTATTTTTTATGTTTTTACATTTTTCTTCCATCTTATTTTCCAGTTTAATTTCTTTAATTTTTTCGATAAAATCTTTCGTTCGTGTCTTTTCTCTTTTTTCAAAGTCACTTTTCGTTTCCAATTTTTTCCGAGCGGAGCATTTTTGTCAAAAGGGTGCGAAGGTGGAGGGAAAAACATTGGATCAAACCGTTGTTTCCCCCCCCCCCCCCTCCCCTTCTCCCGTTCTTTTTTTCCTTTCGGCTTTGATTTTCGCTCGAAGAGCGAGGCAACGAGAAATGCCGGTTGTTCAATAAACATCGCTACGTTATGGCACGGTCACGACACGTACCTTTCCATTTTTCCACTTTTCCATTTATTCACCCCCTCCTTCCTTTTTCGCGAGATCGTTAAGGTAACAGGATCGCGCACCGGTGTCGTGAGGGTTAACGAGTTAATACCTCGTTAGTCGCGTGATTCCGTGTGGTCGGGCGATTATTTAAAAATGTATGAATATTTTTCGTTTTATCTCGCGAGAAAACGATCTCTCTTGGTGTACGGCCGATTAACAACCCGATTTCCAGACAATTATTCTTTCCAATCGTTGATCCATCCACCGAGATCGCGAAATCGAGTTCCTGCGTTTATTGATCATCATCATTATTCCCTCCAAAATACTCATAGATATAAAATTAACCGATTAAGAAAAATCCTAACATCTCTCCAACCCTTCGTTTGATCTTTGACTCGATTCGGAACGAGTTTAATCAACGTTTTCCAACTCACCTGGACCCGCACTTCCGGAAGATTGACTTTCATAGCGAGCTCCTCCCTGGAGTACACGTCCGGATAATGAGACTTCTCGAAGGCTCTCTCGAGCTCGTGCAGCTGGTAGGTGGTGAAGGTCGTCCTGTTTCGGCGATGCTTCTTCTTCCCGCTGTTCCCGTTCAAATCGTCCCCGCAGCCTGCCCCGAGTTCCTCGTCGCTGCCACCGCCGGTGGAGTTGCAGCTGTTCTCACCTGGAACCCACGGGAGTGGTCAGGTCTCCTCGGAAACGGTCGTTACGGTTAATAGGTACGGTAATGGTGATCGATTTATCCCAGTCCCGGCTATTACCTCTATTATGCGCGTATAATGCTACCTATTACAAGTGTTGCAACGCTCATCACTCCTCCTGCTATCGATGCATCTCACTGTTCATGCGTTCGACATTGCCATTTATGCGCACCACGTACCAATTTCATTTCGCTTATTGCGAATCCTTTTTATGTTACGAGACGGATCATGGAAGATGGAATAATTTTCGAAGTTGATTTAACATCTTTGTCTACAAAAATTATTTTTTCGTATTTAGAAAATAGAGGAAGAAGAGGTAGGAATAAGGAGATTCATCGAATAGAAGGTAAATTTTTTAAGAAAACTCGAAACTAAACTAAAATTACTTTATTGTTGAAAGAAATGATTCGAACTCGAAGGTTGATTTAATCATTTGCCAACGGTATAATCGTTCGTTTATATACCGTACTTTTTATCGATTTAATGACACGTCGAGTTTTTATACAAATACACGTAAAACGCGTATTACCATGCGGAAAGTCGCGTGAGCCGTGAATCGTTCGAGGCCCTTTACCAATTCCCCTTTTTCGCTGGGTTATTATTTAATCTCACCGCCGCACTCCTCCTCCTATGGCCGATTATTGATTAATACGAATTTGTAATTATTAACGGACGATTACAATATCTGTAACGGATCCAAAGCGAGCGTGTGCCAAATTGCAATTGTTGTATTTCCTCGAATCTTACTCGACTGATTAATTATCCGTTCCAATATTTACGAGGCCGTAATGAGTTTACTAAACGAGCAATTTCGAATCTGTCCGCCATTCGAAAGTGCCGCTAATCGAATGTTGAAACGGTGGAAACCGAAACGATGGAGCGCCACGATTATTCTTCTTTTCGATATTCGAGGGTTCAACGGATGGGAGATTTCCACCAAGAATCCGTTACACGAGAAAGATTGTTATTTCCGCGAATATCGTAAGCACGCGCCATATACGTATGCACGTGTTTGCCGGACGTCAGAATAAAAACTGCAAGATAGAAATCGCAATCTTCAGGACAGGATGCGTTAAATAATGAAAAGTTTATCTGTTTGTATGTACACGGGAAGGTATAGTACACTGTAACGTGAAAAGAGAAATCGGGGCAAGTTGTGATAACTGAACTTATCGCGATAATTTTATTCGTTGGAAACGTTATTTTAAATTACAATCGATATAATTTTTAACCGATGAATTTTTACGAAGGGGTATAATATTACGAGGCTCATCGTCCAATGTATCGAGCAATCGAAAACTATGTTTCGACATAGAGACACGAGGATACGCGTGTCGATAAATTCCGTGACGCACAATCCGGCAATTTATCGTAGAAATCAACGCTTCGGTGCAATTTGCTCGATGCGATGTTCAACGCAGCGCGGCGGAAATTGAGGGGCCAGCTGTGAAAAGGGAAAAACCAGATTTTCGTTGTTTTGTAAGCTCTTTGACGATTGTCCGTCGTGCTTCGATCAAAAAAAAAAAAGAAGAAGAAGAAAAAGAACCGAACGCGAAAAAAACAATGTTACGTTTTTCAACTTTCGAAATATTCATGAATCCTATACAATTCCGCGTAAAGTTTCGATGAAAATCGATGAAAAGGTTCACCTTTCTCGATTGTGAAGTGCGAAGTATTTGCAATGCTGCTCGCGTAACATTCCCGCATTTCTCCACTTTATTACGGTACGAAACGAACGTTATCGTTATCGAGGAAGAAATTGATTCGCGCCAACTCGTTCGAACGAGTGTTTTCCTCGTCCTATCACGCCATCTACGCGGCTACCGTGCAACGCTCGTACACCATGCTCGTTTCATATGCATATTTATACCTATCCGCTTTTGTGCGCGTACACAAAACGCGTATACGCCGATTTCATATCAATTTCGGGGCAATCAAAAAGCACCCGGGGTTTCCCGGCTGTGCCAACGTTTAAACACAACCTCGAACGTTCTAACGCGATTAATTTAAAACGGGAAGGGAATGGAGGACTGTTTTCCGGCGTTCTTCGACCATAACCAAATTCAACAATCGAGCCATGGTACGGGCGTCCAAATGATCCTCTTTTCGCCACGGCCATCCCGACACCCCGTCGGGTATATATATTCAGCCTCTCATTAACTGCATAATTAACCCTCTCTCGCATCGCAGCGTAGCGCATTAGATCGAATTGTGGGGGGTAATCGGGTGGGCTAGTGCACACGGCTACACGGACACCTGTGCGCAACGTGCACGTACACACACGCGCGCGCGATGGCGTGGATCGTGTGCGCGTGTGTGTGTACGTGCGCCATCGGGCCGGTGCTAACCAACAGCCTAATAACCTCGCCTTGCCTCGTGATTGACGCGCCTGTACCGGCTAATTATCAACAACAATCAATAATGGCCCCCGAGAGTGCCAACACCATCGTCCTCCTTCGCCCCCGGGACCTCCTTCGCCCACCCACCCTTTCTTCCGTCCATGCTACCAGACAGAACAGCGCGCCCTTCTTCCTCCAGGCTCTAATCGTGCACCGGTCTAAACGGAGGAGAGCAACTTCTGTTTTAGGACGCGAGATCTATCGTGGAGACCGATGAAAGGGGATGGGATGGAGATAGAGGTTGAACGATGACGTTGCTAAAAGATGGAACGTAAAACTAACGTTTCAGAGTTACTTGGATGTCGTCTACGAATTTCTAGTTTATTTTATTCCTAAAAAATTAATTATAATCGCTCTCTCTTCTTCCACGATCTTATTTCTAACTATACACGAATAATATTCGTGTGATGAATGATACGTGATCTAACGTTTCGACGAAGCGAATTCAATCGGCCGCTAATTAAAATTGCGCTCCTATAAACGGCGTTCGAATAATCGCCTCGTAATCCGAGATATTTTCGATTCGACGAATTGGATCGGGGAAAATCGCAAAGTCGATAAACGTTAAACGAATTATCACGTGTGTCTACTAGTTAGTAACGGAGTGAGAGAATCGGACATTTTGGGGGGCGGCAAACACGGGAATCGCATGCGTTCGGAGGGAAATTAATGCGGGTTACATTATATCCATACAGGGAGTGGGGAGGGAGGAGATACGGAGAGATTTATATAGGTGCGTAGAGAAGGTCCGCGTAACTAGGCGGTGTAAGCCCGTGTGTGTTGGTACGTCTGCGCAATAATTGGTTTCGGCCAGACAGAGTAACCATCGTGATTAAATTCTGCGAGGTGCAGGTGCAGTGAGTCGCCGCCTTCGACTGCGGTGTTATCGTTCAGCCGTTATATCGAGAGCACCCGCTATACGCCGTTTCAAGTGGTTGGAATTTTAGCGGATTAAGGGCGACATCGCGTCGCGGATCGAAAGTTTTCCCTGTCTAATTTCGAAATCAAAATTGGTACCGTTATTTCGGGCAAGTTTCACTTTTAGATACATATCGCTTTCGTTTACTTTCGGATCGACTTCGTTTGCTTTCGATTTTTACCACGCGTTTCTACTATTTCCAACTTTCCGTTAATTCGAAGCATGATGTTATAGATCATGTTTTTTCCATCCTTAAATCGTTTAAGAAAATTCGTTTATCTCGGAATCACTGGTTTAAAACTTTATTTCAAACTTCGTTCAATTAATTTAGTTCAAGTGTTCAAGATACTCGAAGGCTGATATTTATGAAGAAAGAGATGTTTACGTTGTCATGTACATCCGTAACAGTGTGAACAAATACACTAACGTGATTTTATTCGTCTCTCTCTCTTTCTCCATCCGAGTCCCGGCAGAGGTGGCCCGTGGCATTTTGAAATTTATCAACGATCAGTGTTGGCCCATTAGAGCCGGTGCTCGATTCAGGAGGAGGTTACGATTCCTCGGCCGCCTCGTCCATTATATTATCTTCTCGTGTCAATCTCTTAAGTAGCTGGAATGGGCCAGAACCGTTTTACACCGATCCGATACGATCTTGTTTCTCCCACGAACTTGGAATACCGACGCGAATACGCCATTTACGTTTTCTTTCCTCTTCCTCTCGAGATCATCCCTCTCGCAATCGTCTCGATTATCAATAATATTATCAATAACATTATACAACACTCGATCGCCGGGGAAGCAAAACTTCACTCGATACCATCGATCAAAATTTCAAACGAGACTATCCAAGATCATCGGAGTGTTTCGAATAAATATTATTCGCTATTTTTTCGCGAGAGTTGGATTATTTCGAATCGTCATTAACCTCTCTCGAATTTCGATTCGATAGAAAGGAATTTCGAACTCAAGAATCGTGAAAAAAGATGCGAAAATTTTAACACACCGAAGGAAATCCATTTCTCCTCTCCCATTTCGATTCTCGCCTCTCGACGGTTAATTAAATATTACTTATCGTCGGTTACCCGTCGACCATCAAATAGAATAAAATTGATCTCACCGCCATGGGACAACGATTCTAGTCTCCCTCCGAAGCGAAAAAGACGATACCTCCTCTCCTGTTCCTGCCCCTCCCCTCCCGTGAATTCCTGTTTCCTCCTCGTTCGACGTTGTTCGATGTCTCCTCGTCGTTTATACTTAAGCACGGCTGTCGATTCGAAATCTAATTTCCTTGATCGGCGTGGGAGGACAGGGGTGAGACAAGGAAAAGCAAAACGAGAGGAGGAAATAAGAGAAAGAAGATGGTATGCCGTCACACAGAGGGCTTAGCTCGCCGACCAAAGAGGATTACAGAATTTGTCTTCTCGTGGACCGTCACCGGTGCCCTCTTCTTCTCTTCTCTCTCTCTCTCTCTCTCTCTCCTCTTCTTCCCCTTCTGTTTCGCTCGTTTTCTCTGATCTTTATTTTCTCCCGTCCCCTCCTCCTCCCCCCTCCTTCTGCCGGCCGCTCTTCTCGCTCCACCGTTTTTTATCTCCGGAACGAAACGCAATGGCCACTTTGCGCGGCACAAAGTTTCGACGGAAATTTCTTCGTAAAAGCCACTGTCACCTGTCGCGTACTTTAATCTGACGCACGGTATCGATCCACGAAAATCGTTTACGCCCTCATAAAGTTATCTTGTTTTTCCGCCCATAGGTCCACGAATAGATGGTGCACAACTTTTGACATTCTCGATAGGATAGGATCATTAAGGGGCATTATTGCCCTCGTTCGATTTACACATTTTACAGAAAAAGGTGAGATCGATCGATCGTCGTTGCCGCGATAAAAAAATCTCCTAATCGTATTAACACGTAGATGGAATTTTTAATGCTGACGAAAAAACGAGGTCTAATTGATGATCGTCAATCTTAGACTACGCAATCATTACGGATAAATTACATAACGTAACAAGTACGCGATATCCAACTCCAATCGTAGAGAAGATCCCCTTAGTTATTAACAAACGTTAGATATCAATAATCAGATTAGATACACCTGTTAAAAGTCGAGATTAAAAAAAAATTAATAACACGTTTCCCAACGACCAACGAATTATTAGAATGCTGCTACCAGAGGCGAACCGGAGTCATTAATTTCCCCGGAGTTTCACGGAGAAACCTGGTTACGCGGTGACTTGTTACCTGAGTAAAAGTCAAGCCTGATCGGATAATCATTTTTTTCTGATCGACTCTTTTACCTTTTTAGAGGGGGATGAATTTTATCATGAGAGGGGGAGAGAGGAGAGGAGGCGAGAAGGACGAAGAGAGCGGAAGAAGCGGGATAAGGATAGGAGAAACGCGCAGAACGCGATCTCTCGATCCTCTCGATTGGCAAGAGGAGAGTATCGGGTTCGTCGATTATTCGCGTACCGGTATCGAATTATTAAATTGTCAAAGTGGTGGCGAACCAAAGTCGTTGAAGAAGAAAGAGAGGAAAGGAGAAGGAGAGGGAGAGAGGAGAGCGTGCACGGAGCGTGTCTTAAGAACGGTCGGCGAAAGGCTCTTAAGCTGTCATCAAGTTCTTGCAACAGGGATAAAATTTCCATCTAAACGGGTCAACGAACTGGTAATCATCTCGAGGCGCGTTAATTGAAACGATACCGGAGTTAGAAATTGTTTAATTGATTCGGGAGAGAGAGAGAGAGAGACTTTGTGCGAGCCTAATTGGACGCCATCTTGCGGCGAAACTTGATTCTCGAATCTCGAATCAACGGAAGGAATTGGATTGGTTCGTTTTTACAAACCGATTTGTCAAATGTTTCAAAACTGGTGAAATTAATAATTCTTAGAGAATCGAGCGATGAAATTTTTTCGTCCAAGTTCTTCCTTTCCTTTTCTTTTGCTCCTTGATTAAATTTTCCGCGACTTAATATTTTTCAATTAAATTCCATCGAGATTAATTTATTTAGTTTCTGAAAAATCAAATTAATTTGTTGATGAAATTGAAAATTTTTCAGAAACTGTGATAAAAAATATATTTCGATGTATTTTCGAGAATCAATGTTCTGTATTAAGTCGTACGTTTTGAAAAATCTTTCGTTAATCGATCGTCGGCCACAAGGGCAAAAGGAAACAAATTCCCCATTGTTCCATTTTGTCTTGCGCCCGTGCGTGTTGATATTTTTCGAATCAAAATCCGTTTATCTTTACGAGATAAACATGGAAGAATTTGTAGAATAACGTAAAACGGTTAGAAATTTACTCGAAAATAACATCACTTTCGACTCACTTTAATATTTAATAATCTTACTTTCTGAGAATAACTGATAAAATATTAAAACGACATTAAAATGAAATAATTTAACGAGTTTATCAACTAAATAAATCGCAATTATGAAAAATTTATTCCTTTAATATTTCACCGACTACATCGATGTCGAGCCACGAATAAACAATTAATATTAAAAGTTCACTCGCGTTCCGTGTTACGATAACTCGTTTCTACATCTAAGATTTTTTAAATGCAATGGAAGGGGAGGAAAAAAAAAAAAAACACGGCGATCAAATCGTAAGATATTTCCCCGCGAGCGAACGCCTTCATTGCAATGGTAATCAACGTGGCCGGCCCTTGCTATCGTTACTACTTAATAATTTAATTGTTCGCTGGCGTGCAATTATTATTCGGATATCTCTCGCTGCATCAACTGCGACGTTCAATCGCTACAGTTCGTGAACTCTTTGCCTCGTGTTTTCGCAAACACGATTCGAAAAGGCTTCGCGATCGAATTAAAAATATCAAAAAGAATTTCGATTTCTTGTTTCGTTCTCGTGAGTCGAGAGAATCAGAAGCTCGATTAATTTTAAACGGTTCAAAATTCGAACGGAAAGAAACGAAATCGAAACGAGTTTTCTTTCGAAAAGTTGTTTCGAAACAATAGCTTTTTAATCGTTCATAGTTATAACGATATCGCGGTGTGGATATAAGCCAATGTCCCGTGATCGTCGCGAGACTCGAAAGCAGGACGGAACTAGAATGCGGCATGCAATAAAACACCCCGTCGTGCACAATGTACCTACTAATAATTTAATTGTTCCCCGGCATGCGAGCCTTATTACAATCTCTCCATCGACGTCGTTCAGCCACGAATACGAATTCTCGCGCACGTACGCTCGCTCCCGAACGAATCGACCCGGCCACCCCATCTTACACACACACATATATATATATACATACCGCCTCGAAATGGATAAGAATCTCAAGAATGAGATAATTGCATTGATTACTTGCGTTGTAACTTTACAACTAACTTCACATTTTTTTCCCATTCTCAAATTGAATTAAATCTTGGAAAATTGCATCGTGGCTTTCGACTATTAGCTCGATACGATAAGTTTGTAGATTTGTAACAACCGCCCCCCTAAGTATATAAATTACTCAGACTTAAATTATTTATTTATCTTCATAAATTTATCTCTGAATCGTAGTCGAGCGGTAACCACGTGTTTTCATTGCAACCTACACACACCTACACACACGAGTAAACAGGATGGTAATGGTTGCTAATCGTTGATCAGCGCACGAATCACAGGTATATCCTGCGACGAGCGTCTCCGCTTCCTTTGTTTCCGTCACCCTGTCGGCTCATTCCCTCCCTCCATCAACCCCTCTGTCTGTATCGTGGCTCGACGATGTGTCGTCTCATTGGACTCGTCTAGGTAGTACCCGTCGCTCGTCTGCCTATCGATCACGAAACGTTTCGGTATCCGTGCGATATAGCTTCCCCGTCGGCCGGTGTACGATTGATCGACGACACCTGTGCGCCAATTACTACTCGCAAGCTTTGATCCAACGGTAATTCGGTTAAATCAGCGCGTCTCTCGCTCGCTCGTTCCCGCGAGATCACCTTCGACCGGTCTACTACGTCCGCCCGTCGCACGAGATCGATAAACAAACGGAAAAAGAAGACAATTTCGCGGAAATCGGATATGGACGCGGTTTCGCGACAATAGAGGGATCGTTGGAACTCGAAAATTTAAAGATTCGAGGTGTTTAAACGGCGAGAGATATTGAATTTTATCGAAAAACTTGTTATATATTTTTCAGATTTAACATTTACGCCAAGATTTAAATTTGAAAATTAATTAGTTTAAATAGAAGAAATTGCACTCTTTTCAGTTTATCCAGAATAAACGGACGTAAAGTAAGTAAATATCGTTAAATTCCGATACTAATACTCCAAAGAAGAAGAAAAAGAAAGCCCGCTGGAATAATTACTCCGAACGGCGAAACGGTACCTTCGAACCGTTTACGTCCTCCCCGATTTCTATCTAGTTAAAAATCGATATCACCGTGATCATTAGTCACTCGAGCTTGACGCTATTTTGTTCCGCACTCGTTTAACGAGCGGGTTAATATCACGAACACGCGACACCGTTTTATTCGACAAGGAATAAGGATCGATTAATCCGACGTGGCCGTTTCGTTTCGAGTTCCAACCCGATCCAAGACCGATCGCCGATGGTGAGACTCGAGAAGCGGTCGAAAAACGACCTCTCCCGGCCAATAAATGGGTATGAAATTACTCGTAATTGCCCGTGCCTCCCGCCCTCCCCCCTCTCCCAACGTTATATTGCCGTTGTCACGCGATCGAAATTACTCCCCTCTCTCCCCCTCCTAACAAAGCACTTTTACCTGCGGCGTTCCAGAACGGCCGCGACGCCGTTACCTCCTCTGTATCGGGGACCGCTTTAATTCCGACCTTCCTTTCAATGGGAACATTTTCTCCCTATTAATAATCGTTCACTTCTTGTATTTACATTTGCCACTTGGATCGCGCACAATTCTCTTCTCGTTAATGGTGCACGAAAAAAGAAAATCTTCGCCTTGCGTTGGTAGCCAGATCTCTTTCGCGAAAATGCGTGGAAAATGCGAAAAAGGCGTTGTAAAAGTATATATTTGCGAGCGTCGTTATTAAACAAATGTTTCGTATTAGATTCGACTCGAGTTTGTACGTTGATACGTTTTTAATCTTTGAGGAAATCGATTACACGTTCGATGGTTTCGAGGATATCCGCTTCTACGTGAAGCAGTTCGTTCGATTAACAGAATGAGAATCATGGTTATTGTTAAGTATTATACGTTCTGTTTCCACGATTGCCAAGAATCACGAAAATCTTTTCGAAATTTTCGAACATTTCCTATCAATCTTGATGGAAATTTCAAATCTACCGTTCAGTCTACCGTTCGTTGCCGAGTAAATATAATCTTCGAATAACAAAACCCGATAATCCTTGATTGAATCCTTATAGAAATTGAAATATTCTTCGGACGAACATAAAAATTTCGATGAAAAATTCGATTATATCCGAGGTCGGTATAACAAAGTATCTCACCGTCTTGGAAGCAGAAAGAGAGAGAGAGAGAGAAACAAAGAGAGAGAAAGTCAAAGACTCGATCGTTCGGGAACGCTCGTTCTCGGATCTCCCACAAAGACACCCGATTAATTGTTCTGATTCGTAGCAACGACATACTTTAATTACGCGGGGAGATTCGTGGAGGCCGCGCGTGATTAATTGGAAGCGTGCTCTCGAGCAGTTAGCTCGGTGCCGGGCGGAAAATCAGAAAGGATAATTGTGCGAATTACCAAGGAATTGATGCAATTACGGTGCGGAGTCTCGACGGCATTATCGCGGCGTTAAGGAAAGTTATTCGTTCGCCCTGCGGCTCATTATGCAGCGAAGAATTAATGAAATTTGAAAGTGCATTAATCTTCCAGCGCGCGTACAAGGTAAGATTGATTGCGCCACACTTAACGCTCCTCCCGCCTTTTCCTTTTCGTTCATTTTTTCCCTCCCCTCCAATCTTTATTCCCTCTTTATTCCTCCTCCTCCTCCCCCACCCCCGCCCCTTAATTCATCCATCGAAATCGATTTATCTCAACAACCCGTCACTTCGAATTATATACCTCGGCGCGGAAAAACTTGTCGAGCACGCCTAACTAGATTGGTAGTAATATTTCTTACATTAACATAAGTAGTCGAATTCATTAGCACCACGATTGAATGGAATAATAATCGATGATCCCGGGTGGGAGAGAGAGAGAAAAAGGAAGAGAAAAGAGGGCACGGCAAACCGGATGAGATACGAATGATTAATCTCTCGTCTAACTGAAGATATTAACGATCGGTCCGCACACGTCCGGAGGATTGATCCAGCGCGAGAGATTCGTTTCATTAAACGCACGGACGAGGGGAAATTAAAACGGGCGACAGGCAAGCAAAATGTCGCGTTATATGAAAATGCGAGCAAAACGTTTCCCGCTTAACCGTCCTTCCGCTTTGCTTTTTTCCACGAATGATTGTATTATGCGGCACGTTTGTGCGAAAAGATAATCGTTGAAAAATATCACGGGGGAAAAATATGGACGGATTGCGTTATAATCTGCAGTTTTGGCATCAACGTGGGATAGAATACAATTTGAAAAGATGATTGTTAGAATTGTTAAGGTATTATCAAACAGAGACTTCTTTTTCCTTTTTTTTTTTTTTTTTTTAATATCTACTTTCGAAGAAATTGGCTACGAAACGCCCATTTTAATTAAAACATGGTGGAAATTCTGGATCTCTCGGAACGTAGCGGAATCCGCTCGATGATTGGAGAAAGACGCGCAGAATCCACTCGGCGAAGATAACAGATCCGTTTTAAAGCTGCGAAAGTAACTGCATCTGTAATAGTAGCGGTATACGAAGAAGAAGAAGAAGAAGAGGAAGAAGAAGAAGAAAAGGCAAACAAGATGGAAGAAAGAAGACGACGAAAAAGAGGTTGAAGAAGAAAGTAAGATGGGGCAGGCGCGATCCATTAGTAGACACGTCAATTCAGCTCTTAAGAAGCGACTGACTTAAAGCCGCTTCCATCTATCTTTTTTTTCTTTCTCTCTCTTCCTCTCTCTTCTATTCTCCTTTCCCTTTCTCCTACTTATTAGCGAGGACCGATCTCCCCCTTCCATCTTTTCTTCTTTCTCTCATACGGTATCATAATTAATGATAATTCGATTAGTAGAACAAAACTTGAACTCTAGCCTAAGCAGCCTCCGTTCTTTCCCTCCCCGATTTTCTTCTTTCTTTTTCCAGTTTTAATACTCCCTGTCCGTCCCGTCCGCAACCCCCCACTTCCATTCTTTCAATTTTCTCGCCACAAATTGGAAAAAAGCTTTCGCGAATGCCACGATATAAACGACTCGATTATTGTTAACCTTCGCGGAAGAAATTACGAATCAATCTTTTCAACAGTTTCACAATTGAAAATTATCCGCGGAATTTCACTTTTCACGGAAGAGACACCGCTTTTTCTTTCTTTTTTTTTTTCTTTTTTATTAAGAAATAACATCGCTTTTCAATCCTACACTTTCATTAACTAACCATTACTCAAACTCTTTCATCAATTATACCTGTACAAAATAGTCCTCGATTCGATTCACTTCCGATCTTCAATTCGACGACGTCCCATCTCTTTGTCCGCCTCTCTTCACGCCGCGGACATCCAACTTAATACAATCAAATAAAGATAAATCGAGGGCTACTTATGCACTCCGGCTACCAAACGCCAGCGATTGATGGACGCTCCAACAATCTCTCGCTATCGGGGCACATTAATCGACGAAGAAGAAGAAGAAGAAGAAGAAGAAGAAGAGGAATCAAAACCGCGTGGCAAATAAATCAGAAAGTCATCCACGATGACTTTCTTTCCTTCCATACCACCCCCTCCTCCCCTCCTTATCGATCTGTCCCGAGTCCAGAGAGATTGCAACGAGCCGATCCTACCAGAGACGGTGACAAACGACAAGTGCATTATGCAAAAGCGTTTCGGTTATCGATTACCGTAATCCAGTCGCGGCCAACGAGATTACACGAAGCTTAGCCGATACAACAAACGGAATATCGACCGGAAGAGGATGGAATCCACGGTTAATTCCCCCCTCCGTCGAAACGGTTGCGGATTCTCGTGGTGTGTCGGCCGTGTGTGTATCATCGATTGATACGTGCCTCTCCTTCCCCCTCCCCATCCCTCTTTCAAAGCGTAATTTTTTTCGTTAACGGTGGCTTTCGATGACGCAGATCACAGGAGGGAGAAAAAGGAAAAGGGAAAAAAAAAAAAAGAAGTCCATCGCCCGTACAAAATTGTTTTGTCGATTTTGACCCTTCCGGCGAGAGTGTCGCGTCGATAGCTGTGCGAACCGCGTGCAGCCGATACAGAGGCGAGTGACATTATAAAGGACAGTCGGTGGCTAGAAACGTTTTCGCAACGACAACGATCAAGAGGACGACGGCTCTGTTCTCGAAATTGGAATTATCGGATATACGTTGGGGATATAGAGGCCGAGCACACCGCTGGGTTTCGAAACCCGGACGACTAATTAGCAGCCGCGTGCACAGAGCCCGCGCGCCACCCCTGCCACCGGCAACCAGATCGTCGCGATACGTAACGATTTTTCAATTACGCGAATAATTCGTCGAGTTGACCGCTGAATTTTGAGAAGATGCGAGGAGGAAAGGGGGGGGTCGATCTTAATTTCGAGGGTTGTTATCGTCGAGGGGGTCGATTCGTTGAAGTTGAAGAGAGGGAGGAGGATGGAGTGCAAGTTTATGAATGGGCAATCGTATCGTGAATGGGAGGATTAATATTTGAGCGAGGGATGAAAGAGTCGGTGAAACGATTATTGAAAATCGCGAAGAATTTATGATGCACGCCGATTTACGTAATGGGATTTGTTCGTAAAGTAAATTTGTCGAACGTACTTTCGCTTCGGATTGGATTAACCGCATATTTTGTCCCCGTGTAGGTGTTCTATTTGATAAGTGTTATTCAATGATATTAGCGTCGGATGCGGAGGGAATCTTCGATTTAGTCGATTTCAAATTGCTGAGATAACTCGGTATACAAAGGTATATACGATTAACCGATATAATGAGATGCATAATTGGACGTAATAAACAATCTCAGAGTCAACGAGTTAATTATTCGTCGTCTCTCGATCCGTCGTTCGATGAGGCTAGCTGACCATGTTGCCGGTACATTTTGATAATTAGAGTCGCGGGCAGACTAAGATGTATCGTATCGATGCTTTCAGGGTAAAATTATCGCGAGCGTCATCTCAATTTGCCTAACTAACGTATCATTAACCGAGCCGTTACGAAGAACACTGTCACGCACACGGTACGGCAATTTATTTGTCCTGTTAATCGTGACAACACAACGTATCGAGGCGACTAGCGTATACACTGGTATGGACACTGGCTTCTCTTAACTTCTCTGCATACTTGCCAAAGAAATTGAAACGTAATCATTACGTAAATAACTGGTGATAATGGTAATTCGATAACGATATCGTGCGATCTTTAAAAATTTTATCCTGTGTAAAATTTCACTCGGGGAATATCGTGAGAATTTACTTGATCTTTCTCGACGGATGATGTTTCTCGTTGACGATACGATTAAATCAAAATCTCGATTCGAAAGCAGTAATTGGATGAAATGATTGATCGAATCTGCTTTATTAATAAGTCTCCAAGGGTAACTCGAGCCGTTTTGGGATTTGCCGTTCTGGATCCGATACTCTGGGGTGGCTCACTCCATTCGATCTCTCGTGATCTCGTACCAATCCGACGGAAGAGACCATGGACGTTTTATATTAATTACGTCTTATCAACCGTTTAATTTGCAGTAATTTTAATAAGCGGATCACGTCGATAAAAATTAATTATACGCGTATATTTTGTTCCTAATTCCTGTTTTAAAGAAATTATTTCGTTAATCTAACATGATTGACAATAACTTCTCCCTCTCTCTCTCTCTGTTATAACTCTCTCACAACTTAAAAATTGAATTAAAAGACTAATCGATTTAAAAACCAATTTAGAAAATTATATATATAATTGAATTTCCACTTAGTCGTTACGTTCAAACATCTAAAAATTGAAATTTAAAATGTATATTCGTTATGCAATCTTCTTTAATTCCTTATTACTTATTCCGCGAACCAAGAGATGAGAATAAAAGCTAGACGTTACCTGTGTTCTCCTGCGCGTCTCGACCGTTATCCTCCATTTCCTGATGACTCCTTTTATTGTTTGCCAGTCCAAGGATCGCGTCTATGCTGTGCCTAGGAGTACTACTCGCTGGTTTCGGCAGAACGATGTCCTGGCTGTTCTGCGACGCAGTGTCGACGAGCTGTTGGGAATCCATTGCGGGAAAAAATCCAAAAGCGTGATCCCGGTCAAGGTTATCGTTTATTTTGTATTGCCTATCCTTTCCGACGAAAGGATCTTTTGCGAAAGAACGGCGATCCTTTGTAAACACACTACCGCTCAAACGTTACACGAAACGACTGTCCAATACACGTGAATTGAAAAATACATTTTGAAGGCAGATCGTCCCACCACGTATCGTATCGTATCTTCTATCCCTGTTGTTTCTTATTAACGTACACTTGGAATTATTAAGAATTCTCGTTATATCATCCAACACCACCTCAACAGTTTTCGTACACGTAGCGTTGTATCGTCGAGTAAATGTATCGAGTCTGTTTATTCGTACTGGATTACAATGTCCACACGATGGTACACACAACTCTACGACGATACCATTGGTTTGCTACCGCACCTCTCATGGCTCGTCCTTGCCGCACAACGACACATATTTTACTTAGAATTTCTTCCGCTCGCCTCCAATTTCTTCCACACTCGCACGACGATCAATTTCCTCCTCCTCCTCCTCCTTCTCCTCTTCTACTCCGTCCAACGATTCGGCGACGGAACTCTCGATAACATGACGCGAGGCTTCTCCACCGACTCTTCCTTCCCCCGATCCTAGATCTCCTAGAACGACTCCAGCTCGCCTATCTATCCGTCCGCTGTCCGAAAACCGCTCGAAAAACCGTCCTATTTCCAGCCGTGGAATCGGTTTGGAACGAATGGATGGAACGAAAAGATGGAAGAAGCGTGGACCCGTTAACTCGTGGAGGAAGCGGCGGCGGGTCAGAGGTGAAATAAAATTGCGGCCGGTTAAGGTCGAAGTTGTTGAGCGTGCGTCGTGCCAACGAGGACTAGTCGGTTGGCCGAGCAGCGGGGTGGCCTTTGTTGTGTGGCGCACAACTACCAAGTAACCGAGTACGAGGTTGGATGGGAAGAGGTGGTCCAGGAGTTGGCGTACGAGGCGTGGCCTGGCTCCACGAATCCCCGTCGCTGTTCGTGGAATTTCGAGCCAATCCGGGTTTGGATCCGAGAACATGGCGAGGCAGTGGTGCTCAACCGCCACTGGAAACGCGTCACCCTCTCCCCCTTGCAGGCTTTTAGGTGGGGTTAATTCGCGGCGGGGAAGAGGAGGTGGACTCTCGGAGTCGGGCTTCTGTGACACCGTACGTCCACCACGTCGAGCTTCCCGTGTGCGTGTACGTGGCTGGCTCGAGTGTGTATCGGCTCGAGGGATGGATACAACGAGTGATTGAGCGCGCGCACACGGGGTTGCTCGCGTAAACGGACGCCATACAACACGTTTGCACGGGGGGCGCGCACGTACACACGTACGCGAGGCCGGTGCGGCTTGATTCTTGCGGCGGATTCTGGCATCCCCAGTAATTGCCAGAAATGAGGTAAAGCTTACCGCTTACGCCAAACCTCCTACGCTTCGTACTGGATGCTCGTACCGTTGCTGCCGACTTGCCGCGCGCGTTACGCGATAGGGTGACCCGCGTATTACGCGTGCACCAGACGCCCGCAATTTTTCCAAGACTGTAAGGAGTTAAGCCGAGTTTAAACTCCCTCCCTCTCTCTCTCTTTCTATCCTTCTCTCTCTCTCTCTCTCTCTCTCTGTCCCTCTTCCCTCTATCCTATCCGAAGGAGGAACCGCGTCCGGTAGGGGGATGATGACGTTTCAGCGTCGTAATTGCTTCGTTTCGATCCTACTCTGCCCCCGTTGTTGGATAATCTCGTTTGTTCTTTGACGATGAGAGTTTGCATTCTCTCTTGATACACAATGCCCGCGCGATGCATGATAATTAATTGTGAACAATTTTTTTCCCCTCCTCCTCCTCCTTTCGTCTCCCTTTTGCTCCTCGATTAAGAGATCTTTCGACTAATATTTAATTTCGCTCATGAGCTGATATTTAATCCTTTCGGGTTGGAAAAAATTTTCATTTCTCGCGTGTTCACGGGATGCGTGCGCGGACGGTGGATATCGGTGGATAAATATTTGTGGAGCATTTTCAGAACGTTGTACGAATACGTAGTTAGGTTCCATCTTTTCGTGGGCGGATGATGGAGAAACGCGTATAGAGGAACACCGACACAGTCGACAGATTTTTATCTCGATTTTCTTTCACAGAGTTTCACAGAGTTAGCTTTGTAACAAGGAGAACGGACGACGTTCGTTTTCGTCCTCTCTGTAACTACTCTCTGTATATCCAGGATTGTTTCTTCTTTTTTCCGTGCCCGAAAAACCAGAGAGCACAAAACAAATCCCCGTTTCCCATTCCGCATTCGATTCCGCGTATCGTTGTTACCATTTGGCGTTTTAGCCCAGGGGGAAGTGTACGCCCACAAAACCGCGGCACAAAAGATATCCGCCTGTAGCGAAACAGTAGCTGCTCAAAATCGATCCGCCGAAAATCGAGGCAAATTATACGGTTGCGGACCGATTCACGGCCCTAACGTTATACAAAATCCCGCCCCTCCTGTCCACGCGTCCCAGATTATAATTGCGCCCCAGAAATAATGCGTCAACGTCGCGCACCACCTAAACGATCCGTGTTACGAGTAATTGAACTTGGAAACCAGTCGATCGAGTTTCCATTTATACGATTCCAATTCAAATTTTTACGATTTATGCGATTTCTGAAAAAGAAAGTAGAAGAAACGGAATTAATGTGGGGGATAAACGCGTGGGTTCGTGATCAAAAATTCATGCGCGGATATATCCTAATGATGATATATAATAATAATAACAATAATATCGTTGGATCAAATAATTTCCAGAATTTGTTTAAAAAACGCTTCCTTGCATCGAAAATAACAAATTTCTCTAACTATAAATAAAAATTTACTAATTCAATAATGATCCTCGTGTAAAATGTTAGATTTTTCGTTTTATCGCAAAGCAAAATGTCGCTGATCCTTGATTTCAAGGAGCAAAAACAAACCCTCCAAGGTAATTTGACAAGAATTTAACGAGAATCGACGAATTTTTCAATAAACATCCGTAAATTATCGGATCGCGAATAAAATTCGACTCTTCCATTCGTTTTACTTTACACTCATATTACTTTCCGCGACAAAATCGAGTATCACGATCCATATCGATCCTCTCGAGAGATCCTTTCGTACGCATTGTTCCCACGTGCCGTTTGCATCGCGTTTACACGCGTTAACAAGCGCCGCCGTTTTCCACGCCGGCCAATCTCGGTCACGAATCTGACTACCCGGCACGAGTAAGTGGAAAGTGCTTTTAGCCTGTGCAGAAATCAGATCGCAAGTTGCATTTAACCGGATCCCATTTAACGCGATAAATATCTGTCGAAGGGAGCCGGGGTAAAACGTTACTAGATCGACGCGTTTATTTCGTGGCCGTCCCGCTTCCGGAGCACTTAGCTCCAGTTTTACCTAATTTCTCGAACGTTGATCCTTCTTCGGCCAAGCGCTCAAGGGATTCCAAACGGCGTATCCGGCAGGATTGCTCTGGAAAAACTCAGGTAGACCCGGTTAAACGTTTCAACCTGTGTCCGGACAGCAGCTCGTATCGTCGAACCGATTTTTCCAGATAACGGAAATCCTCCTCTCTAATTCCTTGTAAAATAAATATATATTTTTCGTCGAGTTAAAACTGAGAAATGGAAAGATCGTGATGAATTTTCGTTACAAACGTTTAACTATTCTATTGAAGTAAGAAAGATACTTAATTCGCATCCTTTTCGTCTTCAAATTTTTCTCGAATTATCCAAGCAGATTCGTCAAAGCTTCGAAAGCAACTCTGTTTGTACGCTCATTACAAAATTGGAAATAAATATAAAGCCCATTTTTCAGGGACAATCTTCCACGATTATATCTCAATAACCTCCCTGTATAAAGGAAAATTTCATACAATATCCAAAATGCGTTACAAGATCTCCCATTCATCCTCCAATAAAAGGGAACAAGATCGAGTCTCCCTCTTGAAATTGCCGAGAAATCCCGCATGGAGAAACTACAGCTCTATCGAAATCCTCATTGTCGTACCATCTTAAGGATCGGCGATCAGGAGCGATCGGGCGTGATTCACAATGGCGCGTGTCCGACGCCAAAAGGACGTCGAAAGGAGCAACCGTGGCTCCTGGATGGGCTCGAGAATGAACCGTTCGTGCAAATCGCGAGTTCTCGAAAACGAGGCATAATAAAGGAAAAACTGGGCCGCTCTATTCACGTGGATCCTCCTGGCAGCTGCATGGCGGCCCCCGATGACCGAGATAAGTCTAATTTCGTTGTATCCGGCCATTGAGACCGTTTGCACGCCGACGAAAATCCGCTCCAATTTTTCCCTGAAGCGATTCCCTCGGCCGGTGGCCGGTAATTCGGTCATTGCGAACGAGGATCGCGCGAGGTGCGAAATGGAGAGAGAGAGAGAGAGAGAGAGAGAGGGCGAGGATGAAAAGAATCCAAAGCGATCCTAGCGGGCAGAGATTGCGGAACCGAATGTTTTCCGCGTTGTGAATCGTGGAAGAAAAGATTGTTTGGGCTACGGTAGCCACGGGTGGTGTCGCGCGAGAGGCGTCGGTATTGTTGGGAGGATTTCGCGACAGGTTTTGGGAAAACTCTCAGCGGGGGTGACCGTGGAAGAAGGATCTTCAGATTTCTGACGTTTAATCCGTCATGCCATCCACTGTGAGTTTCTCGAGGGTAATCTGGAGGGTGGTATTGGAATTGTACGAGGGATTTCCGCGGTTCGATTTCTCTCCGCCCGTGCAAACCGTGTGGTAATCTATTATTTTTTTTCTTCTTTCTTTTTTCTTCCTACGGGAGATAAAATTCGTAGACGGGAGAAAAACTCGAAAGGACGGACACCCCGTTCCGTTATTCGGCAGATCGATCGCGAGGGAGGCAAGGAGAATCGTCGCGTTGCGGCGAACGCCGCGAATTTAGGTTTCATTTTTGGCTTTTTCGGCGGTTTCAATTCGCCCTCTCGTTCGACGGCCAGCCCCCAGTGGCGTAGTCCGCGACTAAAACGCCAACTAAAAACCAGAACCGGAATGAAAATCATAGAGCGAGTGGAATGGCAATGGTTGCCGAGATTAAAAGAACAATATCCATCGGTAGCGGGGAAACAGGTGGACGGAGGATTAGGTCAGAGAATCGAGTTAGAAAAGATCGAGGGGATGTGCACGTGTACGCAGCGCGTACACCGCGCACAATGCGTATTTCGAACAATCCCGAAAGCGCCCGTTGTATCGGGTTTTTAATTCGCGTTCCGCGCCGATAACCGGCCCTCCATCGTCTGCAAGGATTCCACTGCGGTGGGAAACGCAATTTCGCGTTCGCAATTTCTTTCCACATTGCGCGACAATCGGCGCAATAATCGACGCTGTGGGAAAAAATGCGCCAACGGTTTTTTACCGGCCGATAGAAAAAAAAACAACCGTCGATCGAACCAGTTTCCCGTTTGTTTACGCTCGTAATATCGGCAAGCAAAAGAGAGAGGAGGAAGGGAGGGAGGGAGGGGGGAGGGACTACCGTGACGAGGCATCGTGGCGAAATACCGGTCGATCGGCAAAGGATTTCTCTCTCCCTCTCCCTCTCTCTCTCTCTCTCTCTTCAACGGAGAGAATTCTCCTTCGAGTAAAGGAGCAAACGAAATTTCGAAATCACGAAGCGAGGGAAGAAGGATCGACGAGGCGCGGCCTGGAATCACGCGAGCACGAGCCGCGAGCCCGTATGAGAACCACTGAGACTGCATATCCAGAGAGCAAATTACCTTTGCAGCCCACAGGACAAAATCGTTCGTCCTCGTCTCGCTCGCGTCGGCGGGAGCACGTTTGCCTCGTTTCGCCTCTCGCCCTCTCTCTCTCTCCCTCTCTCTTCCTCCTCCCTCGCTCTCCAGGCACACCTCTCTGTCTGCCATTCCACCGATCTCTCCCGCCTCTCCACACCCGCGCTTCACCGTCCTCCGTGGTACTCCGGCTTAATTAACTGTGTATACACTGCAGTCAACTCCTACCGTTGTCTTGCTCCCGCCAATTGGAGCTCGAGCCGAGGTCCTGCTGCTCCACACGCCGGCGACGACGACGGAGACGACGACGACGAAGACGACACACGCCACGGGTATCCCTCGGTTTAATTCTCGCGGCATGATTTCATCAAGTCAACCATCTCCGAGTTGCGTCCCGCTCGCGCCGGCCGCTGTTTTCCTTTCTCTTCCTCGCCTCGCTCTTTCCTTCCCGTCCCGCGAACTTGGTCCGTTTCTCGAACTCCTCGTTCGAGACATCGCGAATTAATCGACCGATATCCTTGCCGAGAGTGAGAAATAACTATCACGAAATTCGAAGATCGAGCTACGCGGCAAATTCGTTCTCTCGTGGACGGTGATTTCGCGAAATTTTTATCCGCGTGTTTATCCACGGGTGGTGAAAAAAAATCCGGTTGGCTGCGAGAGGAAACAAGAAAAAGAGAATTCGTCCCTCCATAGAAATGACGAGACACGAGGATGCGTGAACGAGCGACACTCGTAGCCGGTCGATCCCTCGAAACGGTGTCGCGGGTAAAATCGCGGCGAAATCTCCTCGACGCCTGCGTTATCGCGCCCCCGTTTCATCGCCGGTAAGCACGAGGGCAAGAGACAGAGAAGAACGGTGGTGAGCGCGCGCGAAAGGGAAGCGGAGAGGACGGCGGAGAAGTGGGAGAGACGACGATTTGGCGTGTACAAAAAGCACAAAATTTAATTTCGGCCCCCTCGCGCACGCAATATACGAGGCTTGGTATATTCGGGCCGGGAAGGGACGCCGAGGTCCTCTCCAATAGCGTTTAGCGGTACGTTAACTATCATTCGGTCTCGCCCTGGGGCCAATTCGCTAACCCGTGTTTACCGATGCCCAGGGCGCTGTTAAATAAACTACGGGGACGACGAGAATCCGGGGTCGGACAGTCGTACGCGCGATTAAAAGCGTAACCGGGGACCCACTTGGAGGAATCGCGGACGATTCGCGGATCTTTCGGACGGTTTTACTTCTTCGATCTTTGAACCGATCGATTAATTATCTCGTGGACGAGGTATAGGCTTGGAAATGGAAAAGATATGGAAAATTCTTTCTTCGCGATGAAACGTTGAAATTAATCGACGGTAAAATACATTACGACGAATTCGTTCAACCGTCTTATCTCTGCAATTAAATCGCTATGCCCTTCTTTATTATCTTTTCTTAGGGATCGAACGAGGGTAGCACGAGGGTAATAATTTCATCAGAAATGGGTGAATCGAGGAAGAACGAGATGAACTGTACGAGATAAGGGTACGCGTTCTCACACGCGTGTGCGTACGATGTTTGGGCGATGTTATCAAATTTGAAATCGATTACACGGGCTTTGTCGCAAGTTCGGATCGCTGCAGATGGACCAACCTTGCTTCCTGCTGCGTGCATATGTGCCAAGACACGCGGTGGAAAGGCGCGAGGCGTGCGCTCCAAGTTGCGACGTATTTATCCCTGTTGGATACCTTTGTAGCCGGTTTCAAGAGGTACCCTTTCGGGCCATGTGTTCCGTTTACTAAGTCTCTGTTTGCTCTCTCTCTCCTTCTCGCTTTCTCTTACTCTCCGTCGCTCATTTCGATCGTTTCGATCCTCTCCCTTTCGCCATTATTACCAACCCATGATCCCGTGTTCGCAATAATCGCAATGGGATTTTTGTCAACGCGTATCATTACTGGATCGTCGAGCAGGATAACTTTGTAACCCGCAGAGTCGTAAGCATCCTTGTTGTTTGTTGCGTTTTCTGATTCAATACGGGATGAAATATTTTTTTTCAAAATGTTTGTATTTCTGAAATTCTTCTCCCCTTATTAATGATCGAGAAATTAGAATATCAGAGATCCGAATTAGCCAGCAAGAATACGTAAAATTACGCATATACGTTACGTTTTGAATTGAGGCGAATGAAACCGGAAGCGAAGCGACAGCCAGAATTCGCGAAAGTGAAGCGAAGACCGAGAAGTAACGAGATCAAGGTAACGGAGTTCATCCGGCTCGTTTATCGGGCGCACGAGCTTCCAGCTTCCTCTCGCCTGGATCAAGATCCACGAATGCGTACGACCGAGCACGATTTTCCTTCGCTTTACCCCTTTCTTCTCGCCTCTCCCTCCTTCTCCTCTCCTTCTCATCCGCCTCTCGGACCGCTCTCGATCGAAGCTGTGCGCGCCACGCTGTACACAGGTGGCTTCGCTCGTTTACGCGAACGGAATTTACGCGTCTACGGCACATGGTGCACGGGTGACTCGGCTTTATAAATCCGATGTTCGTCGGCGTTGTGTGTCGGGATTCGACGGTGGCGAGGCGAGGCAAGACGAGGCGAGACGAGCGCCCTCCGCCAGCCATGTTTGCGGGTTTATAAATTGGGTTCGGCGCTGGGGATTTTTCTATTAGGACAAAATTGGTTCTTTCAACCGCCACCAGGGCGGTCGGTCCTTCCCCTCCCTCCCCCAGGCCTCGTCGTTTCAGAACCGACGGCGTTCCACGCTCACCCGAACTCGTCGATCCTCTCTCCGTGTGTACGTGTCCCTCCTCATCCTCTCTCTCTCCCTCTCTCTCCTCTCCCCTTTCCCGCCCAAAACCTCTCTCCTTTCAATCCTCCGCCTCTCTCTCCCTCTCTCTCTCTCTCTCCATTCCTGTCTATCCCTCTTACTCCCTGTCGTAGCTTCTCATCCGGTTGTCCTCGTCGCGAGCGAGAGAACGAGAGGTCCGCTGTGATGGGGTGATTTGCCAGGGGCTGATGTGCCTCCCCGGTAAGGGGAGGGGATGCTCGTGGCAGCTCTCAAAAGTCGATATTTCCGTCACCGGTGTTATCGGTGTTTCCTACATTCTGTGTCCAGCGTCACCATAAACGAGGTTACCGATCAAAGTGCCGCCGCCGTCGTCGTCATCGTCGTCGTCGTCGTCGTCGCCGCCGTTCTCCCGCACCGTTCTCTCCGACTTCCCGCGGATCCAATCCGCGTCTATGGATTCAGCCACCGATCGTTTTCCATCTTTCCAATCGGTCTCTCAACCGATAATGGACATCGTTACCTCGCTCTCTAACTTTATTCTCGTCCTCGAGGGAAAATATTTTATCCCCGATATCATGCGGCAACGAATCCTATAATTTGATCCGTTGTGGCAACGATCGTGACGAGACGGATTTCTTTCGTTTCGTATTTCCTGCTTTTCACCTCGATCTCACGTTAAGCACGATGATTTTCGTGCGAGAGAACGACGTCGTTCGAAAGTTCGCCTCCGTCCTATCATCTCGACCAGGCTAATTAGACGATTTTCAGCGAATTCCGCGCCAGAAACGGCGAAATTGCCACGCGAAATAAGGTAACTCGGTTAAACGTGCCACTTGAGACGTACCCTGTTTCCAAGCGTGGTGGTGATCGAGCACAGAGACTCGCGAAACAGACACTTTCGCAATCGGTCCTTATTAGTTTCTCTATTCGACGATTTATGCTTCGTGCATTCGATACTTAACACGGGAGAATCTAATTGGTCGGCGCCCGTTCGACAAAATTAATTTTATTCGCGTCGCACGATTAAGAAGCCGATTGTTCGCGATTTATCCGACTTTAAGTGGCGTTTATTTTCCTTTTCTCCTTCCCGCTTCTCGCTTCTCGCTTCCTTTTTTTCTTTATTTTTTTTTTCCCCCTCGGTTTTCGCTCCGTCGTCGGTGATTCCAGCTAATTAGCCGCCGCCATTTTTCCATGGGGCAACCTATTATCGGCCATTGAGGCAAGAACCGGCTAGCCGGAATAGAAGTTTAATGAGGTTTACCGCGGCGATTTCGCGAATACCCCTCGTAAACGGGGCTGATTTAAAACGCTAAAAACGATCGATTTAAAAATCGACGATCCTTTTTCGCGTGAATCTCTCTCTCTCTCTCTCTCTCTTTTTCGTACGACAAATTCGTTTCCAAATAATCGAGACTGTTAAAAACGACGAATTAAACGTTTTATATATATATATATTCATTTTTAATCCTTTAATGGCCAATAACAATAACGTTGTTTAAACCTGCACTTCGTCGTACCGGCTAAACGACATTGTCACAACGGACCATTCCTCGGACGAGAAAACGTTTCTGTAAGCGCGCAAGGGGGGCTAGTCGCTGCAAATATAATAAAGGAAGATAATGGAACCGGCTTCCGTAACGAGCAACAATCAAATCGTGCTGTCTCTCGATTCCTTCGCTCGACGTGTCTCTCTCTCTCCTCCCCGTCTCCCTTCCTTCTCTCCATCCTCCCCATTCCCCTCTTTGTCACCGTGAAACGAACAATAACGCAAGTTATATACGCGATAGGCTAGAGAGACCGGCTAAACGGCCGTCGTCCCGTTCCCGGGGACGAAAATTATTCGATTTGCCCGCCGTGAAACTCGAAAGTTATCGAAAGTCCCTCGAGGGGGAGGGCGGACGAGGGTGGAAGGTCGAGCCGTAAGAGGGTGAGCCCTTGGTCATTTGGCTTGACTTCATAAGTCATTAGAATCAGAAGCTTGAATCGAGTCGTTTGCCGCGGAAACACCCGGTGTGCACGCGCGGCCGAAACGACGGGGACAGCGGTGGCGTCGGCAAACGTGGTGTATAAACGGTACCACCGCGGGGGTTGCGGAGCCCGCGAGAGCGGAACGAAGAAGGACAACGCGGCGGAGGGGGTTGGGCGCCTAACCAAATTACATCAATCCCATTTCACATCGTTTTGACATGGCAATTGAGTTGAGTTCCGCGCAACTGTTGTGTTTTTGCCCCGTGTTCAGGAGCGAGAGGAATCCGCTCCTCGCCAAAACGGGACGAGAGAGGGGGAGGAGGAGGAGGAGGAGGAGAAGGAGGAGGGATGGAGGAAAGAGGAGGAAGCGAGCGAAGGAAAGGAAGAAGCAACCCCGTATTCGTCGTCGTCGTTGATCCTCGTGTTCGTGAAACTACCCCTGGCGGGGTAGAGGAACGTTTCAAGTTTTCACCCCTCCGTTTTCGAGCGGGCTGCGAGAGAGGGCTCGAGCGCTGGCTGGATGCGATGGTGGCGAGGGGGCAAGTGCCTTAACTTTTCCTTATCGAAAATAAGTCGTTAGCCGGCCTTTCATCTTTAAACGAGTTTTCGCGGTGCGCTGAGTTTTTACCCTCCGAGCTTCTCCCTCCCCGCTCTCCTTTTTTCTCTTCTCGCTCGTTCCTTCTCTATCTAACCCTCCCCCTTCCCCCGTGCAGCCACTTTTGCTCGCATTACCTCGGTTTAAGGGATTTTTCAATTTCATCGTGAGAAGCTAATTTAATTTCTTCGCGGTACCGATGCCGCGCAAAGGACCGATTATCCGCCGACACTCGTCCGCGAGGATTTGACGCGAGTCCCCTTCGCGACGCGTCCAAATCTTATCCATATCGGTTGGTAGCGAGCCGATCTCGCGCGAGATGTTGTTCCCCCTAATTGCCCTTGCTGCTGCTCGATGCAATCCACTACTGGACTACGACGAGTTGGAGTTGGAATTCGTTACAACCTGTTTCTCGCTTTATTTTTCTAACGAGCTATTAAATATTCAGCAGCCGTAATAGCTTGGAGTTTAATTAAAGCGACACTGTAGCAGCAACCTGCTTGCAAACATCTTTCACGGTGTCCGTGTATATATACTGTTAGAACTCCATCAAACTTTTTTTCCTTCCCCCTCTCCCGGGATCATTGTGCAGTAGGGCGATCTTTAATTAACGCCACTGTGCTTTAAGAACATCGAATCGAGCGCTCGTTAATTTATCGTCTAATGCGCAAAAGTTCGAAACGGCATCCTCGATCCGAATTTTAAATTGGCTATTCATTTTCGAGATTATCTCGATCGTTATTGAAATGAAAAGGAAGGAATTGTTTCTAATACGAAAAATTATAAGGGATTATGCTGATTATTTCTGCAACACTGCACATCCATTTTGAACATCAACAAGATAACAAAGATTTCTGGAGTTTCGATGAAGAGAAATAATTAAATAATTGGTTCGTTTCAAATTTTAAAGATTTGCGAATCCGGGACAGAGAAAAAATTATTATCTACTTAAGAACTTACTTTTATTATTACGAATTTATCGTTACTAGACGATCTCTTTTTACGGATGAAGAGAAAATAATTTTGCATCCTTTCGGTGGAATGGAAAAATAGAATCAAACAGGGACGAAGAGGAGAAAGTTGGAAACGTGTTGCCTCATTGTCGCTCGACAGGGGGAAGCAACGGTCCCCTTCCTCTTTCAGCCTCGTGGCTTAGAAGAGTACAATACTGTAAAACCGCCACCAATCCGCTTACCGAGTGACATCTTTACGCAATTACCAATAATTGGTGGTTGGTCGAGGCGCAAAGCCTCGTAAACCTAATTAGGATAAAGAATGCAATCGGAGACGTTGCACGAGGGGTGGCTCGACGTTCCACTCGCCGATAATACGACTCTCTCTTCTCAATATATTTAAAATGAGATACAATTATTTCGTTTATTCCTTTTTCTTTTTTTTTCCTCAATTTACAAATCTCCTTTCAACGTTAATTTGTCTTTCAATTTCGATTCCATCCGATGAAACGATAGCAAAGAAGTCGAAACGTAATGTTACGCGAGCTAATTACCGTATGTACAAATTAAAGATACACAGAGTTGGTTAGTAGTGGAACAAGATTTAAAACTAGTGGTGCGTTCAGACGTATTTTCAAAAGCGAGTTAATCTTAATTGGATTCGTTGATTATTTCATGGTAATCGCGTTAACGTGGTGGTAACGTGAAGGTAATTTATACCGTTGGATTAATCGTTGTTTCGTTCTTTCGTTCGGGAAGAAAATTCGAAGCGAATCGAGGGGAGGAATCGAGTGGGGTGGGATTGAAATTCGTCTCGAAACAATCCGGTTAGAAATGCGACACTTCTAATTAATCTCGAATTAGTCCAGGACGCGAGCGGCCACGCGACGTTCCTCGTTCGTGGAACGAATGAAAACAGCAATCGTGGCGCGCCGTACGTTTCCACGTGTTCGCGGCTCATTAACATTATCATTTGCCGGCCACCGTTTCAACCGTGACTCGATCTCCCTCTGAAACGAGACGCGGACCCGTAATCGATTCACGTAGAACGTGATAATCGCATTATCGAAATCGAGTAATAATCGAATGAAAGCATTTCGCCCCGACCCAGATGAGCGTCTTAACGAAGTTCCACCGAATTATCAGCAATTATCGGTCCTTCGGTGTAATTCCGTTAGCGACGTTGGAAGTTGGAAAAGGCGGCAACTAAAAGCTCGCTCTATCAAAAGGTCAAATCGGATTTCAGCCTGGAGAAACGATGGGAATCCTCTCGATTAAATCACAATTTTCCCGCCCCGCGCCTTCCTCCATTCTCGCAATCACGCGAACAATACGCGGAAGAAAGCTTCGACTCGATTCGACCGATTTTTCAAGCCAATTTCCTTCCTCTCGCGTCGTGGCAAAGTGAAATTTCTATCGATATCAAAATATATTCGGAAACAAGGAGGAGAGGGGGTTCTCGGCTCTTCTCGCTTCGCAACGAGCTTCGTTCGCGTGTAATCGATACGTTTGTAAAGGAAAACCGAGATCCGTTCGTTCCACCGTCCTCGGGCACGATAAAATTCCCCTTTATTCCTCCCTGAAACTCCCTGTTCCTGGATACCCTCCACTCTCGAGATACACTCTCGTTACGTATACTCGAACCTGTAGTTACGAGTACGCGGGGGAATCAAGGAGAATCGGGAAGAAAGAGGAAAGGAAAGGGAAAGATGAACGAGGGGAGACGCGAAAAAGCGTTTTCGTGGAAAACGCGATAAAGGACGATGGTTGGACGAGGATGGAATGGCAAAGGAGTGAAGGAGAAGGGAGGGAAACGTAAACACACGTTGTTAGAGTCGGGGAAAGCACTTCTGTTGGAGTGGGTCTCTTTCTGAAACGGCTTATACCGTGGCGGACAAGGTGAAGAAAACGTCTCCCACTTCTCGAAACGACGTGTGGCGACAATTCTATTGTGCATTTCATTCGGTCGGTCGCTTTGAGATACAAGCACGCATACTTCTTTGTCCCAAACGAGGAACGGAAGGTCAGGCTGCGGGGTTACAAGAGGGGAGATGTATAGGCGCACAGGAGGATTACGAAAGGTAGAGAGAGGTATTTTGACACCCCGTATAATGGCTCGACCGCGGGGTGCACCCAATTAGGTAACGTTGGGGCGTGAAGAGCCCAGTTTGCGCCCGAAATAAGATACAAAACTATCTCGTAAGCGTAGAACCGACTCAATGCGCGGAAACATTCGACCCTATTCACGAGATCGTTTAGGATTTTTTCTTAGAGGCAGAATGGAGATGTTTAGAGACATTGTGACGCGTTAGACAATGCGTCTGCTACAATTCAGGGGATAACTTCCTTCGGGAGCGTTCCTACGATAAATAATATTGCGACGATTCTGGAATTTCACTACGTTTCGAATTTTGCTTAAAAAGAAAAAGAAAAAGAAAAAGAAAAAAGAATCATCGAACTCGAATCGAATTTCTTTACAACTATCGTCTTTATAACTATAGTCTGATCTTCAACTTAGACGTGCAAACGATAGAATTCCGAACTATTAAAAGAGAAAAAAAATTTATCTCATAATCACGTACGGGTTGGATCGAGTCAAAGTTCACGGGGTGACACGATTCTTTCCAATAATCCAACGCCCGTGGAAGGAAATTTGCCCGCGCCGCGGAGTGGAAGCCGAACGAGCGCCTCCTCCCGATGAATCCTCGACGATCGACCAATACGGGCGAGGCGACACCGTTTCCAGCGGGAAAATAATGAAATTTGCAGCATAATCGGTAGGCAATTCATAGTCGCTGAGTGGTTTCTATTAAGGCTAACGACAGCCGGCACCGAAGGGGCTTACGAGGCACTCGAAGGAAGACAATCTCCCGTGAGGAGATGGGCCTTTTTTTTCATCCCCCTTTCGCGCGACTCAGCCTCAGCCTCAGCCTCCTGATCCTCGCCTCGTTCTACCGCCAATCGTGAGGATCTATTTCCTATCGGCGGACCTATCGTCTCCTTTCTTTTTCACCTCTTTGCCTCGAGAACTGCGACGATTTCTCCACCCGATTCTCCGCCTCCTTTTCTACCCTTCCCGCGCTTTCTCCCTCTTTATTTCGCCATCCTCGAATCTTCGTCGTTCCTCTATTCGGCTTCGGCTCCGACCTCGCTCGCCTATCCGCTCCACGGCCAAGCTCTTTCCATCTCACCTGTGGAGCTCACTTCGTGAGGAGGGGGAGGGGATAGGGGTTCAGGTGGGAAGCAAGCGTAAGCGGAATCGTCGGAGAGTTGATTTTAGATCGGCTAATGTCGTTTCGCTTTTAATGAACTTCTCCGTTCGTTAAGTACGTTTCTCCATCTCCGTCGCCTGCCAATCCGCGGACCAGTTTTCTTCTCCCTCGAAGGACCCTCGATCGGATCCTTCCTTTTTCTCTTTTTTTTTCTTCTCTTTTTTTTCTTTTTCTTTTCTTTTCTTTTTTTTTTCCATTTCTATCGCGATCGATCACTAATCACTACACTAGGTTTCGGGGGATATTTCGAGGCATTTTTTTCCCATTGATGAAATCTTAAAGTTCGTTAAAGTTCGTCTAACTTTCGCAAGTCCACGGAGGAAGCGTGCTACGTATGCCGATTTCGTAGTTTCACTTTTGCATTAATTATAATTGGTCAAGTGAGATGTCGCTACTATGAGGATGAACTCTGTTATTCGAAAAGCGATCGAGAAGGACGTCTCTCGCGATGTTTAGATCGCATATATGCACGTGTGTTCCTTTATCGATTTTCGGGAAATACGTTGACGTACGAGATGATGAGAGAGATTCCTCGAAAAAGCGAGATTAAAAAATAACGCGAAAAAGGAATAAGTTCGATCATCGATAATAGTCGCATCGTAATCATCAAATATAATTATATATTTCTTGTTTATTACTGTTCAAATAAAATACGATTGTTGCATCATGTATGTAGTGTTGGAAAAATAAATTGCTTCGCGAAGATTCAAAGAAGAAAAATTCGATAATTGTCCATACCGTGACGAATACCACTTATGCAATTTCTGAAAGTATCAGTTTATCTGACCTCGAGCTCTTCCTTATTTACAATGATAAACTGAAACATTTTTTCTTATTATCACAACTTATTATTTTTATCATTTTTTATTATTTTTATAAAAGTCTATGTCACGTCTACCACATGTCATCTTATCGCGATTAATTTTTCACTGATGAATGCGCGGATAACCTCTGGAGATCGCCTAATTAATGATTACTTTCGTGTTATTTTATAGCGCGATAATCAAATGAGGTATCGTAGCCTCGTGTTTTATCACGGTTCGTTTTTTTTAAAAATTCTTTATAAATACTTTTCGAACTTTTTATGCTATATTAGTACATCATAAAAAAATTTATTATTATTATTATTATTATTATGTATTAAAATATTATCACATTTTCTAAAAATATTTCTTCGAAATTGGAAACAAGTTGTGTCGATGAATATATCACTTTTTTTTGACACTTGTTATAAATGAATCGTGTCAAATTCAAGATCGATATTTATGAAACTTTTTACTCTTACTAATAACGTTGGCGAATGATACAAGACGATAACCGAAGGAATATACGTATATTGTTTTCATTGATAATAAACGCGATTGTTGCCCCATTACCATCTGCTTGATGCTCACTCGCAATTAACAGTTAGATTTATTAACAAATGTTATTTAAACGATGACCCACAATAACCGATTAATTTTGTTGTTTGAATTCCTTCGAATCGCGATTTATTATAACGTCAATGAATTCTCTAAAAATTCGAGGAGTGGAATTGATCGAGGGAAAATTGAAATCGAGAATAATAATAGTCGTTTCTCGTAATCGTATAAACGATATCGTATAAAAGGCAGTGGATGTTAATTAAATTTATGAGAAATAATAAAATCTTCTTTGTCCCAGTTTCCAAATTTGTCTAATCGTTTGTATAATTGTGACACGATCACGGACACGAGCTTTTTTACGATGTGACACAAATATATGTTTTCCCATGTGTCACGCAATCAACGTTGAAAATATGGTAAATTCGTGGACGAAAGGAGATAAAGATGATGCTATCGAGGATTTTACATAATCAAAATAGTCCGATATAATTCGGTCACGTGTCTGAGAATGTGTGGCTTCTTATTCACACACCTATACCTCTCCACGAACTGTTATGGATCCATTTCGAAAAATTAAATTTCGTTATAATGAATTGTTACGTCAGATTAAATCTATTAAAAATCCATTTAAAAGAAATTACTTTATTTGCATCGTTATTTCTCTTTTTTTATTCGACACACCATCTCCCTTAAGATATCACCGTTAGTTTACAAATCATCGAATAAATTTCCACTTTTATCCAGGAAAATTCATTACAACAAAAGATTTATTACTCGGTTTACCCTTCGGATAAACTTCCCACGTCTCCCTCCCCCCCTCTCTCTCTCTCTCTCTTCGTAACTTTCAATAACATTATTGCACGAGAAAGGAACGCAGCCAAGCAAACGTTCGGTATTTCTTGCATCAGAATAAACACTTACGAAATTCCATGTATATTAGATTAGCGGAGAAAAAAAAATAACTGGCGTGCTCCCGAGATTCTCTGGTGGGAGTTGCTCGCTTCATCAAATGCAAATACTTTTTACACGTGTATACATGCATATATACGCATATACGGAATGACCGATATTAAGGGGTGAAGAAGAAGAAGAAGAAGAAGAAAAAAATAATGAAATCGGCCGATTAATCATTTTTCATTTCACGTGTGCGTCACGGTTCGTCGAGCGAACCCACCAATGCCCATGAATCGTCCTTCTTGCTTATTGATCAAGACCATCATTGGTGATGAATAATGATAAATCGGCTCGTGTCGTTTCGACGTCACTTATCGACTTCGCGCCCGTTTCTCACGAATGAAATGTATCTCTGTTCTCTCTTTTTTTTCGAATTTCTCCTCGATTCGATTCGAAAAGAGAAGTGATCGAAGAAGGGAGGAGACGAGAGAAAGGTTGACGAGCCACGTTCCGCGATAAAGACACACGCGCGCACACCCCCTTTGAGGGAGGGAGGAGGGAAGATCGAGATGCGAGAATTTTTCCTACTTTAGAAAGATAAAGCCTCTTTCCCCGAAGCTGGAAGAGTAATTTCGTAACGTTACCAATTAATCTCGTCACGTCCCCGCTTTGGACGACGTAATCGTTAGACATATAGAAAAAAGGTTTATATGAAACCCCCGGTGTTTTGTTCGATTTTACTTACGGCGATATTGGATTTTATCCCGATATTGGAGTTTTAGTAACAAATGGCTAGTTCGATTTGATTAGTCTCTTTTTTTTGTCCTAGAGTAATATAGTTTCAGTCCAATTTTTTTCCCCTTCCTTCCCCCACGGCTCGATTGCAATCATGGTGTTACGAAGGGAGGGGCAAGGATAATTGCACTTTTGGTATTGTTGATCCGCGTATTGGTAATTGCCTTGAGAACATTAACGCTGTCGATCCGGGAACCGGGTCAGTTTTACCGTCAGTTTTGTTGCCATCATCCGTTCACGCGTTTCGTACACTCATCTTTATTACGTCAGATACGTGAACAGATATATCGCGAATCTTTCATCAGAAATGTGAAAATTCTGAAGTACGTAAATCCGGATTTCCCTGCTTTCCTGCGATCGATTATGCAAATAAAAATTAGAAAACGATCGACGATAATACAAACTTATTCTTTTATTCCAGGTTTCGATTTAATTTCACTCGACTACCCTTTCCATTCGTCCTTGATTCAAAAGAAATTTTCATTACGATGAAAATTCGCACGATCCTCCTATATTCGATATACGTTGTGATATCATAAAAAAAAAATTGTTTCTTCCATGCCTGAAAATAGACACGCAATATCATTTTATAATTAGCCAAAAAAAAAAAAAAATATTATTTATAGTATAATCTAAATCGACCAATAATGGTATTAATTATGCAATAATATTACTAATTTGTCCATTTTTTTATCAAATTCCATAAATTTCTTAGTTTTTTAAATATTTTCGTTATCCTAAATGGTAATTAATTATACTATTCCGATCTTAATAGTGGTGGTGAATAGACAGCTATTAGTTATATTAGTATATTAGTATCTAAATACAAGAACGGTGTGTTTCTTTTTGAATATGTTAATGCTTTCTGACGCAACCAAAGCTATCGCTAAATATAAAAGCTGGATAAACTGAAGCGCTTCTATCAGTGTTGTTAATATTACCGTTGCTGTTCCATGAAAAAGAATGTGTTGTTAAACGATTCATCTCTTTTTTTTTTTTCAAATTCCCACTCAATCGTTCTCTGTCCTCTTGCCAGGGGTGTGTTTACGAAATATATCGAGATTTTTCGCGAAAAAAATCATATTTTTTTCCATAGTTTCCCTTTTGCCGTTTTTCTCTTCTGTTCCGTTCCGTTCCCGGCCGACTCGATATTTGAACTCGCTTCGCCGAAATTGGAAGGTAAAGAAAGTTGAAGAACGGGAAGTCAAATTTGAAAGAAAGTGAACGCAAAGATGCACAATATGAAGGAAAAATTCGAGATCGATTATTCGTCGTTCAGGACCGAAGTCTCGAAACGTAGAAGATCGGCGACCACCAGAGAATTGAGTAAGGAGATTTTTTTTTTCTCAAAGATTCTATTCGTCGATTGGCGAAAGAGAAAAAAGAAGAAGAAAGAAATAAAAGAATAGGATCTCGTCTAACTAAAGAAATGTTCTTTCGCACTTGTTTCAGCGAAAATGGCGTATTCCGCGCCGAAGAACGTGGTCTCGTTGGCTGAGGGTATGCCGAATGAAGAAACCTTCCCTTTCTCGGAGATCTCCATCAAACTTAACGATGGATCGTCTTTCACCCTCGACGACCGAGAATTGGGCGCAGCTTTGCAATATATTCCCACTCAGGGTTATCCGCCGCTTCTTCAGGTAACCGAAAATTCGATTTCACCGGAGTAATTTGTCCCGCGAGTTGAAATTACACGATATTACCGACGGGGAAAATTTTGATTATGCGAATGATTCGTCGCGTAAATATTCCCCTCCTCCCCTTTCTCGTATAATTATAATTTATACACAAAGGATTTTCGCGGATAAAAGAGAATGCAAGTTCGTTTAAGGAGGTTCGTTGAAATTTAATTGAAACGTAAATGAAAATGTTGGAAAATTTACATTAGACGTGCAAATTAATTCACTGCCTTTAGATTTATATCTCTTTCTCATTTTAAATGGATATTTTTAAATTGTAACAATTTTTAAGAAATCTCATCTATACAGTCCCCCTATATTCGTTTTGAGATTCACGCTCGTAAAAGGGATGTTAAGAGTGTTTAAATCGTTCTAAAATATCATATATCGTTGTTATTGCGAAATTCGATAAAATCTACGCGACCAAGATAATACTCGAATAATACTCGAGTTAAATAATTATCTACAAATCGCGGATGTTTATTGTAAAATTTAAAACGTCTAACAAAAAAAAATCTAGAAAATGAATACACGATACGCAAAGAGGGCGGAAAAATATTCGAAATATAATACATCGAACTATTTAATACCTATTTAAACCTGTTCGTTCTCACTTTTTTCTCTGCTTTGAAATAATGCAATTGCCTTCAATATGTTTAACAACATTGGATATTAAATTGGTTTCAGACCCTGAGGGAGTTCCAGAGAAGGGCGCACGCACCTCCCTTATGGGAGAGCCGCGACATCATAATCGTCTCCGGATCTCAAGATGGATTAAGCAAAACTCTCGAGGCCATACTCGAACCTGGCGATTCACTCTTGGTGCACGATCCTTTCTATCCAGGCGTGGAGATTGTGGTTAGTAACAACGAACTTTTTTCTTTTTTTTATCCTCCATCACGATTATTTCATTCTTTACTCACCTTTTCTCTTCCGTATTCTAAATTTTCAAGATGTTCTTTCCGTCAAATAATTGTCATAGAAAGTGAATGTATTTTATTCTATTGTACTTAATTAAAAGATCCATTTTAAAAATTCTATAAAAAATATATATAATTGTCGTATTATTCATCATCTGTTATATTTTGATTGAATTATTCAGCTGCTTTTTTTTTTGTTTTTTTATCTTTCCTTGTTTTGATCGATAAATCAACTTCGAGATATATAATTTTCGATACTGTGCAACTATACATAATAAATAACTATAATGATTCTATACCATTGACAAACGATAAATAACAGACAATACAGTTTGAAATATATCCGTCGACAAATTTACAATTTTATTTTTAGAGATTGGTAAAGTGGATTCGAGGAAAATCATTTTTCGATTTCAGGTCTCGCCGTATAAGATAGAGTTGATCCCGATCCCTCAGGATGAGCACGGTTTGATTCCAGATATTTTGAGGGAAACGTTGAGAAACAGAAAGCTGTCTGGAAAGAAAATGCCGAAAATAATGTACATAAATGCCACCGGAATGAATCCCACCGGTGTCGTTATTCCTTTGGAAAGACGAAAGGAGATCTATAGCATAGCTTGCGAATACAACTTCTTGATCCTGGACGATGATCCTTACCATTTCTTGCACTTCGAGGAGGTGAATCAATATTTTTTATTCTTCTCGTATTTTATTTTCTTTTTTCATTTCTTCATTTCCTATATCTATCTCTTTAATCTTTTTCTATCTCATTTTTAAAAATATTTTTTGTGTCTTTTTTTAATAATAACTCGCCAATGATACGAGGAATGACATAATGCATGCGCTTGCAATGAGCGGTATTCAAGATTTTTATCAGTATCCATATATATCCATAGAAATTTGTAAATCATGAGATGTGAATAATAGAAATAATTATATTTTATAAATATATATAATAATACACGTGCACTTTACAATTATATCTTTTATCGATATAATAATTATACTTATAAAAATAATTATAATTGCAAATTTTTGATTTAGTATTTACTATTTTTTCGCAAAGATATTTAAAGTGTTTAAAAATATTTTAAATATTTTAAAAGGAGTGATATATACAATTTCGTGAAAAAAAAAAAATTATATTACGATGTTCATAAAATCTTCTAATTACCTTGACCGGTATAATTTCATAGAGCATTTCAATTTCACTCGGAATATTTGACGAAATAGTTAAAACCATAGAATCGTCGAATGAATATCAATCATCGTTCCGACCAATTACCCAAAATATCATTTAGTTTCTAAATTAATCATACCAAATGTTATTCCACGTTCGACTGGCTGAAATAACAGCGTGGACAATTTGCCATTGCGCGTTGGCCAATTTTTGATAGAATGTTGAGATCCATTGTCCGGATATATATAGGTGGAACCAAAATCGTTCTTATCCCTGGACACCGAAGGAAGGGTAATTAGGCTTGACTCCTTCTCTAAAGTGGTCAGTAGCGGTATCAGATTGGGGTTCATCACGGCGGCGGCTCCATTGATAGCCAGCATAGAGCTCCACTTGCAAAGCAGCCATCTCCACGCCCCTACGTTATCCCAGGTTGGTAGAGTTGTTTTTTCCATCCCTTTTGAAGCTTCGATATTTTCCACTGTCGGTACAATACCTTTAAAGTAATTCGAAGCGAGAAATATTCTCTTATAGATAAATAAATTTCATCCTCCCAATTGTAATCTTATCGAAGCACGATAATGTAGATATTATGAAATTGATGAAATGGATGAAATTCGATTTATTAAATAAATTTTCAATTCCCGTCCCCGATAAGATCATGGCTCTTTGAATTTAATTTTATTTTATTACAACGATTATTTACACCAAATAAGGAAAGATTAATCGGTACAATTAATAAGTATGAACTCCTTACCCGAGTAATTATCTTATAAATTTGCGACTGTTAATTCTTATTATTTTTATACGATCCTTTCCAAAATTTTTGAATTTTCGTTAAATATTTAATTCCTCGTTGCTTGATCGTTTTAAACGATTCCGTGAGTAAATATCTTAAATTTATAAATCATTATATTATCGTTATTTAATTGTTGTAATTATTCAATAATGAAAAAAAGAAACGATTGTATAAATCATGCATAGATACTATTCTAATCTACAATTCATGTCACTGTACGCTTCATGAAGATATAGATATATGTAGACGTAAATATTATTCATCCAACATGATGAAATCGTGTGAGAAATATCGCGAACATTTTCACACACACTTCACACAAGTGAAGTTATCAGTGATGGCGCGTGTCGGCTTTTACCGCAAATGTAAACATAGATTAACAATTATCGTCGGTTACGAATGTAAAAGAGAGGTTGTTTCTTTATGATTACTCACTGTTTCTAGGCGATACTGTACAGGCTGATGAAATTATGGGGATACGACGGAATGATAAACCATTTCAAGTGGATAAGGCATTTCTATAAGAAACGGAGGGATATTATCGCTAGGTTCGCTGAAAAACACTTGAATGGTTCGTATAAATACTTGTTTGTGCAAATAGTGGATAATCGCTATCAAGCGGTAATGATTTCATTAAAAAATATTTTTTTAACATTCGACTTGAATTGAATCATAAAAAATCGTAATGATAAATAAATAATAAAAAGATTGATATATTAATTAATTTTATACTTCATAAATTTAATAATCTTCCTTTCCTTTCTTCTATTTTCTTCTCCTTTAAAAATAATTGTTATTTAATGTTTATCAAAAAATTAAAAGATATATTTTATAGGTTTAGCAGATTTCACCATTCCAAGTGGAGGTTTTTTCCTATGGATTAAAGTACGAGATATTAAAGACACTTGGAGAATGCTTATGCAGCGAGGAATTACAGAAGGTGTGCTAATGGCACCTGGTGCACCTTTCATGAAAGATTCTACCAAACCCTGCAATGCCGTCAGAGCTAGTTTTAGCAAAGCTTCTTACGAAGAAATGAATCTGGTAAATTTTAACGATTAAATTCAAATTTTATTTTCGAATTAAATTTATCGAAACATCTGTGATCAATGGAAAGTTACCTCCGTTCGATACATTCAAAAACTTTTTTTAATTTTCAGGCAATGGAGAGGTTGGCAAATTTAATCAAATCCGAGTTAAAAAATAATTCATTTATAAATGGAAACTCGTTCATCAATTAGTACTTTCTGTGAAAAATTAATAATAAAAATATCATTACATTATAAAACTTTTATCGGTGGAGGGATGTTCAGTAGAATATCTTATGTAGGTATGGTAGAAATTTTTACCGAATGATGAAAAGTTACCAACCACTGCTAACGTAGAAAAAACTATTGTGATCATTAAAAATTCTTTTAAAATATTTCGCATCTTATCTGCTAGAGGACTATAAGATCAAACTTTTCGTTTAATATTTAATACTTAATACGCTTTAATATTTACGGTTTTGTGTATTAATTATATATTAATTTTTATGCTATTTAAACCGTTTCATTCAATCTATGATATTTTTATCTATTGATAATTAAAACAAAGTAATTTTTTAAATAAATTTTGAATAAATTGTATAAATATATGAATGTACTTAACTATTATAGGAATATTTAGACATATAAATTTAATTCGTATATTTATTGTAAATCGGCAAAGTATTGTATAAATTTTAAATATCTTATATTATAACAAATTATAATTTTGTAAATAAAATACAACTAACTGAAATATATATATCTGAAATATATATATTTTTTTTTTTACCTCTTTCATGCATTCGTCATAATTTATTTAAGCTCAAAATTAATAAATTTATACATAAATATCTAGAAATTCATCGATTACTTAGAAGTTTGTTTAATACAAGAAATAAGATAAACAAGAAATATAAAAACATGATGATGAAAATCAAAGAAAGAGAAAGGGAAAAAGATTATAGAATCGAGAGATAAGAGTGGACAAAAACTCTTTCATTCAACGCTAAACATCTTAACTACCTATTAATTGAACAAAATTAATTTAATCTGTTACAATATAAGCTGAAAAAAATTAATTTTATGACCTGCATGCTTCCTCGATCAATCGAGTCAAACAATGTTCTTTGCTTTTCTAATATATATTGTCAGATATATTTGCAAAATTAACTTCTTTAAAATAAAAACCAAAAATAAACTAAATTCTAATTAATTTCTTTGACAAATGTGATGAATACTAGTCTACGTTTTTGTTAATCTATTTAGGAATTGACCAAGAATAACCAAGATATATAATGCGATTGTTTTAAACCGTTTATCAGCATAATATCGATTTCCTATAAAGAATATTTTCGAATTAAACACCCGCAGTATCGTCAACGACGACGCGGATCTTATTTTTTAATTGGACGATTTAAAAAATTCAATCGAAAGAGTTTGGTTCTCCAATCTTATATTTGATCTTTGTATCTTTGTGGTCCGAATCATTTTTTACAACAAAAAAATATTTTAAAAATGAAATCCGCAGAGAAAAAATCTTTTTTTAAGAATCGAGATCGATCACCAACCGAAAAGAACGAGGAAAGGGAAGGAAGTTAATACACAAGTAATGACGGATTTAAGACGAGCAACTTGTGTATTTTTTTCCTTTTGGAGAAACGAAGGGAAATCCCCGGGCCCTTCCAAGATATAGTGTATATTAAAAGACGTTTCTGGGAGCCGTTATAGGGGATGCACAGATACGACCGATCATATGAATGGCCACATTTTCACGAGTGGGATTTCGGCGAGAAACCAGTTCACTTTCGTTTTCCGTCCCGGGATCATCGAGGTCAGTTCTACAACTTTACGATCATCGACAAGCATGCAAATGTACCGTACATATTTTGCCCGACTCTTGGAACATATTTCAAGTAATATTGCCCGATACGGAAAAAATAGGGCACAACTTAAATATGAAATCCTTCTTCTTTTCCAGACTCATTATATCTATTATCGCCTATTATTTCTCTAATTGTTATATAATAATTATAAATATTTTAATTTCCTCGAGGGACGAAAAATAAAATTCCCGTCCATTTGTGGTATTAAAAAAAATATATACATATAACATTAAAAATATTCATCAAACTTTAAACTAAATCTATCGATCGAAACTTATTAACAATCCATCGGTGAGCAATTCTATCGACTTCTCGATAATACCTTACCCACACTCCATACCTGTATCCTCCCTGTCTCTCGCACAACGCCGTATAACATTATACACCCGAAACTTAGTCAACGCTAATGGGTTTTCGAGAATGCGGATTGCACGGGAGAACGAACAGAGAGAGAGAAAGAGAGACAAAGAATTAAAAAGAGAGAAAAAAGGGAGAAGAAACACGAAGAAAGGAACGAAAATCTGAGATTCGAGCGTTAGTCGCGGGCTCACGCTCGTGTATAGCATGCTACGCTTTCTGTCGCTCTTCTATTCGCCGTTCCCGCTCCATATAGCACGAACGGTAAGGGGGTTATTCCCCAGGGATAGGTGAGATGCGGAGGCGGTAGAAGATGGTGGTGGTGGTGGTGTGGTGATGGTGGTGGTGGTCCGACGAAGGGAATAGTGGCATCGTAGGTAGGTAGCGAGCGAAAGGAGGAAAGGGGATGGCGGTAGAAAGGGAGAGGAGGCACAGGAAAGGCGAGGAGAAGGCGAAACGAAAGATAGAGAGGAATCGTGGGGCGAAACGGGAAAGGTATAGAACGAATGGAGCGAGGAAGGAGAGAGGGTTGGCAAGGGTGTGCGAGGGGTAGTGCAGTTTCGTGTTGGCATTACTCTTGATTTCCGTGGTGACGTCGCTACCTCGGCTGCCCTTTCCCTCCCCCGCCGTCCTGCCTCCTCCTCCCGCCTTCTCCTTCCTTCGTGTCTTGCGTTTTGCCGTTTCTATGTGCCTATACCCACCCCCTTCCTCGTCCTGATACGGAGAAAGAGCAGCAGCCACCCGGACTATCCGCCAGAGATAGATCCTTCCGCGCGCCCTACCTACTGTATATCGTTCCGACTACGAATACAACGCACTCCCACACACGTACACGGATACATAGCTAGCATACGAATGCTTTTCGAGACTGGCAAGCCGCTCGTCGCACGGAAAAACCCTTTGCACCGGCCATTATATCACGGTAAACATCTCGGTCCCTCCTCCCAAAAGCGAGTTACACCGGGATAATAAAAAATTAAGGGGCCCTGGGATCGGCCAACTTCGAAAGCATCCTCGCCTCGACCAGCTGACCAACTAAATGACCGATAATGAATTCGCCGATTTCCCGTGGACAGTACACGTGGAAGAAAGTTTTGCTCGTCTACGATTGATTGACGGAGTAGGTTGGAAGCGATAAGGGGATAAACCAGTGGAGTTGAGAGATGTTTATCCCTCGGGTGGTGAATATTGTTTTGGGTAAAGATTAATTTTTAAAATTTTGGAAACGACGATTGTTGTCCAAGCTTTTAGCTTTCTATTTTAGCTACCTCTTTTTCTCTCTCTCTCTCTTTCTTCCAGACGTGCTTTTGTAGGGGGGAAAGGACGTTGCCTGAGACATTGTATCGTGCGTAAAAATTCCTAGGTTCCAGGGGGAAGGGAGAAGCAGCTCGGGGCAAACTCAAAGAACGGTTCCTACCTGTTTTTCCTCGGAGGCGCTATCTCTTATCCAACCCCGTCGTTAGTTTTCCTAACGTCGACGTGAAAGGCGGCTGCGTGTTACGAAAGCTTCTTTATTTGCCCGGCGTGCCTCACGCTCTTTCTTTCCTCCTTTATATCTCCTCCTCTCGTCACTAATTTACCAGGAATCGTGGCGAATTTATCACGAGAATGTCATCGAATTCTTCTCCAAGAAGCACGGTTATTAAGCGGGCTCGAGCTTTCTCTTTCGGGTAACTTTGTGCGATAGATTTGTCTTCGGATTAAACGCTAAAACGCTTTCTCACCGTCCTCAATTAAAAGTCAATTTCTTTCGTCGAATTTAAAACGAACAATCACACGAATCGTTACATTTTACGAGAGGAATTAATTTCTTAAGATAGAAGTAAGCAAGCTAATATCAAATAGCGAAATTTAATATACCCATCTCGATCCATCCACCAATATAAAACCAATCCTCTACCTTCCAAACGGAATGGCTTCGTACGAGCTCCAACTTCAACCCCCCTGCACCTCGATCGGAGTTTCTACCTGTTAAAAATCCGTCTGCGAAACAAACAACGTTCGTACGGCCGGGAGGCCTAATCGAAAAGCCGATCGGAAAAGGTCGAGCGCGAAATAACGTGGCGAAAGTCGGTGGCGAAGGGGGGCGGAGGGGGGAGGGGGAGGCTCGAGGGAGGTTTGGATCGGCGTACAATATAGCCTCGCGATTGCCTAGTAAATATCGGGGCGAGGTTATAGCCGGCTCCGCGGCCCGTAAACCAAGACATTAAATTTTATAATATTGCGTCCCGTCTCGCTCCCGTCCCTCCTCGACATCGACCCCTCTCGTCGTCGCCCACCCACCCCTTCGCAGCTGAGCGCGGGCGCGAGCGAGTTGGTAGCGCGCACCGTGCTTTTATTGGCTATTTACAGAGGAAATGGCCTCTAAATTAACTGCAGACTGCCGGATTGCTACCTATATCGAGCAGCCTCGTATAACGCCTCGCTGCACTCGCCCGTTAAGATCAAAATCGAAATGACAGAGCGGCGACGATTAATTTCGCGCGCCAAAACAGCGAATGGTATCGCTCGCCTCTTCTCTCTTTCCTTCTTTCTCTCTCTCTCTCTCTCTCTCTGATGCGTACACGGTTACAGCGCGATGGCCACCACGCTCTGTCTCGTCATCTGGCGAGCGAAAGGTGATCGAGTCGAAGGGAAAGGGAGATGTCGGATGGACTGTCAAGCTCCTTTTTAGTCGTACCGTGGATTTTTGATCGTTGGACCAAAAAGAAGGGAAGGGAATTTTTCGAGGCCCTTCGTCGGGGAGGATGTCCAAGGATGTCGAGGCGCAGGTTTTACGGGGAGTAGAACGAGCTTGATATTGTTATTTATCGAGCCTGCTCGATGGCGGTTTCCAAGCCAGAAGGGGAATTGTAAATTTGTTCCCGTGGTGAGGAATATTCTTGTCAGGGTTCATCCGTCGATGAAAGTTCTCGTGGATGGTTACTTTTTATGAATCTCACTCGACTAATTGGGGGGAAACTTCGTTTCTTTTTTTCTTTCCTTCTTTTTCGTTCGATGAAAATATTCCTCGAGAAATCGATTCCTCGTGGAAATTTCGTTTTAACGAGGAACGAAATCGGAATTTTATATTTCGATAGAGATTAAAATAGAGAAAGGGGGGAAAAATCCGACTCGTGATTAACCTGATCTCGTTTCGAAAAAAATATTCGAAAATACATTTTTTCTTTTCTTCGCTGAAATAGAAATTTAAAAACATTCGTCGAATACGACGCAACCTTTTTTTCATCAGAAATATCGGATCTGACAACACGGTGCCAAATAAATTTCATATCTCAATTAATTTTTCGGCCACGTGGCGGCACGTGGCGAACGTTGGTCCCGCAGCTCGTCCCGTTTCCCCTTTCGCATCTTCGCTGCCGTAGGCAGGGGCGTAATTCAAACGCAAATATATTAAGTGTTTTCTACACCGTGGCGCCGCTCGGTACATCCATTTCGTTTAGTTCGATAAGCATCTCTTGCTTGAACTTGATTCTAAGCGACAAGATGAGCACAGATTACGAATACGCGTTACGTTCGATCAATTTGACGCCCGTCCAATACCTAATAACAATAAATAATAAATTCTTATACCTCTTGCAATATTTTTATCCAAAAACGTTTTATGCGCATTGGCGTGTAAGATTTTTTTTTTGTTTAATTTTCTCACTAATCGCAACATTTATTACTTATTTTATTTTATCAAAATTCAGAAGTCAGATATCAGTTGAAATCAAATGAGCCGACCACAATCTCTGTATTCCCTACGCAAACACAATCAGAAGGAAAGACATATGTTTGAGCGGCGTAATATATACATAGTTCCAGCTCGGGCACATCGTCCTACAACATATTAACAGCTTAGCCGGTAAGCCTTTTATATTACATTTTTCCCTCTATGGGGTCTCTAATCCAATGGGGGTAACTGGCCGCCCTATAATACGTCGACGCACATAGCGAATTCGAGCGGAATCGAAGTTTAACCTCGTACGCGTATCGAGGAACCGCAACTCCTAAGGATCTCCCCTAAATTGTCGCCGAAATGAGACAATTTATTCCCGCAATATTTATTCGCCGCTATCCGTTTATATTTCGAACGTGTTTCGAAGAGAAACGTTGAAATCCCAATCGATCGCGAATGACCTCTCGAGGATTTTACGTTTCGAGATTTAAAATTTAATCGAAACTCACGGACAGAAATTATTGTTATACGACCATTCGAACCCCTGCATGATTCTGCGTCCCACTGTTTTTCCAGGCGCAGTAGTCGTTTCCTCCGACTTGACTTTGCGAACGTTTCACACCCCGAAGCCCCAATTAACTAGAATGACTGACCCGTGTTGCGACGTTGCGAATCTATTGACCCCCGATCGCTTCTGAAAATCGGTGGACAGACGTGGACGTTACTTTGCCGGGTTGGCGCGTGTTTGCAGGGCGCACCCTGGCCGGGGTCGGCCCATTGTTTGCCCCGTGAAACGCACGCAACGCGGAATCATCCCTTGACGCGTGACTTACACGGCTGCAAAGCCAAACAGAGCCGGATGGATCGCGTACGAATACTTGGCGGGAATTCACGCGACGATTGTAAACGTCAACGATCCTTGATCTAAAATCAGATTCCTGGACTGAGAGAGGGCAAACGACGACGGAAATGAAATTGAGCATTTCGCTCAAGAAATGATTTAAAACGAATCCTTGCCTTCTTCCTCTTTTACGAATTCTTTTGCGGAACGGAAGAAGATGAGATTGCGTGTATTGCGTGGACCGACTCGTTTACATTGTCGAGATGGAAGAGATCGCACGTTCGACGATGATTGCGATAACAGCGATCAAAATGCGCAGCATTGCATCAGTGTGCGCAGCAGTAGTGAAGAATTGGAAGATACGAGAGGTTGGTAATAAATCTTTAGCGGGGGACTTAAGTTTCGGAGTAAATCTTCCCACGTTTTAGCAGTAAGTCCAGAGCTCACCGCGGAAAGGGATCAAGAATACCGACTTGCTGGATAACAGCTTGCACGGTCTCGGCGGCTGCGTAGTCCAGGAAAGGTGGTAAATCCACTTGTGACGAGTTTAAAATCGACTCCATCGCCCATACTGATGTGTCTCGCCCTTAATCCACCCCATCGAGGCACGCAATCCGCGCTTTCTAAAAGAAAGAGTGGAAACGCAACTCGTTAACGGGAATCTTGGAGAAAAAGAAAATTTTTCGCCGAAAGAAAAGATATAAAGGATGGTTCGTCGAATGAAATCAAAACGGGAAAAAAGGAAGAGTGAAAATTTGGAAAGAAAAGGGTACTCGAGCAACGATATTTATCGAGATTGGTGAAAAGTTTGAATAGTTTCCTGTGTATTCGATTAGCCCATATAATTGGAAAGTTCCGGTTATCATGGTTAAAATTGGCTGATTATATTTTATAACAAATAGCCGGAACGAGTTTCGCAGTAAATCACAGTCAAATAAAACAAGATAATTCACATCGTTAAATTTGCATTAATATCGCGTTTCAGAGCGATATTGCATACCACAACTAGATCAATAATCACGTCATTTAGAATGTAATAAATTGTTTTTCAATCGTGCGGAGATCAACCAATTAAACAATTATTTCGATTTCGGAATAGAGAATTCGAGGGTCAAAAATGGTTGATGGAAATCCGTCTGGAACGTCGGGAACGTGATTATCGCGAAAGAAAATTGTCGGATAAAGAATTGCGAGGAGGCGATGGAGGGAGGGATAAAGTTTGGAGGGACTAGAAGAGAGAACAACGTGATTTAGATATCGTCTTCTTGCGGTAATCAATTTCCATTAACGAAGCGTTGCCTCGGTTGGACGGAAAGAGAAAGGACTAGGGCGTGGGTGAGGGGAACGGAGAACGGTGAAATGGAGATAAAGAAAAACCGGGATGCGGGAGACAAATCTAAAGAGGCTATGCGGTAATCGAGTTCTACAAAATTTTATCCCAACGAAGATAAGAGATATTATACCAAAACTATTTCTTTCGCGTTGTTCGGACAAATTTTTAGGAGCGACCATATTAAAAAACTCGACAATGTTAAGAAAAAATAGATCGGTCCATTTGCTATATTTCTAAATTTCTAAATTCGAAATGATATATATATATATGTCTGAATACTATTATTATTTGTAAATTTTTTGGCACGCATTATTTATAAAAATTATTATTTTAATTATTTCGGACCAAAGAAATATCGCTTCTTCGATCGAATGAAATCGAAATGATAACGCGTTACCTATTAGAAATGTCATTAAAGTGGATCGTTTCTGAAAAAAGTTTCAGCTCAATCTCTCCCGCGTTCTTTAAGACAACGATAAACAAATCTGAAATAACGAGAGAGAAAGAGAGAGGGAGGCGTCCCCGATCCTTTCCAGGAAATAGTCCGTGAAGTCGAGAAAATTGAAAAACTTCCCGGTAAAATTGTCCCGCCACTAGAACTTGCATCGAACTTAACTGTCCCTCCCCGTAGCTCAATACATTCTAAAAACTAATTAAACTTTGGACATACGCAAGAAGAGGTGGCCCGACCACAAGTTTCCGTCCAACGATTCTCGGGGGTGGATTAAGCAAGCCTTCGAGTTCTCGTTCGCAAAAATGCTTGCAGTTGAAGTGTTCGGGCGAGTCGTCCCTTATTGAAATAATCAACGCGTTTTCAATGATATTCTTAATTCTTACTCGCGTAATTACTATTAAGGGGGAGGAGGAGGGGGGAGAGAAAAAAAAGTGGAAAGTCGATGGTCGATCGAAAAGTTTTCGGCAACTTTTGAACGTTCGATTTACGAGGGGAAGAGTTAATTGAGATCCCTTTCCCATTCTTGTTCACTTTTTTAAACGAAAAATGAAAACAATAAACGGATAGACTTTTACGCAAATAATTACGCGCATTTTATAAAGTATTATAATTAACACATCGCGCAACAACAACGTACATACGTGCAACGTACGTTATAAAATACTTTCGTTAATCGAATCAATTTGTACACCAGACCATAATCAACCTTAAACTCTCTCCCGAATAAAAACTTTCGAAACGCAAATGTATGATACTCGAAAGTTTCACGCGCGCGTTCACGAGGACGGTGTTGCGATCGGTGTGGCGGTAAAACACGGCTGTAAAAAAATCTTCTTAATGAAAATCTATAATATTCGACAAGTTTCCGCTACGCGGATTCACAGCCGCGTATAAACAAAATCGTTCATTCGGTCAATTTATCATTTTTCCCTTAAACAACAATCCACTGGATCAACGATCCGGCCACTCAATTAAATCTATACAAAATTCGCAATCGACGCGGATAGGATCAAACGCGAAAATTCAAAATGGATAGCATCCCCTGCCCCCCTCTCCTGCTCCGCGAGGCGAAGCCGGATTCCTCGGACGGACTTGGAGGAACGGACTTGGAGGAGGACACGGAGGTTCGGTGTAAAAGCGCGATGGCGTGGACCCGGGAGATTCGCCCCGGGGCAATTAAGCAAAAGCCCGGCCTCGTCGAGTGGGAAAATATTTGCAGAAACGTGGCATCGCCGTTTGGAAACTCGTTGCTAGCCGTAACTGGAATGTGAGATATGGCTGGAACTCGATCGACGTCCAAATGAAGCACGCTAGAGAATCGGCAAGTGCCTGGTCGGATATTATAGACCTGTGAACGAGGCAGAGGGGTGGTTTCCGCGTTAAATTGAAACGCTCGAAGGTAACGTCTAATGAAAGCATACGCGCGGAGCTAATATCCACCCCACTAGAATGTAATAATTTCGGAATGGTACTTGAGAGAGAGGCCGGGTACTTCTCTCTGCAACAAAGGTTTAAGCACGCGTGCAGCTATTCGAAATCGCGCGCTCTCGTCGTACGCTAGAATCGTACGCTCTCGCGACGCGTACGTACGTACGTATACGCGCCCGGGAGATATAGATTTATTAAAAACTACACTTGCACGATCTGTAACCGTTTTGGAACGCGTTGATTTCGTTAACGGGCGAGCCTTGGTGGCGAGTGGCGCGAACATCGGGTAGAAAAATCAAAATTTCCACTTCGATCCGATACCGCTCCGCGGTAATTGCGTTTATCATCGCGTTTCCGGAGTACCACCTTCGTTTCCGTTCCCATTTGAAGGCAGATTGAAATAAAATTTCGATCGTTTCGTAACGTAGCTGAAACTGAATTATGAAATTACAAATGTGTCGACCCCTTGGATGATTTCTCAAATGAAATTATCGCAAGAAGTTTGATGTACTTCGTTGACGCAGTTATAATTCTAAACTGGCGACGTGAGATTCGACTCGGATAACGTTACGATGATTATTATCCTAACGTAACTTTGTTTTTCAACAGCGTAAAATTTAGTAAAGGGATAAACGAAAAATCGCAATTGCTCGGAATAATAACGAGTTAGGAAGGGTATCTGGTATCCCGTTGAACGAGGGAGGAGGTTACGCGAAAATCGAACACGAATATTTTCCGTTGAAAAAAGAAAAAAAAGAAAAAAAACGCGTGGAACAGCGCGTAACAAGTAGTCTTTCGAGTTGCACGTGACGATAATATAATCGGGCATCGGTTTCATGAAAATCTATCGGGCGAAAGCTTTCAGCAATCAACTGTAATCGTGTATAGGCGGGCAGGCATTTCGGAAAGCCGGCGTTGAAAAGAGTTTTCAAGAGTTCCAGCTGGAGAAGTACACGCGTAGAATGAATTTCGTTGGAGGACCATTTCGCCGCGATTGTGTGCGTGTACAGGTATACTCCTTGGCTACGTGTACGCGTGTACGTGTGTGTGCGCGCGCGTTCGCACTCTCGTCCGAGGCACGGTGTTAAAGGGTGGGGGCACGAGAGCATGTGGGTGCTGTAAGCACAAATTGCCACAAATTGGAGAAAATTGAATGAAGCTTACGGCTTAACGAAGGCACTAAATCCTTGTGGAACGACCTATCTCAACATGCAGCCCATTTTCATGATAAGTGAGCAGATGTCGTGCGCGTTTAAAACACTCCATTGACAAATCGCGATTACACCTCCGATTCCTCCAAGATCTCTCCAACGAGCCGCGCCGATCGTTTCGCCACGAAAATGTAATTCGACGCTTTCCACCCCCTTAACGATGATACGCCATGTTCCGTGTATACGTGTAATTAAAATTGCACCGCTTGCTTGTGCGTTTCACATGCGCCGTTTACCGAGATGTTCGATCCCGTTCAAATTTTAAACAGAGACACGCTATTTCGCGAATAGCACGCACGTTCGTTCCACTTTTCCCATGCACCGTGTTTCATCTCTATCGACTGCGCATTTTCTAATAAAGACGCGAATTACTCACACCGATATTATACCCTATTCACGGAAGGAACCGGTTATAATAATCGGGTTTAAAGCGATTCGACGTTGTTGCGTGGACACTGGTGATTATTACACTCGGCCCCCATAACGCGACGCTAATATTTTAAAACGACCATCATTCGTGAGCGACTCGAAGCGTCGAATCGCCGCCCGAAGTGGATGATAACATTCGCTGGAAAATCACTGGAGCAACGTCTTCGAGCCCCAATAGAAACTTTCTTCCCTTGTTCCCATGGTCGAAAAGAGGGGTTTTTATCGAGGTGGATAACTCGTCTCGATCGTTAAACACGTTCGAGTTCGCGGGACGATCGAAATCGTGGAGGAGGGAAAGAGGATGAGGTAGAGAAGGAGGATGACAGGAACGAGTCGTGGAGAGGGTGAAAGAGAGAAGAGATAGACGCGGAGCAGTTCCCTATTTGTAGGGAACAGGAGACACTGACGAGAGCCGGGGAGGCGTGCTAGACGTGGAATATGTCTGGCGTATGTGGAGAACCTCGTACACTCCCTCGGGATTGTTATGGGGGCATTCCGGCTTCTGGTATGTAATATCAGAAATTCCTGTCTACCTGTGTGTCGCCTGTTGCCCGTGCACGTTGTTCCAATTCGAACAGGCGGGGCACACGGTGCGTCGCGAAAGTGGTATTACTTCTACAGGCGTGCAGGCCCAAGAGGGTGAGCCTCGACGCACGCCCTCTGATTCGTCCAATATTTCGAGGACGAAACTATACGACGGAAAAAAATTAACTAGACAGAGGGGCCGGAAGTGGACAGAGATTTCGTTTGAGGGAATAAATCCGTTCATAAAACAGCCAGTTCTTTTTATTTCTAATATCCGTTTTACCGTTTATTTCGCCGTTAAAGATGGTTGTAGCGAAGATGACTTTGAGAAAGAAAGGGAAAACTAATCTATCCGTGATCGAACATTTCAAGTATTTGTGTATCGTCTTTTTTCTTAATAACGAAATATTTTTTTCGAAGTATAATATCAAGTACGTTGTAATTATCGTTTTAAAGTTTGCTGGTCGAATCGCTATCTTTGAATGTAAGTGAAAAATATAGGAGAACGCGGAGAAGTTGCGGAAAACGGAATTCGCGTTACACCTAGAACGGACCTCGGTCTCGCAACGCGAAAGGGTAGTTTTAGCCAGAGGCATCGGTTGTCTGCATTCGACATATTGTCAATTTGCCGCTGCTCGTCTCGCCTGTTTAAAATCGATCGCGTACAGGCATATATGCCTCTGTGTGTTTCCACCGCCCAAGTGTTTCGTTGCCACTGTTGCCATTCGTCTCTCTTAATATCGTTCGAAGAAAAAGCGAAAAAGGAAAAGACAAAAAAAGAAAAAAAAAAGGAAAACAAAAAAATACGAGCGTTCTTACTTGAATCTTTTTGAATCCGAAAATTAAACCGATCCATTAAGTTATTCTAATCTTTGATTCCAGCTCGAAAATTAATCCAAAAGATTTTGATCGAAACACCGTTCCCTGCGTTATAATGATTATCTTTTTAACAATTCACATTTCGAATTTTCCCGCTAAAAGTGCATTGAACTCGGTTAATCGAGTTGTTGGAGTACGATCGTAACGATAATTAAACATTAATTAAGTAGTCGCAAAAAGTGGATGCAGCTGGTCGTGGCCAAAGATAAAAATTACAAACGGGGAATATTTGAAATACGGTTGCATTGCAGCCGGAGGATTCCTGCGGTGCGCGTACGAATCGTGCCGTGCATTCTCTGGTTATGTTTGTTTCATTAAACCGGAGAATTCCAACGTATTTTTGGAAGCATAGGAACCGAGCGAAACCGCTGGTTACACCATTTTCCGTCGTGTGGAGCGTTCATTCGGCCGCGCATATATCGCCACGCGACGTACTTCAAAATTTCTCGCCGCCATTCCCTCGCTCCATTCGGTGATCGAATACTACGTATCGACCACGTTAATTATCTTTAATACGATTATCCATGTATTTGCATACTCTGACCCGAATATTCCAGTTTAAAGATCGAGGATAAATTGATAAGATACACGGCGAAACTTCTTGGCGCGTGGAAGATTTCGAAAAATTGGGCATTATATATATATATATAATTTTAGCGTCTAATTTCTGTTCGTGCGTAGAGGTCCGTCGAAGAGCCGCTTTGAAAGCAGTACGTCTGGAATATTAACTCCACTGTAACTCCTGTTGTAAATTATTTTCATATTAATGCAAGAATGCCGAACAGTCGAACGATGGAAGCGTTCTCCCATGTTTATTAAATTTCTTTGACATCCGCGCCCCTTCTGAAGGCAATATGGATTCTTGGTATCTATGCGTGGCATTTCTGCAAAATTTCCTTCTCCTTTAAGAGATCGAAATTTTTCTTCCTCGAAATTCTTTTTCTTCTCTTCTCTTCTTTCCTTCCTCGTTGTTTTTCCGTATTAATTGTTTTTCAGAAATTCAAAACCGTGTGTCGATAAGTCTCGCGTACAACAGAGGCAACGACGATTAACCGCATCGTTTCCGTGATAAAAACGAATTTCGGTTATTTGTCGACACGTAGTATTTCAACGTTTATTACGAACTTATTTCCACGGTGAAATAACCGTTCCCGTGTGACGCACGCCGCTGGACAAGTATGAATTTTCGCTTCGACGTTCGGGAAATAAAGCGTTCCAACGTTTTTCTTTTCCTCTATTACTCTTTTTTTCTTTTTTTCCCCCCGGCTAACGTTTTCAACAAACCGTACAATTGAATATTTTTAATCGCGCATCGCGCAAATAAGATAAAGTAATAAAGTATCCAAAGTATAAACGCGAAATAAACAAAAACGAATTTTATTATTAATCCGCGTCTGTGAATTTCTTTCATTTCACTTGTTATTCTTTTTTCATATCTTGAATAATTATTTTTAACGAACGTAAATTATCTACTTTCAAATTTTCATAATATAATATTTATTAAAATCCATTACCTGCAAATTCACAGAAAAATAATCAATATATAAGAAAATACTAATAATCATAAATAAATTTACTCGATGAATCAAAAAAATTACCAATTCCATAAATAATGATAGCGATATAATTCATTCGAAGAAATATTTACGGATATATTCACACATATATATAGATCATATAGCATCGTGTCACATTATACCAGGAAGATGTACGAGGATGCTAATTAATAACTTAAACGTACGGCGACGAAGTAGCACCAGACAACAATGATCCGGCACACACGTACCGGACCCGGAGTCAATCTACTTCCTTTTAACTCGCTTACAATCATTTCCTCGTGTGGTTACGTCACGTTGCACGTAACAATATCCCCAAGATATTTTCCTAAAACACGACTGCAAGCGATTCGTTGAGTTCTCGATCACCGCCGTGATTCCCAAACGTTGCGATAAATATCCCCTCCTCGCATGGGCGCGCTGGACAAAGGGAAAAATTGGCCGGCCGTTCGAATTCGGGGAAAGAGAATATCAATCCGGGGAACAAGCTTACGTCGATAGGTAAGCGAAGTTGATCTCTGGCATATCGTTGATGGGTGACGTTCCAAGCGACACGGCCGTCTTCCGTCTTCGCTCGACATCCGCCACCTTATAAAAAGGGTAGCTATTGAATTAAAAGGACGTAGCGAATAAAGCGGCCGGGCTACGCGGCACCGTATACCCAGGCCAAAGAGGGAAGAAGCACGAGAGGGAGAGAGAGGGAAAGAGAGAGAGGGAAAGGGATGAAATACAGCGCTGTGGTGGGGAGGATGGGTGCCGGTGTGGCGAAACGAGGATAGAGGAAACGTGGAAAAAAAGTTGGAGGAAACGAGAAGGAATCCTCTTCTCTTCTTCTCGTCCCGTCTGACCCCCCAAGCGCACCCCTGCAACCCCCTGCATCCACCGGACGCCGTGCTTACCAGCCATAAAAATAAAATTTCAATAAATCTCCGGCAGAGGGTGAGCTAGTGGGGCATCCAGAGGGCGGGCTACTCGCTCATTGGAGCTGCGTCTGTAGCGGTTACCGCCTACCGCAAAACAGAGACAGCTAGACTACAGTAACCTGGATAGAGTTTACCTCGGATATGGACAGCCCCGCCAACCACCGTAGTCCGTGAGCAAAACTCTGCCACTACCGCTTCTCAATTTCCTTCCGTCGTTTTTTTCCCTTTCTTTTTCTTTTTCCTCCCTTTTTTCCTCCCTCCGCCCTCCTTCCCTTCTTCGAAGTACACCGTTCCTTCTTACTTTCCTTCCTCGTCTCCTTCCTCTTCTTCTCGAACATTCTTTTATCCTTTCTTGCTTCTATCTTCTTCCCTCTGCCTTTCGCCCTGCCAATCTGTGTCCATCGGTTCTCCGGACTCGCGTGCCATCTCCCGTAAAGTGCTACCGGAAGTGCGCCGATTTTATTACAGATTCGCGTCCACTAACTCGTCGACCGATCTTTACAAAAAAACGGACGATTCTGCAACAAGACCGTTACTTCGACGATGCTACTATCCAACCTTCTTGCAATATACATATTTTTAGGTAACCGATTTACCGACGAACCAGAAGAAATTTCTTTTCTAATCACAATCGCGTATTTCCAATCTCATCGATAATCATGCGGACGATCATTATTATCTCCATTTTCGTCACAAATCCACCCCTTCTGTTAAAATTCACTTTTGCAAACATCTCGTCGGGAGAAAAAGAGGGGGAGAAAAAACTCGGTAAATCGCTGCTCGTCCAAAGGTATCGTTTCCAGGTTTCCGTTTCAGCTAGCTACGTTCCTGGCGGCGGCGGCGAGTCTGAAGCACGGGAGCGATTTAATATCACGCCCACAAGCCAGGCGCGGGAGTGAGAACGGGCTGGCGCGTGCAATGGGGGAGAAGAAGAGGCGCGCAAGAGGGTGTTTCGTGCGACAGAGAGAGAGGCATTCGTGGCTGTCCTCGGCGGTGGGGGAGCTCGGATATGGCAGCTAGGCAGTCCGCTGTTTGCCTTGCTGGGGCACGGGCCGTTCCTCGAGCAAGTCTTGTCGGTTGTATCGCTGCTTGTCGCGCTATATTCACGATAAACTCGCAATATATAACACCTTTTGTGGGGTACACGGTAACGGGGAAACTTACGAGGGTGGCTCGCGGTGACACGCGGATTTTCGGTAACCGCGTACTATCTGTGTCGGGGGTTGCATTCCCCGGGAACGGCATGCTCAACAACATCTCCGCCGGCGGTTCGGTACACGGTATTTCCGGTAAGTAAGGAGGAGAAGGTGCCTCGCCGATGGATTCCGTGTGTTTTATTTGTAAAAATATTTTGAAGGGATTTTACGTGGCGTCTTCGAAGGTGGTTGTAGGGGGTTCGTGGTGTTTCGCAATTTTCCACTATGACCCTTTGGATGATGAGTTCGGAAGGTTTGTCGCGATTAATCTTGTCGCTCGTTTATTCTGTGGTTGGTTGATTGTGAAAAGTGGAGAAGAACGTTTTTTGTGCTGTGCAAGCGGTTGATACTGGCTTGGTAATCTTTTCATATTTTTTGGCTCTTGGGTAAAGGTATCATGATATTTTCGTTTTTGTATTTTTTTTGTAGTGATTAATCGTAGGATAACGTTTAAATTTTATTGCAAAACATGGAGAATCGTAGGTTTATTGCAAATTCTTCTCAACCCACTGAACGTAGATGCCGTTGATACGAAAAGGAGATTTTTTTTATTTTATTTGAATATTTAAAATTTGAATATTTATTCCGATATTTAAAATTGACTGAATGAGTTAAAGTATATAATATCTTTATTTTATTAAGCGGTTATTAAATTTATTTTAGAGTTCTATGGCAAATAATGAATTTTTTCTTGTTATTGCAATAATTTGATTTCTATCGTTTACCGAGTTGTAACTCGTTCGCAAAAATTTTAATATAATTTATAAAATATTCTTTTATAAAAATAACTCTTTTAAAAAATATTACACATTTTATGTTAAGAAATCGTTGATATTAAAGCTTTATAGCTGTCTGTTATTTTTTCTTGCATAAAAATTACTTTTTATTAATATTTAAAGAGTAACATTAGTTGAAAACATGAAAATGTCAAAGTTAATATGGTCATTTACGTTTAAAAGGTTGTTAATTATGAAAGAACTATTCATATGATACTAACTAAAAATCTGTTAAAAAAATAAACATTTCTCTGCTTCTGATAGCGAGTATCCTGAAACGCGCAATTGTTTTCACAGTTAAGCATTTATATTTTTGAATTATATTTTATTCGTTACTTTCTTTCGCGATAGACTATAAAATACTTATAAACTTTATGGACGATAACGTATTCGTTTCATTTTTTCATCTCGAAATTTCATGATACGCTCGACAAAACTCTGTCCGTCGGACATGTTTCTTTACTTATATATTTGCCTACTACGCATTTATTTTGATCTTATAAAATTTATTCTTATTCGAATATTTTAAAAACGATAAATAATTGATTAATAATTGATTAATCGCTACGATATTTTTTCTATTTTATTTTATTTTATTCCATTTAAAAGTAAAATAAATGGAAATTATGTAATATATTAAACAATTCTATTCAGACACAAACTTTTCAAATGTAAAATAAAAATTCTAAAATACGAATAAAATAAAAAAAAAATCAATATCGTTCTAAAATATAAGTGAAAAACACTCTTCGATATTCCATTCCGTATTCAATCGTTTCAACATCAGTCAATGTCTATAGGTATATTTTTTTTTATAAAAACCTTCAAAATTTAAAAAAAAAACAAATCTAAAGGCAGGAAATATTTCCAAAATAGAAAGCCATTCCCATTCATCCCCATCAATGGAATCATGCGGAAATTTTATGTCGCGCTCAGTTTTCCCTGTCAAAAGTCACGGCAAGCAAAATAGAAAGGAAAAGTTAGTCGAACGATAAAAAGAAAAACTTTGGCCCGATAACACGTGGCGGACGCTTGTTCCCGCCCAAGGAAACCGCTTCTCGAGTTTGATGACCTTAATTACTTCAACGTTGATTACATTAGGCGAGAAGTTAAGGAACGATTTAGAGTTGGGACTAGTAGTAGAAACCGAGCAAAAGCGCGACGTGTCAGTTCAATTAAAGAACAATTAACCGTCGATTTTTGTCGCTATGCAAAATTCTCTTTCATCCAGAATTTATTCTTCGACTTTTAGAAATTCTTTTCTTTTTTTTTTTTTCCAATGCAAACATCGATCGTTCTTAACAATCTCGTTACAACTTGCAAAAATATTTTTCTTACATTCCTTCTCGAAGATCGTGACACGGTTTCGATATAATTTTGCCAATTAATTTACGACGAAGGAAAGTAACGATTCTAACTTCATTGAAATTTAATTTTAATTTAATTTGACAATAATTTGATACGATATCAAAGCATTGAGACAATGCACCGTTTACGACTCTTGACCTTTGAACGTATATGTATTTGTATGTCGACCCGTTTCCGGAATTCGATAATACGAATTATGAATTCATTAATCATTTGTAATCCGATTACTATCGACCTCACCAGCTTTTTAAAAGATCATGGATACGTATATAAAGACGTCGTTTCCATCATCCATTGTTAACAAGATCGATATCGAGTTCAACGCCAATAAGAAGACAAAAGAAGAAAAGAGCAAAATATAAAAAGAAAATAACCACAAGTGGTTTCGTCGTCTTAAGGACAATCCTTTTAATTCGATTAAATAATCCGATAATCCGAACAGGTAGAATAGGATTAAACAATGATTCTTGCCGTTAATGAGAGGCAAATGTTGTTGAGAAGCAAACAAAAGGTTAGTAGCACTAATCCTCGAGCGGTGCGTTCGCACTAATCATACCTTGTTTGCCAATTTTTATCAAAACACGGCAAGCAATTAAGCGAATTGAATTTGCTAGCTCTCGTATTAATTTAATATTTATTTGTCCATCTTTGTTTCTCGTTTTAATACCCTTTTAAATTTAAAAGGATCGAAACTCGCGTTTATGATACTACATGTCAAAGGACGAACAGTTTCCGACTTTTGCGATACATACTGTGCCGTTCTTTATATAAAATACGCTTTTTTTTTTTCACCAATTTAAATTGATCTTGATCGAGACGAATTAAATTACACGGGTCATGGCGCGGATCACATAGTGACAATTCAATTCAACGCGCTCTTTTTTAGTGGAAGCTTCGCAACTGCGTGACAAAAATTGTTGGAAAATTCATGGAAGAATCCAGTATCGGCGTTCTCTCTTTCTCCCGTTCTTTTTACCTCTCCCTCTCTCTCTCTCTCTCTCTCTGTCGTCTCTCTTCCTCTCTTTTCGCAGAACAAAAAAAACCACGATGAAGAGATCAAAGGAGCCTACCGAATTTTAGACGGGCGAGGCAGGTTTGCTCATAAATACCGGGTCTTGCCCGGTAAAATAAAATCATCAACGCCCATAAAAGTAAAACGAAAATAAAGACCAGTCATAAAGTTCATTCATGCCAAGTTTCCATTGAGTAAACGGTTGTTTGCACGTTGGTGGTCGTCGCCAAGCAGTCCTTTCGTCCAAGTAACCGCACTGTTCGACATTGAAAAGATATCTCTCTCCCTTTCAGGTGATTTATGATCTTTTCGATTCCATTAATCAACTAGATCGACTTCTTATCCCCTGATTTGTCTATTATTTCACATTTGTATCCACGCACAATGCGATTTTGCGCGGACGAGATTTAATTTTCGAGTCGTTATTTTCCATAGTTTTCTCATTTCTTTTTGCTCCTCCCTTCGAGAATATCGGAGAATCTGGTCGGTCGAATAGTTTGAGAAAAAAATAACGGAAACAGAATTTCGGAGATTCACACGGCGCTATTATGAATAATGTCCCCCGCGATGGGGCAGAAGAAACTTCCGAAATTATCGCGGACGATTCATGGTGGAGCTGGCGACAGTCGATATATTCATCCGGTATGGCTACAAATTATATTAACGTGTGCACGATGTAGCGAATATCGGTGCGACGAAAACGATTGGATTTTCAGCCAGGCGTTTGCATAACTTAGCAAAAAGCGGCGACGATGTTCGATTTCTCGCGGAAATATGCCGCGTCGAAATTTTCCAACTATTTCCACAGTGCTTTCCACGTCGTTCAAATTCCAGACTATTAACGTTATTATGCATGTGCGGTTGCATTAAGCATTTTGGATAGGTACGCGCGGATCCAAACTCACGGAATGAATCACTATTAGCAGACCGGATTATAAAATATCGATGCAAAACTGCCGGGACCGGTCACCATGTTTATGAAACCAATAAAATTCCTTGGTTACTATATTATCGTTTCGTTCTAAACGGGTGTGACTTCATAACGCTTGTGATGTACGATCCGACGATTAACGGTCTCCGAGATATCGAGAGAAATACACCGATTGGACGATCCTTGATCAATCCGCCAAAAATATTCGCATATTCGTCGCATTACATCGTAATTTTCTAATTAATTTTCCGAGTATATTCATCGCACAACGCGTGCTTGATTTTTAAAATTCGTTCCTCCCAACAATCATCGCCCTCGTGTCTCGTCCGAATTTTAATTCGATCCACTTGACGAATCCTCGACTTCCGGTTCGGGGGAGGGGAGGTTTCTTCGAATAGCTGCGGTTCGAGAAAAATCCCTAGATCTTGCGGTTGGAGACTGGCAGGAAACTAGTTTAGTCGATTACGTAAGCAAATTTGACAAAGCGCAACGATGGCCGCGCGATCATCCATCGCGTTCCCCGTCGCGGCCGTTTCTCCTCCTACGCATTCTAGAAATTTTCTACGACCACGTAGCCGTGACTGGCTGCGCGCGCGCGCGCCAACACGTGTTCGTGCGTGCACGGCACCCGTGTGTGTGCGTGCGTGTGTATGTGTTTGCTCGCCTAGAAGCCGGAGGCCGGTGACGATTCTCGCACCTTCGTGCTAAGTGGTCCGTGCTCCCCTCACCATCGGCCACTCAGCTTCTGCTCCTATACAAATTTAAACTACATAGAGCAGAAAAGGGAGTGAGCGCGAGGAGGAGGAGGAGGAGGAGGAGGGGCCGGGGCTGACAGAAAACTGTAATGGCTCGTTTTTTTTCGCGTTTCGCAGGAGCCAAGGATCTTCATGCACAGGACCTGAAGAGGCACGAGAAGTTGGACGGCGTGCTGGGAGTGAATTTGGGGACCGGATTGTCTGCCGGCGGTGGCCTCACGCTACATCAGGAATTAATCATGACCATGCCTGGCACGGGTAAGCGTTTTACCGTGTTCCAACGTACTTACACCTTTTTCGCCATCGAGCTTTTCTCTGGTTGATCCGATGATACCGTTTCGCTGTAGAATAAATTTCTAAATTTCGCTCTTGCGCGAAAGGTGCATCGGAATCACCGTGCATAAGAGATCGTGTAAAAGATTGAACAGAAAGTTGGGAAATTGTAAATTTAAAATGATTAATTATTAGTCTTAATCGTCCATTAGTCAATTCGTTCGTTTTCGAATGGTTTATCTGTTATTGAGAAATAAATCGTCGTTGCAGGGAACGCGGCAGCGATCGGGCAAGGCGATGACAAACCTGCCAAGCAGAAACGGCACCGAACGAGATTCACACCGGCCCAGCTGAACGAGCTCGAAAGGTGTTTCAATCGGACCCACTATCCGGACATCTTCCTCAGAGAGGAGATAGCTGTGAAAATCGGCCTCACGGAAAGTCGAGTCCAAGTAAGTCCTTTTTTCTCGTTCCAATAATCCTCGCGTCTTACAAGCCTTGACAAGCCTTCGCAATGTGTCTCCAATCGAACGAATTTCATCTTTGATTAAATTCTCTTTGACAATTCCGACATAATTTGTCACAATAATGAATTAAACGGGATGAAATTCTCTTGCTGCGACAACAATTCCACGCGATGTTTCAAACCAGAAATGCCGTTTGCTTAAATCCGTATCGCTGTTTGGACAACAAGAGTCACGTTTAATAGGCATAACTAGGTATGGTACGCTAGTGTCTCGAAATCAATTTCGCCGGCCTACCGCGGCTTTTCGGATTAAAGTGAAACTTGGAGTAGCGTTAAGCCTTCACCCTACGGGGTCTCGAATTTTGGTGGGCTCCGACTTGCCAACTCTGGGCCAACCGCAAAACTTTCTGGAAACTTCCCCTCATCTGTGTGCGTACGTCAAAATTCAAAGATCGCGGAAACAACCGCGACACATCCTCCGCATCTTTCGAATTTTCAGTATCACTTTCGAATATCCTCCAATTCGTAATATCAATAACATATCTGAGAATATTTAAATCCGTATCGAATCCTATTTCGTGAAAATTATCAATCCTTAGATGCGATATTAAATTAATAGTAAGCAGAAGAAAAGAAATGTTTCTTGGGAAATTTCATTTCGCTCGTTATCAAATAAACGAAAGAAAATTCGGCACATCGTTTGGAAAAACGGGAATTGATAAAATTGATATTGGAATTGTCGGCTCGCGCTCTTTCTTCCCGTGGCCATCAACCGGGCGGAGCTTTTTTAAGTCTCCGGGGCACGTCTAGAAAAACGAAGCTAATAGAAATTCATGAAAATTTTATTCGCAACTCGGAAGCGTCAGTCAAGCCGGGCATCGTGCTGCATATCAAACAGTTTTCGCTCGTCTTCTTCTCCCGTGTCGACACACACGTGGACGCCGCGTTTCCACTGGATTCCCTATATTCTTCATACACACGTGGACAGTTATGAGAAAAATTCGTCCCTCCGCCATTACCAACGTTAATCTTCGCGCTTCTATGACAACCTGATTGACCTGCTCCAAATATATAACATCGGCTCGCTCTTTCAAATTCACAAATCGACTTTTACCTTACGCTCACTTTCGTTCACCAGTCTTCCCTCATTTTTCTCTCCTCCCGTCAAACCTCCTTCATCCCCCTCGATCCAACCCCCTCGATCGCGTGCAATTTCTTCGCTTCCCTGTGTCTACGTTTTCTTTATATATATATATATATTTATATATATTCCTCGTCATCCCTTCACTCGAGAGACGTCACGACGCTTTCAAGCGTAACATTCTCGTCTTCCATCCTCGAATCCACGGGACTCGAACATCGAGCATAATTATTAAAGAACGAAGGAAATCACTAAACGAACCAGGGAGGGGAGGAGGAACGTTCGTCGATGCGAACGAGAGCGAGACCTCTCTTCGAGAAGCGAGGTGTATATATATATCCACGAGACTTGGAAAAGTATCGTGGACGAACGGGAAAAGGACGAAGAGAGATGGAATGAGGGGAAGGAAGAGAGAAAAGGAGAGAGAGAGAGAGAAAGAGTTGGAATGGTCGGTGCTCGGGGTGGCTGGGCGCCTAATTGAAAGAGGTTTTCCGTGGGCGAGGGTAGACATCAGAGCGAACGAAGCGTTTCCAAGGAAACCTGGCGGCGGGCTCTCGTGTGGAGAGGGCCTCAGGCACCAATGGGGCTGCTAGGGAAAGGCGCCGGCGCCCAGCGTCGCTATACTATCGAGCGTCGCTATCAAAGATTTCTTGACTCGCCATGGCCGACCCGCAGCTCAACATTTTTACGAGGGCTGGGCCATCCCCGTCCATGTATCGGACGGTACCACGTGCACACGTGGCTCCTATGCACCCTGTGCATCGCGAGATGCCCTGCACCGCTTTGCTCCGTTCGTTGATTCTATTCTCGGCTTTATTAAAACGAATTTTAGTTAAATCTCTGTTGCGATATTGAAACGACAAACTTTTTCCACCAACTTTTGACGTACCGTTCAGCTTAAATCTTACGAGAAGATGGTATAACTATGGTAACGTTATATTCCATATTCTTAAATATTCATCTTTGGAAAGATTAATGTAGATGTTTCAATGACAATTAATGATTAAGAGAGAAAAAAAAGAAAAATTGTATAATCAATTGGGGACAAACGAAAATATTTTACGATTCGAATTGTCGAAAATTCAATGGAATGCAAGAATTCTATTTCGTTAAACGAAAGAATGTTTTATTAGTTATAAAAACTATTAAAAAAAAAAAAAAAGAAAGAAGAACGATAATAAATTAAACAATTCGCGCGAAATTCGAGGAACGCGAGACCTATTAAATTATGTTTTAAATTGGCGATACGAAGAATCGGCAAAAGAATACACTTCGCTTATAAAGTTTTGTTAAGAATTTTCCGCGCGAACAATCGAGACTTTTTAATCGGGCGAAAAGAGTCCGAGAGGGTGGGAAGGTAGTTGCGTGGCCACGGAACGGATCAGGAGAACGGTTGTTGTACGCAAGCTAAAAATTAACCAACGGCCAATTTTAATGCGATGATAGCGGAGGAGAGTGCCGCGGGAAGCATTTCTAATTACCAACAAAATACTTGAAATAGTGTAATGAAATATTACGATTTATCGATCTGTTGTAATTTATTACTACTTGAAAAGAGATGTAATTGCCGCTCCGTCTCTAATTGCTGTTAATTAACAACTATTATATTGCTTGCACGATAACATCGGAACTGCTTTACAATCAACAATTACTTCGATGCGGCATCACGTACCCAATCCGGAATTATGCGCGCGAGGCATTCAATTACACTTTAATGTAATAACGTTTTCAATTGTAGTACTCGTTTAACTCGTGACCATGATCAGACGGCCGCGTCTCAGATACAATATCGGCATGCAATTTTTATCGCGGTAATCGGATATTTAATGAAGGTGGGGGAGCCTCGTATGAAAATCCACCTCAATCAGCCGAAATAAAATAATCAAAAACCCGCTAACTTTATCGTTAAAAAATTCACAGCGCCCTTCCACTGACCTTTTCACTTGGTTTAATTAGTAGTAATGGGTATAATGAATTTCATATTAGACCAATTTTTATCATTTCGAATAAAATATAAATAACCTCTTTATTTATCCTTACTTACTCGCGTGTATTTCATTTTTTCCACTCGCACGCTTATTTTATTTTCCTTCGTACGCTTGCTCTTCTTCTCACGCACCGTTCCATACGACACCGACCACGTTTGCTCTGCCAACCACATTTTCCACGTTTCCACGCGAAAACGTAACGGGACGGGAAACAAAAGGGATGGAAAAGAAAATGGCTATTTCTTTATTCATTTCGCCCTTTCGTTCTTCGTCAATTACCGTCGTCGCGGCCAATTTATCACTCCCTCGATCCGCCAAGTATTATTCGAAATAATAAAATTGTCGGCCGTTAGCGTGTGCGATCCGTGTAGCGAAAAAAAAAAAAAGTAAAAAGAAAAAAAAAATGTCGCATCGCCAACAAAAGTTGGACGATATTCGAAAATTATTCGTGGCAAAACGCCGATTCGACGGCCATAAATAATTTCGCGGTGCTCGTGGATGCGCGAAAAAATACCATCCACCGGGAACGTCCAAGGGCTTTTTTTTTCATCCCTTCTCGAAACCTCCCCTGATTCGCGACCAGGGGTCAATGGCTCTCTTTTTTTTTGTACACTCTCTCTCGCGCGCGCGCGCGCGCGTGCATTTTCGCGTGATAGGGCTCACGTTTCGATGCCCAATTTTAGAAAGGTGTGCACAAACGCTTCGTTCCTTACCGTCAATCATATCTAGAATATTAATTAACCGATCTCGATGGTTCAAATAAAGCTCAATCATCCGCCGTTCCACCGACGAACGTATGTCCACCACATGGTGTGATCGTGTGTACACGCGCGCGCGCGCACGTATGCCCACATTCAGACAAAAAGCTTTTTTCAGCCGGACATTTATCGCGAAGCCGACAGTCTATTTTCGGGGACACGTATTGGCGCTTTACGGTTTTAATTACGCGTATTTTAATCCGCCCAGGAGACATTTTCTGTTTTCAGAGCGGCCGCCGCGGAACGAGCTTTATTAGACCTGCACATAGCCGATTTAAATTTAATCATAATGAAGAGGCGATTAAAATTGCAATCGTCCACGGAATAGAACCCATAGCGGCGAGCAGTTAACGTCTGCTAACAGGCATTTAACTTAACTGCCTCAGGTAACTGCTCGTTTCTAGGCTGAAGGGTCCTTTCGATTACTGCTGCTCGGAAATTTTATGGGGGCACGATCTTCCGTCGATGGCCGGCGATCCGTACGCGAAAGCTTCGTGCGCGACGAAGAGTAAAGGAAAAAAAAGAAGGAAGGAAGGAAAAGAAAAAGGGGAACAAAGGATGGAACACACTGTCACGAAACAACCCCCGTTCGCACCCCGATCGCTCGTTTTCACCTCGTTTCTCGCTGTCCGCAACTTTCTCGTCGCGCGAGTCTTTCGAGAACGTCGTATTTGAACGACGATGGGATCGACGATGCAATCTCGAACGAAAAGGAAACGACGCTCGAGTTTATGGACCGGAAAGCCTCGATCCTGCGATTTACGAACGGTGATAACGTTGCGTTACGAGATCTTGGAAGATTGTTTCTTCCTTCGACCGATTCTTCCGCTCTTAGAAATCTCTTATTCGAGCAAACTTTCCAAGCGTTCCAATTTTTTGAGGATTTTTAACTTTTCTCTCTCGTAGATTGAATAATTTGTATATAATTTGTTTGCATTCGTTCGATCATTGTGGAAAAGCGAATATCGTGGAATATCAGAGGATTACTCTACCAGAGCTCCCTCTCTCATTCATTTTGGGGAATGATCGAAGTTTGAATCTACGTGTACTTTCGCTAAAAGTCACATATGCCGCTCTGAGAGATGGTCCGCGGTGGCGGATGTTGGATATTGCTTTCAAAGTATCCCACGGGAGGTGGACGAATGGCGGTGTCATTCGACCATCCTTTGGGACAAACAAGTGACGGCACCGGGGGTAAATGCAGTTCGTTATTGTCTTGTCCTGAGAAATGGGAAATAGTTTCAGCGTATAGTTCACCCCTCAAGAATTGAAAAGCTCGCTTCGCGATGAGATCGAACTTTCTTCCTCGATTCGATTGTTAACGAAACTATTGCTATTAACGATTCGATGCTTGAACAGAAAATCCATCTCGACGAATGAGAATTTTCAATCACTACATTCGATTAATTTCGCTTGACACGTGTTGGAGAAAGAAAAAAAAAAGGATTGCCGGGGGAAAAAAAAATCGCGAAAAGCCAATATGGAATTATGACCTCGCATTGTCGGGCATTGAATCGAGTATCGAAAGCCGGCTATGATCGATATGCAATTTCCATCTGCAAAATTTCCGCCCGTAAACTATCACTGATCATTTACGTGGATGCGTCCACCCTATAACCAGACACGTGTACGCGGCAATCGAGTGTTTTACGATGGCGCATCGAACACGCGCGCGTCAAGTTTCGCCGCAACGCGAATCACTCTCGATCACGGTTCTGTCCCGTGTTAAATCACTGCCACATTGTTTCTCGCCCGTCTGTAACGTATGAACGTCATCGAACGAATATCGAATATGGCCCACCGATGCGGCGGCTAGACGTGCCCGGCGAAAATAAATCAACGTCGAATAAGAATACACGGGGACAACAGACATTAGTCTAACATTAGACTAATGTTAAGCGTGAAATATTTTCAACATCTATATATATATATATATATATATTATACACGGGGATACAGTTAAAAAATATACATCGTAGTCGAATTTTTTTCAAAAATTAATAGCTTAGATTCACGATTCACGTAGGAAAATCTTCAACGAAGATGCAGAAAACTTTATCCCGTAATGTAAACGCGATTGTAATCGCGAATATAAGAAATGGAAGGGAGATATAGGAAAACCGCTCAAACTCATACTTAGGCAACATACTTTGCGCAAATGAAATGGTAAAAGTTCAAAGAGGAACGAGAATACCGTCTAATATCAACTCCCAACGTTTCAAGCTACGCGGCTCGGCGAAGATTCAGCGCGTCTGGTATGCAACAGCCTATGCATTTTAAGGGAGGGGTGATTTTTAATGCCGTATAAATATGCATAGGCCGCGATATTAGCTCTTACGTGTCGTCGACCAAAAAATATCACGCCGGTGGCACCGCACGCGTACACACGCGCGAGAAACGCACACCATCGAACCGAACCATGTACGAACGCACGAGGAGAGAAAAGCATCCCCGTGTACATACGCGGTGGCTAGATATGGAGGAGAATTGGGGTTCTCAATGGATAAACTATGTCGCCGCGATGACCCTGGGGAGCATCATCTAACGCCCATTTTGTTATGACGTCTACCGGCCCTGAATAATTTCACACCCACGAAAATACACGACACGCTGTGGGGTGAAACCGATCGCCACCCCTTCAAAATCTCGCACGATTTTCACGCTCGACTTTCCGCCACGGCGGACGAACCATTACTAATTCGATACGACTCGCTCCAAGTTTACGTTCGATAATACGTTTAAGATACGCGAACGTGTAAATATTTTGATCGAAACGACGAAATTTTATTGTATATTATTATATCGGGCAAACGGATCGTTGGTAAACACACGTACGACCGCTACACGGAGATTCTTACGATCGCGCTTACTTCAAAAGATAAATCCAGTTTCACGAGCAATACGGGCTAATTTCACGACAGGCATCCTAAGCCGACTATATTGCATCCGCGAAATAATAATAAAGTATAAATGGATCAAGTTTACGGTTCACCGTGCATGCGAGACCCGCAAGTAGTGCATTTTATCGGTAGTTCCACGATCTTTATGAGGTTGCCCGCACTACGAGGAAGAATGTGCATCTCTTTACTTTAACCGTACTGCCAATATCTTGAAACTGATTTCAAGAGAATTTCGTGTTAAAAAAAAAGAAAGAAAAGGGAGATGGACGTCTTTTCGTTCGACTCTTTTTTTTTTTTTCGAGAACGATCCTTGAATTTTAATTTCGCGTGACGTTAGATCACGACGACCCACTAATGGCCCCACGAAAATGTCCCTCCTGACGGCATAACGCAACGTGAAACAGTAGGCGGTCCGGGTAATGCGTCTTGCCACCCTCGGACAGAAAAGCCCGACCACCGTCATCAATCAGGCCCGCATCGCACCAACTTATGTAGTATTTATTTTCATTAAATATTAGTCACTCACACTACTGGCCCACGTTTCTTTCCTTCCTCGTCGGTCCAAAGAATATTATATTCCTTCTCTCTCTCTCTCTCTCTCTGAAAATTAATCGGAAAGGATTAACAACGAGGCCGTAAATATGGACGAAATAAACAAATCGTATGTAATATTCGTAAATAATAAATTCGACATTGATTGAAATCGAAATTCAATATTACCTTCGTGAAGATATATTACAATTTTTAATTAAATCTCGAAACAAGAATATCATCTATATCGAATATTCAAACTTCCTGACATACTTCTCTATAATGAATATAGAGAATGCAAAAACATTTTCGATAATCAATTGTTATTTCATTTTGAACCGCTGCATCTCGATTTCTAATTAATTCTCCATTAATTCCGTTGATTTTCAAGTGATCTAGAGGAGAACTTAGACGGCAAATTTAACAGCGACTTTTCGTTTTTAAACGCGCATCTGTCTGTTCGATACCGTCTGACCACTGATAATCCGTTTCTACTTGCACCGCACGCGACACGGAATCGGAAAATTCGTGATACAATTCTTATCGCGATCGAATGGAAAAAATTCATCGCGAAACGTACGAGAGGGCGAGTGATAAATTAAGTTTCCATTCGTGAAATCGGTTTATCTCTGGACGGATCGTCTCAATAAGTCTCGAAAGAAAAACGTTATCTCGCTTCGAGGCGATTCCAAGCATTCTTCCGCGAAGCGAGTCGAACTATTCTTCAATGGCGTGCTGAAAGCTACTTCTATATATCTTAGGGTCTTGGGCAGATCCCGCCGCTTGCCTTGATGGCAAGCTCAATTTATATCAGCGTCCGTTGAAACCCCCTTTACGAGGTCTCGCCGCCTCTTCCACCTCTTAAACCTCACCCTAACCTCAGCTCACCCCTGACTCGGCCGACCGAACCTTGCTCCTTGCCACCTTTAGAACCCCCTGAGACCTCGAAAACTCTTTCCCCGGATTAAACTGAGCTATTCGCGATCGTGAGTCGAAGAAATTCAAAAAAAAAGAAGAAAGAAAAGAGATCCCGCTCCAACTTTTCCAACGTTTAAAGATCTTCGATTAAATATTCCTTTTTATCGGGTGACGATATCATATTTGTATCAATAAAGATTCAATTTACGAGGGTCGAGTTCTCCAACCAACTTATCGTCTCGCTCGTGAATTCGCACAGTCTACACGATGAATCCCAAACAAGGGTAATCGTTTATGCAAATTCTTCTGTCAACTCTGGTAGGCGGCCGGACTGTGGGATAGGGAAAAGGTAAATGTCCGTGGATAAAAAGCATAATTAACAACATATAGGAATATCGTAACGAATTTCGATGCTCGTTTCTTCAACCCACTTTCGTGTATTCGAGAAATTCGAAATGAAAGAAAAATACGTAATTTGAAGTTGTCTCTGAATGACGTGTACGATGATTTTAATCAAATCTTTTCGATCTCAGCCATCATCGATGCTGGTTATTAGAAAGCGTTTATGTTCACTTTCTAAACTCGACGTGATTCCAGGTGTTTCCTCGTGACCAGCTGGCGTAGCGCACGCGCCTCTGACGATGCGGTGATTGATCAATTTTTAAAAAGCAATGTTCTTAATTGACCCACCGTCCCGTCTCGAACCGAGGCATTATGCTCACGAAAGATATGAGCGAAGCAACCTTAGTCATCGAAAGGTGTGTTCCACGACTCGATCCATCCAGTCACCTTGTCAGAGCCAGACCCTTTACCATTCCTCGCTCTCTCCGTCGCGTTCGACAATCGATCGTTCGATTTCTGCTAATATTTCTACTCACGACGCATATATATATATATACGATATTCTTTTCTTCGTTGTATCTTGAGATTTTTGATACGGTTGGAACGATAGTTATTCCACGATTATATTAGGTAGGCAGAACTATGATACAATCAATTTGACGTCCATTAATAGGGTATGATTTTTAAGACACGTGAATTTAATGATCGCTGATCTATCATACCAGGTATGCAATTAGTACGCGAACCATTCGCGCTAACCACCTTTGTCCGCGTGTCATCATAGAGAACGATAGTTTCATTCCTGTCATAGCGCGTTTCGTATCATGATATATGTATAATTAACACAATTTCATAGATATCGGTGATCAACGATGATCATCGAAACCGGTGGGTGTGCTTTGCGTAACGTAAACGCAGAACAATGATGATGATTATTAACAATGGTACAATGATAATGTTTCACCGTGATTGAAGCAAAAGATGTTCGCCTGTATTCGCTAAATAATAATCGTAAGTAATCGATAATCGTAATTCGTAATTTTCTATCCATGCCCAAAAAATCCGAAGAAGAAATATCATAGTCACTTCGAGATAAAAAAACGGCGCTCGTGTTTCGTAACAGTTCACGTGGAAAAGCACGACGAGAGGCGAGATGTTGCAATCTCGATGACAGGATGGAACAACGGAAAAGTTCGATCGATTTTAGACGTGGTATTCGAACATCTCGGTGATCGGTCCGGTGTTGAACGTCCAATATAGTCGACGAAAGCTCTCGTTTTGCGTACAGTTATTTCGTAACAGGAGTCATTAGCATTCACCTGCGTTAATTAACGGAAGTTCTGGCGCGCGTATATGCGGGATGCATCAGCCGTGCGTAAGGGGAGGGCAAGGGGCTGTAGGGGGCCGGTGATAATGCGCGATGTATACGACGCACAGTCCCTTGTGCTTTTTCCCTGCTTTCGTAGTTTGTATCGTCGATGCTCGCGTAGCGTGTAACGGCAAATTATCCACGGGCTTTTAGTTGTAGCTGGTGGTGTAGTTGTAGCGTGAAATCGGCGCAACCACACCCACGGACCCCGGCAAGAAACCAGCGACGAGGACGTGGTGGCGAAAACGAAAGGGATCGAGGCAAAGAGGGGCAGATTTTGCATATTCTCCGCGTCAGACTCGTTCAGAGGCGCAGGGCGAACGAAATCTTTCCTCGAGTTACCGAGGATTCCGGCTTCTCGTACTACGTTACGACAATTACCATGTGTGAGATTTAGATGGATAGTATTATCGTGAAACGCTGCGCCAATGGGTGATCTATAGACACCGATTCGATCCCAATGCACTTAACACCCATCCAGCTCTAATGCTATTCTCTCGTCACGAGCGTTCATCCTTGAGTTGCAACAGACGTGCCAGATGTTCCTAAGCTTCGTCAAATGAAGCAAGATATTTCGAGAATAATATACATATCCGAACGATCAAAGGCATTACGATATAATTACGCGATAATTCGAATAAAGGAAAAAAGCGTAACGTTCCATCGAAAATGATTAACTCGAATCCTTCGCGAAGCCTCTCCTTCGCACTGTTTCAAAGTGCACACAGATAGATAGCGTTGCTGCTTATTATCCCAAATAATAACCAACTTGTTCGAAAGTTGGCGCGAACCCATGCGTCGGGTCCGCGCGATACCTTACCACTTTTCGCTCCGCCCTAAAACTTGGCGCCTCGCGATAAACCGCCTTCGTTGGAGAAATCCGGCGATCGCTTTCTGGCAATACCTGGAGTACCCTGGAGCGTGTAAATCCCATATATCCAATTAGATTCGTATAATCCCTACATGTTAGCAGAGGGTGTCTCCACCCCGTCGGCTCGGCCGACTGTTTCGTTCTCTGTTCCCGCCGAGAGCAGTCTCGGTTGCTCCCGCAGGTAACGCGTTGCTACGTGTGTGCATCGGAGGCGCAAGCGCGCTCTAATGCTAAAGTACTAATTTATGGCCACATATGAGATGGCTATAGCGCGCTTTACCGTGCCAGGAAAGGGACTGTAGTCCGTGGAACGGGGGAGGAGGGGTGGCTGGTGGGGATGTAGGACGAGGGTATATCGGAGAGTGGTACAGGGGTGGGCTTTGCATGCGATATCAATAAATCAAGTCCCCGGGACCCCGCCAGCTTAGGGGGCCACTACGTGGCCAGAATCAACAGCTCATAACGTCGGCTAATAGCTACTCGCCGTGGGGTCGAAGATATTGTCGTAACGCCCAGGGACATCTTAACGTCTTGCGCCGAATTTGCTTTCGGCCGGCCGTGAAAGAATCGGTTGCGAGAAGAATCCCGTGATTCGATGCGTTCGAGGAAGGAGCAAGTTTCGTAACTGTGAAGAGGAGAGGTTTTGATATCTGTTCGAATCGGATTTTCGATTATTTTCGATGATTCGCGCGAATAGTTATATTCGGTATTGGAGTTACGTATGAAATGAATAAAGTTTTTTAACTTACTTACTTGTAACTTACGATTGATGATCCAGTTGTAATTTCAATTCGTCGATTCGATAAAATGTAATACGATTCCAGGTGTGGTTTCAAAATCGTCGAGCAAAGTGGAAAAAACGGAAGAAGTGCGGCCCTGTTTTTCGTTCCCCACCGGGTCCATTGCTGCCATCGCACGGGTTACCCCCGTTTGGACCGATGAGCTCTGATCTCTGTGGTGCTGGTATGTTTAGCGGACCTCCTGAAAGATGGACAATGGGAACAGGTTAGTAAAAGATAATTTTGCACCGTTTATAATATATATATCTTGGGGGAACGTTATATGTCTGATCTTAATTTACGATTAAGATCGATGGAATCATTCATTTTGCGTCCGTTTATATATATATATATATCGTTTAAAATCTTGGGAAAAAAAGAATGGATAGCGAGTCGATTATTAAATCTACGGGCGACAAATTGGCCGCTTTTACATTAATTACATTCGATCCGCGTGTCATCTCGAACACGCATAATCTTATTACCAGCGTTTCACGCGCGGTTTCACACACGCGGGGGAGAATACGGTGTCTTGAATAATCGGACAGTAGACGAAGTCTACAATATTCCACTTCTAATTTAATCTCGCATGTCCATTGTTTCGAACGAATTAAATTGCCCGTATTGGTTTTACAGGCTGTGTCATATTTATTTTCTATCTCGCGTTCTTTCTCTCGATCGACAAAATCTTTCAATTCGTCACCCTTTATACGATACGAATCTCGAATCTGAGCGGATATCTAATTAAATCCGGTTGTTTCGCAGGTCTTGGACAACTGGGACAAGGAGGAATGGGAATGAGTGGTTTTGGCCAAAGTTTAGGACAACTTGGTCAGCAAAGTACGGGGAGCCTCGGCTCGAGCCTGGGTCTTGGTAATTCTGGACTCCCGATCAGCAGTCCGTCGCAAGCCGTCTATCAAGCCAGTTATGGACTGAATTCCCTTGGTAAGTTAATCTTATACATGGATTATCGCAAGCCAACGAGGAATTCTTTGAAATCGAGTTTACACGCTTCTCGTATAATTTTATCTAGCTCGAGGTGTTGCGTTATTATCAGCGTTGTTATTATTAGAAATTAAACGTAAAGTAAAACCGATGTATCCTTCACACGATATTAATTTCAAGAGTGAAAGAAGAGATCACGGTCACGGTGTTTATGCAACTTTAAATGACGACTTAACGTTTTACAACTCGTGATCCTATGAGGTCGCTGAGTATTCCAGGGATAATAAAGTTTTATGCGTTAGTCTTTAAAACGTGATTTAGTCTGGCTTCGATCGCAAACGGTTCTTTTAGGAGAGGAATATTCTCTATCTCCGAAAAGAGACGAAACGTTAACGCGGCGGACAAACGCAGACGCTTATAGGCGGACCGATAATCGTCTTGCCAAACTTTTGGACCGTGGCCCTCTAAAAAAGACGATGTGCAAACAGAATATCGGACAGAACCCGGTACCTCTTTGACGAAGTCGTTAAACGTTACGGTGCATTATCGCTCCAAGGGGTTATGCGCCTGCATGTAAGGAATTTGAGACAGAAACATAAACTCCGTCCTCTCGTCTGTTTACGCAGGCAAACTTCGAGCCTGGTCTCGCACCTAGGTGCGAGATCTTTCGCTGTATGTTTACCATAACATCCCGATGCAACCTGTCTTGGTTGAGTTACGCTTCAGCTTATCCAAAGACCTTGTACCTTCACGAGACGAGACGTGTGTGAAATTCTTTGTCTCACGAAATCCTGCCCGTCGTACGAGTTCGGTCTTTCTCTTCGAATATATCAGTGATACGGTCGAAACGTTTTAAAAGAACATAGGCGCGAACGATCTGAAGAAATGGAAAAGACGAGTTCCAACGATTCGACCAGTTTCTCCTTTTCCATTAGAACGCGTAGCGACTGGAAGGGAAAGAAGACGGTTTAAAAAAATGTACATAAAGAAGCAAGGATGATTTCTTATGATCAGAGCTCGTTAAGGGGAATATTGTATGAAAATTCTGAAAGGAAATTGATATAAGGAACGTTATTGGAAATGGTCCGTAATTCGCTGAAGAAATTCTACTATTCCACTATACAGCGTCTTTTTCGATTATCCGCTTTTATAATGCGATCAATAATTCATACTTAAACGTATCATATCGAATGTAGTGTCGTCGTATAAATGTATATTGACATGTATAAATGGATTAATCCCGACTGATATACCCGGATCGTTATTCCCTGAGGTCAACAACTCTTAAGATTAATTTTTTCAACGCGGACCATTTTTTCGATAGTCTGCAGAGAAAATTTTTCTATTTCTATGATCCGCTCATTCATAATTACTTCTTCAGCGATACGGAATAACGATTGAAAAGTAGTATTGCAATAGTAAAAGGCGGCAATGTTATATAAATGGATTCGAGAGAGAAGTCGATGAAAAAAAGTTTAAAATCGGATATTTTATAAAGTTTTCAAAAGAAATCTCGTCTATTCCATTTCTCGTTGCGCACTTGCAATATCGTTTCTTTTTTTCCATCCAATATTCCAATAATCAATTTAACAGTTTATTCTATACTTACTCCCGACGCTAGACCGTTCAAACTGAGGCATACCCTTATCGGATCGATGAAATTCTTGAAATTGGAAAGATAAGGGGCGTTAAATCGCGTGACGAAATTGCCATTGGACGTAACATAATTTCACAATTGTACGCATTTATGTGAGCGTGTATGAAACGCGAACACGTACCTGTGTACATACGTAACACGTACAAGGTGTCAATTATCACGTATTATCGCCGCGGGGCAGGTAGCGTCGACCAAAAGGAGTGGAAAAAAGAAAAAAAAAAATGCCGTTCCACAGGCGTAATTCATCGTCCGTGTGATTCGTGTGATCTCGGTTTAAGGTGGATGCCAATACTGTAGTTCGAGCCTGGCCGCAGTCAGTTATCCGCTTTTACTTGTCGGTAATGCCTAGGGCAAACACCTTTTAGAGAAACGTCTTATTTTTTTGGTTTTCGATGATGATTAGCATCGAACGGTAGCGTGGTCGAAGTTTGCCGGTTTTCAAGTCGATTACGGAGCTCTATTTTGTTTATTCTCGTCTACCAGCCAGTGGACGAAAGAACGTCTATGAGGTGTGAATTAACGTGGCCGAAAATGCCCGATTTTCGAGTCACGCGCGACCTCCCGAGTTATTTCTGAGTATGTAACAACGAGCCACTTCCACGAACGAGATTTGCTTTTTAAATCATCTTTCCTTTTTTTTTTTTTTTTGTTTGTTTCCCGAGAGTAACGAAGAACGAGGTAAAGAACTTTTCAATAATGAGAAAGATTCACAGGCACGTTGTTTTACGAAAATGTAACGAAGATGTTTCATTATTCCATTCGTTGTCTCAAATTGTCGTTCGAGATGATAAAGATCCTTCGACGCCATTAGCTATTTTATTCTTCATCGCTGAAAAGGATGGATAGTCCTTCGCAAACTTGTACTTCCACCGCGATACAGCCATAAAAGGATCCCTTTTCCCCGTTCTCCCCCCGGCAAGCCCGCCACCATCGTGGCGCGAGGAAAGGCGGAAACGACTTTACGACACCCGGTAGCGCACCCCACGCACTTTGTGAACCTACCGTATTAATATCTCCTTGGAAGGGAAGAAAACGTTTTCTCCTGCACCTGCGTTATCCTATCTGTAAATTGCCTCTGTTTCGCTACTTGGTCCGTGTAATGATAATAACAAATTTTAAAACTGACTGGATATAATCTATACGCGAGTCTTAATGACGTTCGTTCCTCCTCTCATTCGTTGCAATACGTGTAAACGTTATTTGCATGCAATAGAAAAAAAAGTGGAAAAAGAGGAGCGACCTTTATATATGTATATACTGTATATACTGTTTCAGGGGGTGTACACGTGTCTGCGTCCCGAGGCTCGCCTCCGGGGGGGTCCAGCGTGGGCGGTGGTCAGGGTGGTGGTCTAGGATCGGCCTTGAACTGCGGGCAGGGCTCGCCTGGGACGACTTCCGGGAGCGGAGGCGGTGGCGGTGGTGTTTCCTGCGTGGCTGCCGATGTGAACGCGACCGAGGCGTCGGATTGGAGAGGCGCGCACAGCATCGCGGCGCTCAGGCGTCGCGCCTCGGATGCATCGCAGCAATACAGTCCACAGCCACCGCCACCACCCGCAGGACCTCCCCAATATGCTCAGGACATGGAGTACAATTCCGTTTACTGAGGCCCAGCGAGTTTCGCTCTTAACTCTACGATAAATCCTATCGGGGAAATGTTTCAAGGATTCCCTTCGTGGATGGTTCCGAGCGGTCAACATGCAGGGTAGCGGGTCCGAAATAACGAGAGAAGAAAGGACACGTTGTTCTACGATATTTCTCTCTAACTCGTGATTGTCACTGAGAGATGTATGGCATCTACGTTTGCCGCGACGGATGTACAATTTTAATTTTCAGCGATTTCGACCGATGGATCGAGTATTAGTGGCAAAGGATTCTGTCCATCGATGACCGAGTTGTTACGTTATTTTCATTCTCGAGCTGTGGTTAAAGAAGAAAAAGTTTAACGATAGATTTCGTTGTTACTGGATATATTGAACGTATCGAAATGAATTAGAAGTATTTACCTAACGGAGACGTGTGAAAAATTCATCACTGATAGAAAATAAGTGAAGAAGATAAATAATAAGCTGCGACAACAACGAATTTCAGTTGTTTTCTAATCAGTGGTAAAGACGTGTAGTCTCAACATTGGTTTTCATCATTGCTTGGCTGGTCAATTTACAATCACGGATAGGAGAGTGACTTTATAGAACTTTTATCGGTTCCAGCAGTGATAATAAGTCACGCTGATGTCCCTTTCTTCTGCCAACGATACGTGTAATCGTGATATTCGGGTAATGAAAACAGTGAGTCGTTAAATTGTACGAATTAATCAAGAAACATTGAGAATATCCTTAAAAACATGAATGATAAAAGTGAAAGAATAATAAAAGGAGAAAGCTTCGTTAATTAAAAATGCATTAGTGAGTTCTTCAAGAGGATTCGTGTCACATTGAAGCTGTGCAACGCTGAAAAAAAAAGTGGTTACTTCATAATATACATATATTAACTTTATCGTGGATATTGGTCGAACGATTTGCTACGTTCCATGCATTTGTAACATGACTGATTCCAAATTTAAAATGTATACACCGATATAATTCCATCTTCTTCTTCTTACGATTGAATCGAATGTTTAATTTTATCGACATTTTATAACCGTTTACCGTGCGTTTATTTCGTTAGTTTTTTCATAACTTACTCGCAAATATTTAGTCGAAATCTAAATAAATTATCCAAAAAAGAGAGTTCGTTTTAGAATTCAGAAATATTATTTTGCATTTTATGTTTTTTCAAAGGAATCAATAAATTCTAGCACCGCTGCTCGGTGTAACGAAAAAGTATACGACAAGTTATTATAGTATTATGTATGGCATTGTAAATATAGTAAAAAAATTAATGTAACAACTATGATCGATTATAATTATTACTATTAAAATTAATATTATCACTGATAACTTTTTCAGAAAAACTTATTTCGGTTTGTTTATGATTTCCTTTATATATTTTTAAAAACCAAAGCAAAAATACTTTTTCATAATTTTCTGAAAATTTAATTTACTTGAACTTGATCTTATTTGAACAGAAATAAGAAAGAGAACCCGATAGCTTTAAACTTTAATAACGAAAAAAATGACAAATTATATATGTATAAGTTAAATCGAAAATGAAGTTAACCATTCTTTGTTCGGTTTTATACTTCGAACGCAGACTGGTTTGATTTCTGAGACGTCAAAATATAAGTAAATGCCCGAGAGAAGACAAGTATATTGAACAAGGAATTTCACTTGCTTTAAAATGACCAGTATGTGTGTGTAATGTTGAATCTTGCATGAGAGGAACAATACTTTGAGTAATTAAAATGCAAGTTGGCACTTAACACATATTGCATTTCCCGAATAATCTTCTAGAATGCTACAAAAATATAAATTGTTTTGTTGTTGTACACCAGAACATAAGATTTTGTAAATAGAATATACGTCTAATATTAATAATAATTGAATATTGTAAGCGAACAACACGATATCCCATTTACATACGCGAGTATACTTGGACATTGTGATATTTTAGGCCCGCTGTTCCATTTTTTTTTTTTTTCAACAGCGACAAGCCGTGTATATGATATTGCAAGAAAAATAATAAGCAGTACCATAATAGTGATCGCGAGCGATAACGAATGTCGATTATTCTAGTTACGAATTTATGGTAGTCTTAGGTAAAAGTTAGTGATAAATATGAAATGAACGATATGCAGTTGTCAGTGTATTACTACGAAACGTATACGATTTTTAATGTACAAAAAAAAATGGTATAACAAGACGACGATGTTTTTTCGAAATTTCATCCTGCTGGTACGATTTGTGTTCGGGATGAAGTAACTTATATTCGAATTGATCCTAAGCGATTCTTTCATTTTCTTTTTGTTCTCATTTTTTTTTTTCTTTTTTTTTTTTTTTAGAAATATTTTCTACATGTTACCGACTTGCACATTTTTATACATATTTAAGTAAGATTAAACACTTACATATAAGACATTTTCAAATTGTCTAGCGAAATTATATTATGTCTTTCGTTGAATATGCGAAAGATATAATATTTATTTATCAGTTGCGTGTATGGAAATAAAATAATTTCACGAATCGAATCTGCCAAAGTGTTATGCTTGCTAACAATTGAAACACTTGCGTAATATTTTGCAATATCATAAACAATTACATATTTCGCGTGAACATTATTTTTCTTTTTTTCTCGGCTCGTACATTTTACAAGCAATGAAATATATTTGATAGAACATGTCGCAAAAAAATGGACTGACCTTATGCATCTTTAACACAAATCATTAATCGTCAATGACCTTAATTAGTGATAAATAGAAAAATTTTAATTTTTATCGTTGTATAGTTGTGTATAGAAGACAACTAAGTGTGTAAAATAAATCATTATCAAAAAGTCAATGTTTTTATATATTTTTAATAATTTTGTTGAATGAATCTTGACAATCTAACAATCAAAAAATTTTTACTGGAATACCCAAAAGTATAAATATCATATTTTTATTTGAAAATATATACATTTCTATATTTATGAATATATATATTTGTTGCAATTATATATAAAAATATTAATACAATATAATAGTCAAAAAAAATATAGATTAAAAAAATAATTTAATATTTAGAATTAAATGGAAAAGATAGAATATAATGTTATGCAGAATATTCAAAATTAGTATAATCAAAGCTGAATCTAGCAGAAGATATTTTTTTATATAAAAATAAGTCCAAAAAAGAAAAAATATTTTTTCTTTGCTTAAAATCTTTGTTATTGAGAAAATTAAGATATAAATGCATAATCGATAAATTTTGAAATTTGATTTTTTCAAAAAACAATATTAAAAGAAATTTATTCTATATTTTTTGCTTTCATGTACAGAATAATGTCATATTTCCAATTAATTTTTAATTTTCATAATAGTCAAATTCTTGTACTTCAAATACTTTTAAATATAATTTATTTTAAAATAAAACTAAAAAAATGAAACTAAAACGAAAAAATTTCATTCTTTCTTTTCGACTCATTTTTATATATAAAAATCATCTTATCCACTTATATTCCTATCCTAGACAGACACCTTATATATAAACATTATGTAAATATTAATATATTTAAAAATATTAAATGCAATTTCAGGTACTAGAAAAATATTATTTTTATCGAACACATTTGAACAAATGAAAATTTATAAATATTAATTAATTTCAAAAATTTAAAACAAAATATTAATAAATCTTTCATATAAAAAAAATAAAAAAATAATTACATTAAGAAATATTATAAGTATTGTTATCTGTCTTATATGTTTTTAAAGCGACATGTTAATAATTTGTAATAAATATATGATTCTAGAATATAATTCGTAAATAGATATTGACATTCGATACATAGAGAATAAATTTGGTCATTTTTCAATTTATAAGGCCATTATCAGGTATATTATAGTGTTGAGATAAATATTCTTCAATTTATTTTTTTTAATATTATAAAAGAATAATCTAATATAATATCAAATGTGTTCGAAATAAAAGAATCTTTAATCTTAATAATATCATATGATTATGTTTTATACCCTAATTACCTTTATAAAAAAAATTTGAATTCTTATATTTTCAATTTTTTTTACTACTTATAAATTAATTTAAAAATATTATAAATATTTAAACTAAATTTGTTTTCAAAAACATAAAATCTATAAATACCGGCAGTTTTATGGAAATAATAATTGCATGATATATATATATATTTTTCAATGCATCTTGTTCCTCAAATACAAAAGAATTATTTTAATACTTTCTCGAGCATAACGATTATCTAAAACATATAAGAGGAGAAGTTTATATAAAATGGAATTAATTATATTGGAATATATAATATAGCATTCGAATAATTGTACAATTATATATATATATATATATATATATACTTTCGATTTATCAAATTCGTTAATAAAAATCAATATCCGTCAACGATAAAATCTTAATGATACTTCCGATATTTTTTTTAAGAATATAAATAATCAAATAATTAAATATACTTAACTTAATAAATGATAATGAAGATAATATTATGAAGCATCATTTTGAACATCTTGCAATTTCTATATGTTATAAGATAACTCTCATGAAGACACAGATTCAAATCTATATTATAAAATAGAAGAAAAGATAACATGTTTTTAAGAAAAATACATATTTTAAACTGTGCTTGATTCATTCAAAGTATGTGTTTAATTCTATGAAATAACTTTTGTAAAACTATTCTCCGGATATTCATCTTCTGAGGTTTCTGGTTCCGTGTTCAATTTACTAAAGTCCCGCGGATTTGGTCGTTTCTCCATTATCTTGAAATTTTTGCATCTTCTGTTTTCCAAAAGATTTGAGAGTCTAAAGTTTTCTCGCTTGTCCGATTCCCAATGCATTCGCTTGTGCATTATTAATAAACATCCTGTTTATAAAAATAAACGGTATTAGAAAATTTCTAAAAAAATAATTGATTATTTCATTTATCGATATTTGATATAGCAAGTAATGATGTCATAATCTTTTTTATCATTATTTTCAAATCAAATATAATTATATTATTTATTACTATTATAATTATATTATAATATATTATCTATAATTTTAATCAAAAATATAATATATAAATAACATGAGATAGCATCAAATTTAGGCATTACATATTTTTAAGCATCATGCACTATATACTATTATTAATACTTACACAATCCATGAAAGTACTGAAGTTAAATAGGATAATGCACAGGGGAATAACAAAAAACATTCTTGAAATGAAAATATGTATATATTTCATTTACAACATATGGACCTTTAAAATAAATAAATGATCACATATAAGAGGTAGAAAATAAAAAATGAAATTTTTCAAAACTGAATACGCGAAAAATTCATAAAGGAACCTTAAATTCTAATTTTCATTTTAGTTTTAAATACAATAAAAAATTCAATGACTATATAAATAAAAATTATTTATACATTTGTGCGATCACAGAAAATTTAAAAGAAATTTACACAATATATATATAAATTGCTAAATATTATTATATTGTGTAAATGGAAGTCAAGTAAAATTGATGGAATGTCAAATAAATGAAATTTAAATTTTTAATTATAATTTGTAAAAAATCACTTCCTTTAAATAAAAAATAAAAATATAAAAAATTTTGCAGAATAGAATAAATATTAATAATACAATATAATAACGATTTCTATGTCAAAATCATATAAATATAATTATAACAAAAATAAAAATTAAAATATTGTCACTATCATTTAACTTTTAAATTATATGATTATATAAATTAATATATAAATTTATATATAATTCTAATGTCTTGGATCAATAAAAAAAAACATTTATTTTTTCGAATATTTAGATTTGAGAATTATTTTTTTTTATAAATATAATTTTTTTAATAAAATAATAAAACATAAATAATCAATACAAAAGCTTTTCAATTTTATATACAGTGAAAAATTAAAAAAAAAAATAAATAAGAATAAAAGAATAAAGATATTATTTTAAGATTAAAGATATTAAATTTAAAAATTATTTTTTTTTCCTAAGTCATTAAGAAAGTGATATTTTATTATTATTATTATTATATAATAGATTAATGAAATTAAGTACTTTCGATAGAATCACTACTGAACACTTGATTTCGGCAAAATTAATTAACATGCGTGCATAGCTATTATTTAACCCAAAATCAGTCAAATGATTATTTTTATTCGACTAGTTTTGAGAATTCAACCGCAGATTCATCATACTGAAACAATCTACCTCTTTTTTGACATCTTGCTACAACTGCAGCAATTGCTATACAGAGAGCAATAAAAATGACTGCTGCTGTAACAAGGGATAAGACTAATGTTGCTGTTGTAGTACCTCCAGAAAGATTATTAATATCTTTGTCCGTTAAAGGTGCTGGTTCATGATGAGGATTTGCATGTACAATGAAATTTCCAATTTGCACTGACGTATTTATATCTATGAAACGAACGTTACATATATATTATGATATAATATAATAAATTTGATATATATATAATCAAATTTCTTAAAGAAATAAAAAATAAACAAACGTTATTCCTATTTTTTATTAATTTTCAGGATTTTTAAGTCTTACCCTGGAAAAATTGATAAGCAGTACATAAATTCAATTCTACTACATATATTTCTGAACCATTCTCAGATACAGCTATATCATGTGGTCTGTTCATATCTTGTTTTGGACCAAATTGAGATGTTATATTTCCTGAATTTACATCAAGAATAAATCCTCGAATATGTATTTTGTAATTCGGATCAGGACCATTAACCAAATAAAGTCTTTCTCTGGCATATGCTACACTATATATTTTTGTACCAATAATCGGATGCTTATATTCCTTATGAAAAGTTCCATTAGTTGCAAAAAAAGATAAAACTCTACCGTTTTCTCTATCAGCAAGAAAAAGTAAATTCAATTCACTAGCAAGTGCTAAAGCATGAGGTATATTGAATACATTCGATGAAAGATGAGTTAGATCATATATATTTCCTATAATAAGTATAAAATATATTAATTATAATTAAATTTAAATTCTTACTCTTCATAAAAATATTCTTTATATACATATATATATTTCAAAAATAAATACCATTCACATGTCGACCCCATTGCAAAATTATTTCTCCTTTAGCATTGAATTTAATAATTCTAGAATTACAATAACCATCACTAACAAAAAAATCACCATTGCTTTCTACAGCAACAGCTGTTGGTTTACAAAATCGTTTTTCATCATGACCAGGTTCAAAAGCTTCTCCTAAAATCATTGAAGGTTTGAGTACATTATTCTCAAGCAAAGGATCAAAATTATGATTATTAAGAAACATTTTTTCTTGAATGTATTGTCTCTTTTTCAATTTAGTTATATCTTTCATCTTTGCTATATCTTTTGCATCAAATTTAAATACTTGGTGTAAGGCTACATCAGTAATCCAATAATTTCCATACATATCTATTGTTAAACCATGTGGTAAATAAAACATATTTGCACCCCATTCTAATAATTTTCTTCCAAGTTTATCTAATAAAACTATAGTGTTTTCTTGAATTGGTCTTTCATTTCTATCAAATCTATTTGTATTATCAAATGTATTCCTATTCCATACTCGTGATCCTCTATGAAATATTCCAATGTTTCCATTTGGATCTATGGATACTCCAGATATTTGGCCAAATTTGATATTGTTAGCCCATTGAGATTTCCATATAATATCTGTATATATTAAAAGAATCAATAAATATAATCAAATATATTATTTAATATATTTTAAGTTTATTAAAAATATTATTAACTTTTATCAAATGTATTTGAAACAGATACTTCACTATCTTCACTAGCTAAAAATTCTCTATCTCTTTCATCATTATCAGAATACTCATTAGAATTAAATTTTTTATCAAGCAAATGTATTGTTTTTTCCTATAACATGAATGAATAAATCATATTAATTATAAAATATATAAATATATATATATTTATTCAATCAATATATATTTTATCTTCATTTTAAATAGATTAAAATTATGAAAAATATTCATGTAATTAAAAATTAAAAATAATGAATTTTAAAAGTTAAATTGATATATATATATATATTTATATATTTTTATAATAAATAATTTTGTTATTTGATAATATTATATTTCTTAATTTACAATTTATATATTGATTGATTTTTTAATAATTCAATATTATTTTACCTGAAGATAATCCTGAGAATCTGCTTTGGCAAAATTTAAAATAAATAAAATTGAAATGCAACAGGCTATATCATGTTGTAAATGCATGATTCTTATACAAAACAATCAACAATCTTGTATTCTCAATTTATTTTATTGATATTTATAACACTGTTAGAAATTAATCACATTCCATAATGCAATCTTAAAAAAAAATAATTAGCAATTAAGTATAAATATAGGTCATCTCAAACTTCTTAAGCTTTTTCACGCCACGCGTATGGTCATTGACGTATGCAACAGGGAATACGAATAGCCATCTGACGGGAATTTAATGAAATATATTTAATAAATTCGATTATGTATCTATAAGAAAGATACAAAATTTAGCAATCTATATCATTTTTTTAGTTATATATCTAAAAACATATTGCACGAATACATTCTTTAATAATACAAAAAATATTAAAATGAAATGTATTTGAAAACTTAGAATAAGTTGTATTCATAAACATTTTTTAAAACTTTTTTCTCTATGTTATTTATCAATAGAAATGTACAAGATATTAATATATTCATGAGATATTTTTAATATGAGAATCGATTTTAGTCAAAACAAAAATATAAAAATGTCTGTGAAGAGTTATTTATTAAATTTTAACTAATTTAAATTGATATTGAAGTTAAAGCTATTCAATTTATATTAATATTCTATATAATGTATTGATTATTTTTTATATTCTCTATTTATTCTTCTAACCATATTATATAATTCAGAAATAAGAATATATATAGGTCAATACAAAAAATTTGAACATGTAAATAAAATACTAATTGAAAAAAATGTGATTATTTATTAAGCCAACTATTAATTGTTGAAACAAGCACATTGCAACAATATAACAATATTGATTTTTTAAATAAATTTAAAATAAATTGTAAATATGTAAAAAACTATTTTAAGTATTTCGATGTAAATTCTAAAAAATTAATGAAAAAATAATATTTTTACAATCCAAAATTAAATTAAAAATATCATATCAATAATTTATTAATGTTATATTAATAAGATTCGATATCGCAAATGAAAAAAAACTAAATTGTCAATAAAACGATCAAAAGAAATGCTCATGAACGATCAATAATCACAATGATCGACATCCGTATGTTACACAAAATCTTTTGTTAAATATTCATTTCAGTATCTATTTCATGATCGCGATTGTTAAATTAAAAAAATCTGTAAGCAAAGTTAAAAACGAATACAATTCTGCATTCTTGTCAGTTTCATATACAATTCTTCAAATTATATTTTCTGAAACATAAATTATAATGCAAAAACGGAACAATATATGCCAAAAAATATATTGTTTATCTAATCCATTATTATTTAAAAAATGGCAAAACTGATATTTTGATTAAAAATGAAAGAATCAGAACTATTTCTAGAGTAATCTAAATTAACAAGGAAAGCAAATAATAAAAAAAAGTATAAGTATAAAAAATATAAATATTCATCATCTTAATAAAACATTTATTTATGAAAAATATAATCATGCTTGCAGCTAATTATTTATTCATATTATTTTTCATAAATGATTATACTATTAATATATACTAATAAGATATATCGAATCTTACAAAAATAATCTGATTAAGAATATAATAAAAGTAGATTATTATAATTAATTTAATATAAAAATTATCTAAAAACTTAAGATTAATAGATATTTAAAATAAAAATTG